>NC_056736.1:597409815-597512315 GCF_019279795.1 Protopterus annectens | reverse complement strand
AAAAATTTATAGCCTTCTCCCCCCACCTATATTCTCTTACTGTTGGCCTTTTTCCCATTTCTGCCTGTACTTTCTTCCCATTTCCTCCCAGTTTCTATGATGAAGTGATTCAGTACTTTCCTGTAGTGCTATTCTATGGGCTGAGCTCAGCGCTTATGTTGCAACTATGGGTTGCTTCTCTATATATTCACATCACCTACTTGACATTTTCCCTTGGGTAATATGACCACACAGCCTGATTATTTCAGCTCAAAGGTTGCTGCCTTTATTGTACTCAGAATATTTCAGCATCCAACCTATCCCCAACATGAGGGCGCTATGTCTGCACGCCTAATCAGCATCAAGCTGAGTCATGCCAAATTCTCCACACTATTTACCGCAGTGTGATGGTGTAATGCTTTCTTTTCCAGAATACCTATCATGTCTTTAGAAATACAAAGAAAAATATGATGACATTAGAAAGGTGCTTATTATTTTTTCTGCGGTTTTGGAGCATAATCATCATACTTCATGCAATGCAGTCTTCTTATCCATTTAATAACACCAGCAATAGGTATTTATAAATAAGAGGGTGTTTACTATTAATTCTAACACAAAATAACATAAAATAAAACAAAAGTTTTCATTTGCTTTAATCATGAGAGGAAACAAAAATTACACACATATAAATATCCAGTAAGATAAGGAAATAATTTTACTGAATATAAATTTTATCAATAAAAGTTTTACTAATTTTTGTCAGTATACGTTCTACGTTCTAATGTGCATTCTGAGATTTGTGATTTTTCATTTGTAATTTATAGGGAACACGAGCTCTACTTCAACCTGAGTCACGAGTTATATGGAAACCCATTTTGTTAATTACTGATTTTTGGACAATAAAATTACTTTATCAGGCTAAGTAAATGCAGCTTTAAACTGATTTTCATTCAAGGTATCACACTCACTGCTCCTTTAGTTGCTCTCAAAGCAGTCGTGTATAACAAAAGAAATTCAATAATCTGTTAAAAGCTTTGTTCTTCTTCATGCTAGTTCAGCTATTGGCCTTAATTGCTATAATGGTTGGCTATATACAATACAAGGCAAGTACAGCAATAAAGGACTGTGTTGATTGCTGAGAGAATAGCACTAACATTTGAGCAGGACTGATCAAGGTTTGAACCTTTATCTCCTGCTGGTGGAATAATGATAATACAAGTTAAAATGACAGCAAAGGGCACATAGTGGGGCATAAATGGAGAAGAAGTTCACTCTTGTTTCGTAGCCTATAAGCAAAACACATAGCATGTGCACTCTATCAGTTAGCACAGAAAATTAAAGCTAGGAGCTGCTTCTGTGTTTGAGGCTTTGACTCCCTCAACCTTTATTTGTCCAGTGTGTGACTCTGAGCAAGTCAGTTAAACAGCCAGTAGTTTGAGGCAAGTGAGAATTTGAGCTAGGCTTTTTAATGGTCTCCTGGACTACAAATCAAGTAACTGTCTGTCACCCTAAGTGCATGTCCTTAGAAGATAGTCTAAAAAAGTGATCAAATGACACCTGCACAATTTTAGTAGTAAATCATACTGTACTCTGTCAATTGCATATGCAAATAATATAAAATCTAATTGTTAATTACGTTATCAATTCTGTTTTTTAAATTGGCAGGTGGTGGTCACACTGACCCTTTTTACCTGCGGCCCAAACTCATTCAAGAACAACAATGTTGGAAAGATTAGACCAATGTTTGACACTTTACATATAAATATCAAACTATTTACATGAAGAAGAGACTGTTAGCAAAAGTAGATCACAGTATGGCAAAGATATTAAATAAGTAAACTACACAGAGTGAAACATTAAGTGTAAAGAAACTAATAACAAGATGACAATGTTTAGCATAGCACATACTTAAATCCTAATTAGGGACATAGATGTGAGATCCTAACAGTGCAGTAACTTACACATTTGTCAGATATTTACATAAAGGAATTGACATGTATATAGCTGGGTCCACTATGTAATTTTGAAAATTCAAAATCTCAAACATCAGAATCCCAATGTTCAGTTATTGGAGATTTTAAAATCTCGAAATGCAAAAAAAAAAAAAAAAAAAAGAACACAACAAAACTAAAACAAAAAAAGTTACACATCACATTGCTGCAGGGGGACAAGCCCTCCTGCACCCCCTCAAGTGGGGGGGCTGCACCCTCATACCACTGCTACTTAAATATACCAACTTTGAGATCGCACTACAGTGAAGAGAACAGTAAAGTTACTGTTCCACACTGTTAGGTGATCTTAATTGTTCAACTTCGAGGTTTCAAAATTTCAAACATCCAGACTTTGGGACTCTGATCTTCGGGATTTCGAAATTAAGAAGTGGACCCATATATGTACATTATTTAGCTATGCAACTTGAATACAACAAACTTGATCAATCAGATATGACCGAACCAGTCAGAAATGTGGAAGTCCTGCTGTATAAGATTAGGACTCCTAATCATTGTCCCTGAAGCAGTTACATATATTTACACTAGTGAGATATACTTTTAGCTTGGTCATAAAACTTTTTTATAGTTAGATGTCTCTTGTCTTTAATTGCAAAGGGATTCGATTGGGCAGGACTTATTCTTGTAAAGGCTTTTTTTATTTACTGCATGCCCAAAATGAGGTCTCTTTAAAGACTGTATCATATTCATTATCACTGTCTAAGTAGGCTTATTCCCTGAAAGAACTATATCTATATATAAATATATAAGTATATGATTAGATTTCATTTGATCTCATCACATTTCATTGAAAAAAAAACACTGACACAACTGATAAAAAAACACATTTCACTGAAAACACAAATCAATGCAATACATTCCACTGAAAATTTTATATACACTAAATATACTTCCAAAAGTTTTTGCAGGTATGAAAAGCCTCCTGTACCCCCACACCCGCTTACTTAAATATAATAATGCCATATGGGCACATCCTCAGAAAGGTCCTTATACACTGGATCACTGCTGGTGTACAAGCATAAACACCTATAGATGGAGTTCCAGCATAACAGTGGACAGTAGCAAGGTACAAACACTGATCAACACAAATTTGCATATACAATTTCCTATGACAGAAACTACAGCAATTTTCTATAGTCTTATGCTGTTTTCTATCAAATTTAATTCAGTGATTTGTGTTTTCTGTGAAATATTTTTCAATAAATTGTGTCAGTGTTTTTTTCTTTTCAATGAATTGTGATTAGATCAACAGACAAACTCCCGTATTATATGCACAGGTCCTTGTCTTGAGGCACAAAAGTTTTCCACCCTTAAGGGGGTAACATGTCTCAATCCCATAAGGAAAAACAATAGACCACTAGGAAAACTAATATGTATGACCAACAAAACTGCTGGCAGAGAATCCCAAAAATCAGGAAAAAAGAACCATACATTGTATACAAGCTCAGGTGAGACTTCTTAGTACTAAAACAATTAGAACTTCTTTAGAAATCAAAACGTCTTTATTAAAAACAAGCTAGATGAATAGTTCATATCAGGCAAAGCTCATTTTATATATGGTTTACCTACATACTGTTGAATGCTAAATGGTTGAACATACTATAATGAAGGATCAAAATGTTGAAATAAAGTTAATCTAAACACACAATGTTGAAAGTATCGAATTTGCCTATTTCTGCACTGTAGTGCAATCTTGGAGTTGATATATTTAAGTAGGGAGGTGTGGGGGGCCCCTACAAAATCGTAGGGTTGATCTCATTGCTTTTTCAGTGAAATGATTGTAGACATTTTGATAATTCAGTGTTTTGGGTTGAGATATTATTTTTCAACCAAATGACTATTAGACATTATGAAATTCAACATTATGTCTATAAACATATATATATATATATATATATATATATATATATATATATATATATATATGTGTATGTGTGTGTGTGTATATATATATATATATATATATATATATATATATATATATATATATATATATATATATATATATCTATCTCTATATCTATATCTATCTCTATATATATCTATATATATATATATATATATATATATATATATATAAATATATATATATAAAAACAAAAAAAACACGACACTCCCGCTACTTTATATATACTAACTCTGAGATTGCACTACAGTGGGGAAAGAGGTATATTCCCTTATCCTCACTGTAGCGTGCTTTGATGCTGCAGTGTTTCTTCTTTTTTATATTACCAGTTTGGTGAACTGGTATTCGCGAAAATGCACTTTCATTTAAGTGCACTTTTGCATAAATGGGGTCGGACTTTTGTTTGTTGAAAGAATGAGCTTTTGACAAATGAAAGTAGACCCATATATTAAGAAGTTATGTCTTACCATAACGTTCCATGTTAGTTGTCTTCTTCTCGCCTTCTTTCTTGCTGGATGGGTTCGGAGCTGATCCTCGGCTCTGACTCGGCCTATACTATAGCTCGAGAGCTATTTTTACCGGCTCGAGGCAGCCCATTATCCCACAATACCATGCGCTAACTCCCCAGATATCGTTTGGAAGCTAAAACATAGTATAAATAATAATATTATAATAATATTATAATCCTCTTTTACGAGTACAGATTACCTACTAGTAACACTAAGGATACAAGGAAAAAGACACAACATATTGTATCTCCAGAAATGGAAGGTCTCAGAACCTCGAGTCTATCCAGGCTAGGGGGCAGGAGGGAGGGACGCAAGAAAGAAGGCGAGAAGAAGACAACTAACATGGAACGTTATGGTAAGACATAACTTCTTAATGTTGTCAATCTCGCCTTCATTCTTGCTGGATGGGACAGCGTCCCTAGCATCTTAGTCCTGGGTGGCTCAATGGAACAGACTCCTGAGTACAGTGGAACCAAAATCAGCTCTATTTCTGGAGGCTAAATCAAGCTTGTAATGGGCAATAAAGGTATGTTTGGATGCCCATGTAGGTGCTGCACAAATGGCATCTAGTGGTAACCTTGCTTGAAACGCCGTTGAAGTTGATAGTGCCCTGGTAGAATGAGCCTTAGGCCTAGAGGGAAGTTGCCTGTGTCTCAACTCATAGACCAAGGTAATAATAGATGTCAACCATCTGGAAAGAGTAACCATCGATACCGGAAGCCCTTTCTTGCCTGCAGCATAAGAGAGAAAGAGCTGGTCTGACTTTCTGAATTGTTTTGTCCTGTCTAGGTAATACCGTAATTGTCGATGAACATCTAATGAATGTAATTTTTGTTCAGCCCTGTTGGTATAGTCTGGGAAAAAGACAGGCAAATCAATGGAGTGGTTTAGATTTGCTTCCGATAACACTTTTGGTAGGAAGGAAGGGTTTGTTTTGAGAGTTACCCTATCTTTATGAACAAACAAATAAGGAGGACGGACAGACAAGGCTTGAAGTTCCGATACCCTTCTGGCAGATGTTATAGCTACTAAAAACAGCATTTTCCAAGAAAGAAGTTTGAGGGAGCAAGAAGCTGCAGGTTCAAAAGGGGGCAGAATTAGTGAGGTTAGAACTAAATTCAAATTCCATTGTGGGGGTGGATCTTTGACTGGAGGTCTGAGCAAAAAGATGCCCTTGAGAAAGGCTTTACAAAGTTTGTGGGACATAATATTTGCTTCTGAGAGTCCAACATGAAAATTAGCAATGGCCGCTAATTGTACCCTGATAGTGGCCGATGATGACCCTGAATGAAAAGCCCGCCAGAAAGTCTAGAACCTCATGAATGGGTGCATGGAAAGGATCTAAGGATCTAGTTTGTGCCCAGTGTGAAAAACGCCCATTTACTTGCATAAGTCTTCCTAGTATTGGACTTATGGGAAGCCAGAATGATATCACGAACAGGAGGAGAAATAAGAAGCCTGGCTATGGCTGGAAGTGGAGCAACCAAGCTGTGAGGTGGATGGAATGTAGAGACTGATGCAGCTTGCCCGTGAGGTGGGTCAACAGATCCGGAAGGGGTTCCAGATGCCAAAGCTGTTCCAGTAGGTATTTGTGCAGGAACGGGAACCAAACTTGTCGAGGTCAAAACGGGGCAATGAGGATCATTTTGGATCTCAATGCGGTTGCTTTCTGAATTAATTGTGGGATCAATGGAAAGGGAGGAAAGGCATAAAGAAGACCCCGGGGCCAAACGTGAACAAGAGCATCTCTGAGGGGTTGGCCTGGTAGAGGAAAAAGTGTGAAGAAGTCGAGGCACTTGCTGTTTTGGGGAGTTGCGCAGAAAGTGGCTAGCCCACTTCAAAAAATTCCGTCTGCTACCACTTGATTTAGAGACCACTTGTGAGGCATGAGGATAGTTCTGCTCAATCTGTCTGCTATGATGTTGGACTTCCCGGGGATGTGCATTGCTATCAGAAACCATTGAGATGAAATCGCCCATTGCCAAAGTCTGAGTGCTTCTCGACAGAGGGGACAGGACTTTGTTCCGCCCTGCTTGTTTATGTACCACACCACAGACATATTGTCCATTTGAATTGCTATAGTCCCCGTGGGAAGAGAGTTCTGAAGGGCTTGCAATGTCAAAAGCACCGCCCTCATCTCCAGGACATTTATGTGCAGGTGGCATTCTGACTGTTGCCATGTGCCCCGGACCGTCCTGCCTTGATAATGCCCCCACCCCATCAGGGAGGCACCCGTTGTGACAGTGGCAACTGGAGGGGAGAACAAAGCGGTTTGCCCTGAAAAAGCTGAGGGAAACCATCCACCAGGAGAGATGTTTTCAAGATGGGGTTATCAAAATGTTGTGGGTCATTGGTAGCTGTTGAAAGGACCACTGAGAAAACAGCATACACTGAAGGAGCCTCATGTGGAAGCGGGCTAATGGAAGTAGAAGAATCGCCGCCGCCATGAGGCCCAACACTTTCAATACTAGCTTGACTTGGACTCTGTTGGGCTGAAACAGGAGCTGAACATTCTGCTTTATGTCTGTCACTCTCTGAGGTGGTAATGTTGCAGACATTTCTGTGGTGTTTAATACGGTGCCTATAAAGTTTATACATTGACAAGGCGACAAGGAGGACTTTGCAAAATTTATAGAAATACCCAGACTGTTGCAAAGTTGAATAGTGTAATCCCTGGCCATTATGAGATCCTGTTTGGTGGTAGCAGAAAATCCCCAACATGAGGGCGCTATGTCTGCACGCCTAATCAGCATCAAGCTGAGTCATGCCAAATTCTCCACACTATTTACCGCAGTGTGATGGTGTAATGCTTTCTTTTCCAGAATACCTACCATGTCTTTAGAAATACAAAGAAAAATACAATGACATTAGAAAGGTGCTTATTATTTTTTCTGCGGATTTGGAGCATAATCATCATGCTTCATGCAATGCAGTCTTCTTATCCATTTAATAACACCAGCAATAGGTATTTATAAATAAGAGGGTGTTTACTATTAATTCTAACATAAAATAACATAAAATAAAACAAAAGTTTTCATTTGCTTTAATCATGAGAGGAAACAAAAATTACACACATATAAATATCCAGTAGGATAAGGAAATAATTTTACTGAATATAAATTTTATCAATA
This sequence comes from Protopterus annectens, assembly GCF_019279795.1. NCBI lineage: Eukaryota > Metazoa > Chordata > Ceratodontiformes > Protopteridae > Protopterus > Protopterus annectens. Next base: position 597,504,781 of record NC_056736.1, on the reverse strand, counting down.
AAAGTTTTTCTAATTTTTGTCACTATACGTTCTACGTTCTAATGTGCATTCTGAGATTTGTGATTTTTCATTTGTAATTTATAGGGAACACGAGCTCTACTTCAACCTGAGTCACGAGTTATATGGAAACCCATTTTGTTAATTACTGATTTTTGGACAATAAAATTACTTTATCAGGCTAAGTAAATGCAGCTTTAAACTGATTTTCATTCAAAGTATCACACTCACTGCTCCTTTAGTTGCTGCCAAAGCAGTCGTGTATAACAAAAGAAATTCAATAATCTGTTAAAAGCTTTGTTCTTCTTCATGCTAGTTCAGCTATTGGCCTTAATTGCTATAATGGTTGGCTATATACAATACAAGGCAAGTACAGCAATAAGGGACTGTGTTGATTGCTGAGAGAATAGCACTAACATTTGAGCAGAACTGATCAAGGTTTGAACCTTTATATCCTACCGGTGGAATAATGATAATAAAAGTTAAAATGACAGCAAAGGGCACATAGTGGGGCATCCTATAAGCAAAACACATAGCATGTGCACACTATTAGTTAGCACAGAAAATTAAAGCTATGAGCTGTTAAGGAGCTGCTTCTGTGTTGGAGGGTTTGACTCCCTCAACCTTTATTTGTCCGGTGTGTGACTCTGAGCAAGTCAGTTAAACAGCCAGTAGTTTGAGGCAAGTGGGAATTTGAGCTAGGCTCCTTAATGGTCTCCTGGACTGCAAATCAAGTAACTGTCTGTCACCCTAAGTGCATGTCCTTAGAAGATAGTCTAAAAAAGTGATCAAATGACACCTGCACAATTTTAGTAGTAAATCATACTGTACTCTGTCAACTGCATATGCAAATAATATAAAATCTAATTGTTAATTACGTTATCAATTCTGTTTTTTAAATTGGCAGGTGGTGGTCACACTGACCCTTTTTACCTGCGGCCCAAACTCATTCAAGAACAAAAATGTTGGAAAGATTAGAGCAATGTTTGACACTTTATATATAAATATCAAACTATTTACATGAAGAAGAGACTGTTAGCAAAAGTAGATCACAGTATGGCAAAGATATTAAATAAGTAAACTACACAGAGTGAAACATTAAGTGTAAAGAAACTAACAACAAGATGACAATGTTTAGCATAGCACATACTTAAATCCTAATTAGGGACATAGATGTGAAATCCTAACAGTGCAGTAACTTACACATTTGTCAGATATTTACATAAAGGAATTGACATGTATATAGCTGGGTCCACTATGTAATTTCGAAAAGTCAAAATCTCAAACATCAGAATGCCAACGTTCAGTTATTGTAGATTTTAAAATCTTGAAATGCAAAAAAAAAAAAAGAACAAAACAAAACTAAAACAAAAAAAGTTACACATCACATTGCTGCAGGGGGACAAGCCCTCCTGCACCCCCTCAAGTGGGGGGGCTGCACCCTCATACCCCTGCTACTTAAATATACCAACTTTGAGATCGCACTACAGTGAAGAGAACAGTAAAGTTACTGTTCCACACTGTTGGGTGATCTTAATTGTTCAATTTCGAGATTTCAAAATTTCAAACATCCGGACTTCGGGACTCTGATGTTCGGTATTTCAAAATTAAGAAGTGGACCCATATATGTACATTATTTAGCTATGCAACTTGAATACAACAAACTTGATCAATCAGATATGACCGAACCAGTCAGAAATGTGGAAGTCCTGCTGTATAAGATTAGGACTCCTAATCATTGTCCCTGAAGCAGTTACATATATTTACATTAGTGAGATATACTTTTAGCTTGGTCATAAAACTTTTTTACAGTTAGATGTCTCTTGCCTTTAATTGCAAAGGGATTCGAATGGGCAGGACTTATTCTTGTAAAGGCTTTTTTTATTTACTGCATGCCCAAAATGAGGTCTCTTTAAAGACTGCATCATATTCATTATCACAGTCTAAGTAGGCTTATTCCCTGAAAGAATGCATGGATTTCAAAAGAGAACAAGTTATCTGTACCTATAGCTATATACCTCCCTCTATATCTATATCTATCTAATCTATATCTATATCTATATATAAATATATAAGTATATGATTAGATTTCATTTGATCTCATCACATTTCATTGAAAAAAAACACTGACACAACTGACAAAAAAACACATTTCACTGAAAACACAAATCAATGCAATACATTCCACTGAAAATTTTATATACACTAAATATACTTCCAAAAGTTTTTGCAGGTATGAAAAGCCTCCTGTACCCCCACACCCGCTTACTTAAATATAATAATGCCATATGGGCACATCCTCAGAAAAAAAAAGAAAGGTCCTTATACACTGGATCACTGCTGGTGTACAAGCATAAACACCTATAGATGGAGTTCCAGCATAACAGTGGGGGCACTAGCAAGGTACAAACACTGATCAGCACTAATTTGCATATACAATTTCCTATGACAGAAACTACAGCAATTTTCTATAGTCTTATGCTGTTTTCTATCAAATTTAATTCAGTGATTTGTGTTTTCTGTGAAATATTTTTCAATAAATTGTGTCAGTGTTTTTTTCTTTTCAATGAATTGTGATTAGATCAACAGACAAACTCCCATATTATATGCACAGATCCTTGTCTTGAGGCACAATAGTTTTCCACCCTTAAGGGGGTAACATGTCTCAATCCCATAAGGAAAAACAATAGACCACTAGGAAAACTAGTATGTGTGACCAACAAAGCTGCTGGCAGAGAATCCCAAAAATCAGGAAAAAAGAACCATACATTGTATACAAGCTCAGGTGAGACTTCAGAGTACTAAAACAATTAGAACTTCTTTAGAAATCAAAACGTCTTTATTAAAAACAAGCTAGATGAATAGTTCACATCAGGCAAAGCTCATTTTATATATGGTTTACCTACATAATGTTGAATGCTAAATGGTTGAAACTGAATTGGTTGAACACACTATAATGAAGGATCAAAATGTTGAAATAAAGTTAGTCTAAACACACAATGTTGAAAGTATCGAATTTGCCCATTTCTGCACTGTAGTGCGATCTTGGAGTTGATATATTTAAGTAGGGAGGTGTGGGGGGCCCTACAAAATCGTAGGGTTGATCTCATTGCTTTTTCAGTGAAATGATTGTAGACATTTTGATAATTCAATGTTTTGGGTTGAGATATTATTTTTCAACCAAATGACTATTAGACATTATGAAATTCAACATTATGTCTATAAACATATATATATATATATATATATATATATATATATATATATATATATATATATATATATATATATATATATATATACATATATCTATGTCTCTATATCTATATCTATCCATATATATATATATATATATATATATATATATATATATATATATATATGTATATAAAACAAAAAAAACACGACACTCCCTCTACTTTATATATACTAACTCTGAGATTGCACTACAGTGGGGAAAGAGGTATATTCCCTTATCCTCACTGTAGTGTGCTTTGATGCTGCAGTGTTTCTTCTTTTTTATATTACCAGTTTGGTGAACTGGTATTCGCGAAAATGCACTTTCATTTAAGTGCACTTTTGCGTAAATGGGGTCAGACTTTTGTTTGTCGAAAGAATGAGCTTTTGACAAATGAAAGTAGACCCATGTATATATATATATATATATATATATATATATATATATATATATATATATATATATATATTATATAAGGAGGTTGCTTGACAACAGAAAAGAGGAAATTAGTTCCTTATCTGGAGGTTCATGTCCAGGAAGACCCGAGAAGCATGCTTGATTGGAGTTAAGCTGTGGTGTGTACCTTGTGAAAATTTTTGAGAATCCGGGCCTTAGACAGGTCTGTAACTTTTGGACTTCTATAAAGCCAGCCTATGTCCTGGAGGGGGCTGTGTGGACTGTGAATCTTATATAAAAATGATCCTGTTGGGAATACATGTCCTGCCTCAACTGTCCCCATGGATTTAGTATATATATATATATATATATATATATATATATATATATATGTGTGTGTGTGTTTGTGTGTGTGTGTGTGGTCCCAGCGGTGCAGCGGTTAGTGTTGCCATCTCACAGCAAGAGGTTCTCCAGTTTGATCCTCGGCTGGGGTGCCTTCTGTGCGGAATCTGCATGTCCTCCCTGTGGTCGCGTGGGTTTCTCAGAGTGCTTCTCTTTCCTCCCATATCCCAAAGACATGCTGTAGGTGGACTGGACACTCTAAATTGGCCCTAGATGTGAGTGAGTGTGTGTGTATGCCTTCTCTGGAAGGTTGGGCACCGGGCTGACAACCCGACACCATAAAAACTCCACTGCCAATCATGAGCAGACAGGTGGTCTACTGTGGCGACCCCTAACCAGGAAAAAGCAGAAAGAAGAAGAAGAAGAAGAAGAAGAAGATATATATATATATATATATATATATATATATATATATATATATATATGGGTCTACTTCGAATAACCAAACCGCCACTTCACCGACACCCAGAAGATCGAGACGGAACGACCGAACAGGTAGATGATCGAAAAGGCGATATTCTGACAGCCGAAAGAACGACAACGGCAACATGTGAGCGCGATCCGGTAAGTGTGCGATAGTGACGGATTTAGGATTGGGGAGCAGACAGGTAAGTGTACGATAGTGAGGGATTTTAGGTTAGGGTGTGGGAAAGGTGAGTGTGTGGTAGTGTCGGACTTAGGGTTCTGGTAAGGTAAGTGTGTGATAGTGACGTAGTGTAGTGTAGGGAAGGGTTGAGTGTGTTAGGGTTAGTATGCGGGTGGAGTGAGTGCGATAGTGACGGGCTTAATGTTTTAGGGTGGGTTAAGTGAGTTAGGGTTAGGGTGCAGGTAGGGTAAGTGCGATAATAACGGTGTTGAGGTTTAGGGTGGGTTAAGTGAGTTAAGGTTAGGGTGGGTTGGGTAAGTGTGTAGTGTCGGACGTTAGGGTTAGGGTTTAGGTTAAGGTTAGTGGATATGTTATTGTGTGCAATGTGTAGTTTACGTTTTGTGTCGGTGTAATGGTGTTCGGTTTTGAGTTGTTGGTGTTTGTCGGTGTTGTGTGTTTTCGGTTGTTTGGGGTCGGTAAATTGCGTGTCGGTGAATCAGAAGTTCGGTTATACAAAGTAGACCCATATATATATATATATATATATATATATATATATATATATATATATATATATATATATATATGGGTCTAGGATTATTCACTGAAAGCACATTTCACTGAAAGTCAAATGACTGTTCACAAATCACTGAAAGCTCATTTCAATGAAAACTCAATTCACTGAAACACATTTCACTGAAAATTATATATGGCCTTTTCCGTACTGTTGTGCGTCCCTGGAGTTAGTATTTATAGCAAGAGGGTGTGGGAGGCATTGCCCCCCCACATATTTTGGATATATATTAAGTTCAGAAAAGAGTAATTTATTGGAATTGCAAGTATCCATGTATATAGTTCAAAATATTTAAAATAGGCAGGGAGCTACGCCCCCCCCTTACTATATATATACTAACTCCAGGGTCACACAACAGTGGGGAAAAGGCCATATATAACTTTCAGTGAAATGTGTTTCAGTGAATTGTGTTTTCAGTGAATTGAGCTTTCAGTGAATTGTACACAGTCAAATGTGTTTCAGTGAAATGTGCTTTCTGTAAATAGTCCTAGACCCATGTGTATATATATATATATATATATATATATATATATATATATATATATATATATATATATATATATATATATATATATATATATATATAGAGGTTCCCTGCATTTTGTTGAACATCCACTTGGTCGATAAGTAGTAGGGGTCATGCTTTAAATTGAACATACAGCTAGCCAAATACTAAAAATATCATGAGTATGTTTAGTTGAGACGGGTGAGTGGGACTGGGGGGAATGAGAGCGTTTTTTTGTGTGTGTTTGTGTGTCTCAGTGTGTCTTGTATAGGTCAGTGTTACAGGAAGTTTTTTTTAAAGCAATATTTTGGGGCACCAGGTAGGGGGAAGGGCAGCATTATGGTTAGAGTCAGCAGCATTACAAAGGTGGTACAGGGGGTCGGAGAGATGAATTGGAGGCAAGCGTTTATGGGGGGATTTAGTGAGAAGATCATGAGACAAAATAGTTTTCCTTTCTCAATCTTTTGTGGGCCAATATTTTGGGTGTTCGATATTCTGTATGTTGAAATCGTGCCAGTATTTTCATTCAACATTAAGAACAGGTGTGGGTGTGTTTGTGTGCACATGCTTGCACATGTGCATTTTGCTTGTATATTAAGGTTGCAGTTGTGCTCTCAAAACATAAATCTGTTTCTGCCTTTTTTGAGAGAGATGCTTAAAACACAAATACTGATATAACACATTTCCTGCATGGCAAGATAAACTAAAGTAAGAAGTTTCAAATCAGACTTTGGACAAGTGGATACGTTTTACCATCTGTATAAGCAATGCTGATTTCTCCTGCTGGAAAAAAATGTTTCCCCTTGCAGATAAAGACACAAGAATACAGCATTTGTTGACTTAGATTTATCATCCTTTCTTCAAATGAAAACAACTAGATGTCTGATCAATTGACCTAGGAAAATATTTCAAAGCCTCCCACAGATTTTTCTTCCAGACGCTTTTTGCAGTGTCACCAGAAATTACTGGAGTGGAAACAAATATCCATTCAAACTGCAAAGTTAAACTAGGGAAAACAGAACCACAAATTCCTTTTACTGAATTTCCCTTTGCATAGAATGAATTTTACATGAACAGAAAACATCATTGCCTTCTTAGGATTGATTAAATTTAACATTACTAATGTTATTTTATGCAATTTAGCATGGTTCATTCGCTCTCTGAGAAACTATTCTGTTTACTCCCTCCTCTTTAGAATTTAGTATCACCGAGACACTGTAAGGCCATTACTGGGACTGGCCACTTTTGTTCCCTTTATAAAAATCACTGCTTGCATTAACTCATGCAGCAGGGCAAAAACCTAGGAATCAAAAAAAGATTAATAAAAGGGTTGGTAAGACTGAATAAATTGTGCAAATTCAGGCAGCTTTAACTCAGTATGAATGAATTCAAAATAATGCATCTGGGAAGCAAAAACCAAGGATGTGGTGACAATATGAGCGGAAAGTGAATGAGAAGTGACAATGTCTGATAACAAAGGTAAATGCACAATGTTAGAGAGCAACAAGGAAGTCAAATACTGCGATGCTTACAGAATGAAATATCAAAAATTAAAAATATTTTCTTTATAAATATAACAACTTATAAGACCCTTAATTAAGTATTTTCTGCAGTTCGTCAGGCTTCATTTGTCTTAAGTACATCAGTAGGAAAGTCACCTTGAAGAAAATTTAAAAAATTGCACACTTTGAACCACATGGTATTTAAAAATGTGACTGTAATAAATTTAATTCTGAATAAATAAAGCAACACAAAATATTATATGAACTTTTAAGCTCCCCAAGAACATACACAAAGTTCAAATGCCTACTGTTTTGTTTTTTTCACTGATATGTATTAGAACAACAAAAAAATGATATTAATGTACAGGCTGAATGGCTTAGGAAAGACACATGAAAACTGTTTTTTTTTTTTTTAAATAAAGAGTGGTAGGTGATTGTAACAGTCTCAGAAATCAGTAGAATTTAACAGAGCAGAAAAATGATAGGACAGACATAATGCAATTCTTATCAAGATGTCTGGAAAATTAAATAAGTTGTTTAGTATGAGGGGTATCTTACTCAAAAGATAGTTAAGTAAGCATTTGACATGGCAGATTGTTCCTTAACTATAATTAAATATATCCATCTAAATTCTGCCTTTCAAATATTTTCTGTGTACGACACGCATGACAATTCTTTTCTTTTATTCCCCTTCCTCTCCTAAGGTTCTTTAACTCCAAAAATGCATTGTTGTCACTAGGCCAGCCTAAAATATGGAATTATTATGAAGGCAGTGAAAATAAAAATAAAGTGCAAATAATTACAATATGTCAGTAAAAATGCAGTCTTGCTATATTTAAGTGGTCAAAGATTTCTAGCTCGTGTCAGGCTGTAGTAGACAGTAATTGGATAGTGTTTTCAGTGCTGGCATCCAACACGTTTTACTGAGTCAGCAAGATAAATTAAAAGTAAAATGTCCACATGGACACATTCTTAAAATATCCATATGTAATAAAATGGCAATAATTCACATACAGTTTAAGATACAGTTTTAAATTTCCCAGTTCACCTTCTTTGTCAATATAAACTACTGGACATTCTCAGCTTGTCACTAAACCCTATATTACAAATGAATTCCATGGCATACCTCTCAAATTTAAAGATATTTGCAGAATGTTCAGATTTTTGTCACATATTTTTAGTCCATTTTTCATAAAATTTTGGTTTCTGGCAATTAGTGGCAAATCATTAAAGACTGAAGTTAGAAAATAATGACAGACATTTGAGTTTTGGACTTTATACCCTTCAGAGAATTCACGTCAATACAAAACGTGCTATTCTGTCAACTTCCAAAATTTGTAAGAGCAATATTTAAAAACTGACCCTATTTTATGCATTTGTCCTACTTTTATTAATGGCTTTGTCAAGATTTCTTGACCTAAGATGTTGAAAGATATGCACCATGGCTCATGTTTGTCATTTGAAACTGTCAGAATTTTCATGGTTATTTATTTCAGATGCTGACACACACACACACACATATATATATATATATATATATATATATATATATACACACACACACACACACACACACACACACACACACACGTGTGTGTGATTGTGTGTGAGTGTGTGTGTGTGTGTGTGTGTGTGTGTAGATAGATATACACACAAATACAGTGGAATAGCTTTATTCTTCTCCTTCTTCTTCTTTCGGCTGTTCCCGTTAGGGGTCGCCACAGCAGATCACCTGTTTCCATTTCTCCTGTCCTCTGCATCTTGCTCTGTCACACCAACCACCTGCATGTCCTCTCTCACCACATCCATAAATCTTATCTTAGGCCTTCCTCTTTTCCTGTTACCTGGCAGCTTCATCCTTAGCATCTTTTTCCCAATATACTCAGCATCCCTCCTCAGCACATGTCCAAACCAACGTAATCGTGCATCTCTGGCTTTGTCTCCAAACCTTCCAACCTAGGCTGACCCTCTAATATACTTATTGATAATCCTGCCCACCCTCATCACACCCAGTGCAAATCTTAACATCTTTAATTCTGCCACATCCAGCTCAAACTCCTGCCTTTTTGTCAATGCCACTGTCTCCAACCCATATAACATAGCTGGTCTCACTATCCCCTTGTAGACTTTCCCTTTCACTCTTACAGGTACTCGTCTGTCACAAATCACTCCTGACACTCTTCTCCGCCCACTCCATCCTGCCTGTACTCTCTTCTTCACCTCTCTTCCACACTCCCTGTTACTCTGAACTATTGACCCCAAGTATTTAAACTCATCCACCTTCGCCACCTCTACTCCTTGCATCCTCACCATTCCTTTATCCTCCCTCTCATTCACACATATATTCTGTCTTAGTCCTGCCAACCTTCATTCCTCTTCTCTCTAGAGCATATCTTCATCTCTCCAGGGTCTCCTCCACCTGTTCCCTACTCTCACTACAGATCACAATGTCATCTGCAAACATCATAGTCCACGGGGACTCCTGTCTGATCTCGTCTGTCAACCTGTCCATCACCATTGCAAATAAGAAAGGGCTCTGAGCTGATCCTTGATGTAACCCTACCTCCACCTTAAACGCATCCGTCACTCCCACCACAGACTTCACCGCTGTCACACTACCCTCGTACATATCCTGTACCACTCTTACATACTTTTCTGACACTCCTGACTTCCTTATACAATACCACAACTCCTCTCTAGGTACCCTGTCATATGCTTTCTCTAAGTCTACAAAAACACAATGCAACTCCTTCCGACATTCCCTGTACATCTCCATCAACACTCTCAGAGCAAAGATCGCATCTGTAGTGCTCTTTCCTGGCATGAAACCATACTGCTGATCACTAATCATCACGTCCCTTTTTAACCTTGCTTCCACTATTCTTTCCCATAACTTCATGCTGTGACCGATCAGTTTTATCCCTCTGTAGTTACTACAGCTCTGCACATCACCCTTATTCTTAAACATCAGTACCGAAACACTTTTTTTCCATTCCTCAGGCATAGCTTTATTAACATTAACATGAAAATTAAAGTCCGGGCTAACTTCATCCAACATAAAATAAGGGTTGACGGTTTTATAACACAATTTTTGCTAATTTCAAACAAGATTAAAGACTGTGTTCTTCATATTCCACTCATTCTCAGTTTCTCTATGGTACAGCCAGAAAAGAAAGCTTGTGATTTCCAGGGTGAAATGGCATAGAACCTGTGCTGCTCAGTAAAAGCAAAATAAAAGATAGTCTCTGTTTCCTGGCTAGATATGAAGATGCACGTGGCACTTAAGTGTTCAAAAAGTTAAGATTGTTGTGGTTTCCTATTTGAAGTGTGAAACAACTGCCCTTGGGAGAACCCAGGTACTTATATGTCTGGTGCCTCCTTGTTGGTTCAGGAGCTTTGGCAGGCACCTGGAAAGGTGAATGTCCTTAATTCAATTCCCAGATATGCCAAGGTGTATTCCTTTCCTTTCCTTTTGAGTTTTTATACAATGCTAGGTTAATTGTTTGCTCTGCACTGGATGCTTGTGTGTTCAAAACACCATAATGGTGGTTTCCTAGATGAAAGGCGAAACAACTGCTTTTGGAAGAAACCAGGTACCTAGTTGCTCAAAGACTTCTTACTGGTCCAGTGGCAATGACAACCACATGGAATGCATGGGGGTGGGGTTCCTGGGTTTATTCTCCAGATGAAGTTCAATGTTTTCTTTTCCTGTTAAGTTATATATATATATATATATATATATGGATTCCATACATTTGGTCGAATTACACTTAGTCGAAAATGATGCCAGGCATTGCACTTCACTGAAAGCTCACTTGACTGAAAGCTCACTTGGTCGAAAATGGAATATAGCCCCTGCCCCACTGCAGTGCAACCCTGGAGTGAGAATATTAAATAAGAGGGGGTGTGGGGGGCGTAGCCCTCCACATAATTTTAATGTATTCACTATTATAAGAAGGTATATCCATTATAAATGCAACAGGTTTTTAAATGTTGTCATCTTTTTTTTTTTTTTTTACAATTTTGAGATTCCACAATCTCGACATTATGGCTTCGGATTTTGAAAGTCGAGATTGTGGGATCTCGAGATTTAGAATTGGACCCATATTTATATGGATCTAGGACTAATGCTTGACAACACATTTCCACGAATCGGAAATGGCTGAGCACAGTTTTGTGAAAAAGCACTTACGTGAAACTCAAGCAAAAAAAAACACCTAACAACATTAAAAAAAATAAAATAACAGTAATCATGTTTACACAGGGGGGCAAGCCCCCCCTGCACCTCCCCACCTCCCTACTTTTATATTCTCACTCCGAGATTGCACTACAGTGGGGAAAAGGGAACATTCCCTTATCCCTGCTGTGCCATGATCTCAGCAACAGACATTTCTTCTTTTTTTTTTTTTTTTTGTACACTTTCGTGAAACTGTGCTCGGCCCTTTCTGATTCGTGGAAACGTATCGTCAAGCATTAGTCCTAGACCTATATATATATATATATATATATATATATATATATATATATATATATATGTGTGTGTGTGTGTAAGTATTTTTTTTCCCAGACCAAAAGGTAAAAGGGCACACAGACAAACCAGTTAGTAAAACCTGCAAGAAAAACTAACCAAACTAGAGAGTTTTTACTGTGTGATACCATAAACCACCTGTACTGGAGTGCATGAGCTATATGCAAATGAATGCTTAAAGTCATCAAGTGTTTCGGCTACATGGCTTCTGAATGTCTATGAATATGAATTTTTTTACTTTTATAGTCTTTATGGTTACATTCAGGTCAATAAAGCCAAACAGCACTAGCTGTAGACATGCATGTTTCAGCCTTTTTATTGACTTAGTCTGCAAAGCATAAGTGTACCACACAGTCTGTAGGATCACTGCAGTGGGCCATGACATCGAATGAACTACATGCTAATAAAGTATTCCAGGGAAGTGGCCTGTGCTAATTATCCATATGCCCTACCCTTAGATTTATGCAGCCAAGTGATGAATTGCTTGGTTGCATCAGTTACTTCAGCTGGCTGAATTAATTAACTCAGCCAGAAGATCACATTCACCAGTTACTCTCAGTGGGTGAGATCACATCATAGGTAAATGCTGGAAACTTTAGCAGACAGGTAGTAGTTGGGGTGGAGGTTCAAACTCTGTACCTTCATCAGAGAAACTTAGTCTTATGCACTACCACTAGAGATCAGTAATACTCTTTAAATATACATTTTGGTAACTTAAAAAGTTAATGTAAGAAGGTTTGAATCTTCTACCCTCGGTACACAAATCAGTATACTTACATAGTATTAGTTCTGTGTATTACCACTCAACAACAGAGATGTTACTTAAATATTACTTGAAGTCAGTGGCAAAAGTTATATTACAATGGGGAAGAAGAGGTTCAGACCTCAAACGTTTAGCACAGAAAACAATATGTCAACAAGCCAGAGTTTTAGTGCATTACACTAACGATGAAGGGTTTGTAATGAAATGCATTTTCCAGACTATAAGAAGTAAAAAAAAACTATTAATGTCTGTCATTACTGACTGATTGTAATAGTCTATGAGTTATAAGGAACACAACAGGGGAAAAATCAGAGAAAGTTGTGAATGATGGGGGTGTGTCCATTTGGAGGAGCCATCATACCTCTAAATGGTCATGCTGAAGACTTCCACATAAACTCAGGAAGCACACTAGATGATATCAAGGATAATTTTAAAATATTTGCCAAAGTCAACTAAAATGTTAATAGAGCAGCTGGTCCAGCACCATAATGAACAATACAAAGAATTAAACTCTAATGTTGGGCAATATTGACTGATTGTAATTATTCATGATTTATGAGGGGCAGAGAAACAATAATTGGTTATAACAGGGACATTCTGTAAAGTAAGAAACAGGTAAGACTGTGTTTGTGTGTGTGTGTGTGTGTGTGTGTGTGTGTGTGTGTGTGTGTGTGTGTGTGTGTGTGTGTGTATGTGTGAGTGCATACGTGTGTGTATCTGAATGTGTGTATATGTGTCGGAGAATGACTGAGGGGGTGCCTGTGTCAATGCAAAGTATGATCTATCAGAGACATGCAAATTAGTCAGTAATAAGGTATTTCCTCATTGTGGCTGTGATGTCTAGATAATATCCCACTGAGCTGCCACCAAATAATGTGACATCCCTTACTATCCTGGGTCAGTAACTAAAGAGCTTCATTCCTCACTACTGACTTCAATGTGAGACTGTCACTTAAACAGGAGTAATATTTCACAATTTTCCCCTAAGAGCACAACAGAAACATGCTCTGTAGCCTGGGACTGGACTGTATATTTCTGTCTGCCCCCAATGAAACTCCTCATTACACACTTCAGAGCAATGTATCCCAGTTTAAGACCTCTGATACATCTGATACACTCACACTTAACTAAATTAAATCTCATACATCCAAACACTTCTGGGAAAGCCTGACATAGATTTCCAGCTGTGTCCCTTCCCCAAAATAATATGGTAATGTTGTTATCAATCAGAATGTCTTCATGCCCTTCTAAAGGTGTGTCCAATTATGAAAATTAAATATTAAAACAAATAGTAGCAAATGACCTAAACATCTAGGCTTTCAGAGTCATCCTATGGGCTAGGCTTGTAAAGGCTCCAGGGCCATTAGCCTAGTACACACATTTGAACCTATGAACCTGTGAGTGGCCCTGGGAACATACCCCTCTACTTCTCAGAGCAAAATCTGGACAAAGCCATAAATAAAAGTGGGACAAAGTCCCCAAAAATAGGGACAATGTTTAAATATTGCTCTTACAAACTTTGAAATTTGATAGAACAGCAGGGTTTGCATTAGCATAAATTTTCTGAAGGATATGAAGTCTGAAACAACTGTTTGTCGTTATTTTCTAACCTCAGTCTTTAATGATTCACCACTAATTTGCCAGAAAAAAACACAATTTTATGAAAAATGGACCAAAAATATGAGGCAAAAATCTGGACATTCTGCAAATATATGTACAGTTGAGAGGCATGTAGGGAATTATCAAAGCATGTATAAGCACTCTCAAATTACTAAAGAAAAACAGTGATTGACCAGCCAAAATGTAAGTTAATAAAAATATTTAATATTGAGCAAAAGGATTAAAAATATAAAACAGCAATTTACAATAAACAAACAGAGCTCAGTTACCAGGAAAATGAAATCAATACTGAAGGACAGAAATCCAACATTTAGAAAAACCCTAGCTGATCTAACTGATTAGTTATAATTTTGCTATCAGATTAAAGAACACTGTCCCTGATCTAAACTAAATTTCTACAATAGAGCAAAGGCAGGCTTACAGTTCTTGGGGAGTCCTTTTGGGGATCCACTGCACAGTACATCTGTGACTGTGAATAACTCACAACTGGCTATAACTAACTGCTAACTGTCTTCAGCAGGCCACTGTCAAAACTGTTCTAGTTCTAATTTTCATTATATATTTTGAAAATCAACCAGCAGCTGTTTTCTAAAAGTTCCTTACTGTCTTTCATCTTCTGACAGTAACACATAGCAACTGTCAACATTCCGATGATATCATCTGCAGTTCAGCTGAATCTGCAGCAGTTTGCCTTTAGAATCTTTAATCACAAACATAAGCAGTTAGAAATGTAAAAAACACTGTTCAAGTCTTTAAAACATTCTGCACAGACAGATTATGCATCAACATGTAAGAACTTATTTACAATATCACAGCTGGTCATGTTGGCATATAATACACAGGATGATCTGAAATTATGTAGAAAAACTCAGCCAGACATGCTAGCACAAATAACAGTGTCTAATTTCTCCCCCCATGACTCAAGCATTGTTTCCAAGTGATCCTTGAAAAACAATGCTTGAGAAAAATGGGTCTGTCTGAGAATTTCAACCCACTCCTCTCCTGGGAAATCCATTTGCATTGGCATTATTAACCCTACTGCAGTGTTCTTTTCCTTCTGAGGAAACTTGACTGAGCACAGCCTCCACCCCATAATTTGATGCATCCACTTGCACAACATACTCTTCACTATAATCTGGACTGGTTAACACAGGAGGTCCTCCCAAAATCTCCTTAAGTTTATGGAATGCCTGTTTGCAATCCATGCTCCACACCACTTTATCTGGTTTATTTTTCCTAGTTGGGTCAGTAAGGGGTGCAGCTATTGCACCACAACTGGGTATAAATTTTCCACAGTACCCATTATCCCTATAAATTATTTCACTTGCTTTTTAGTAACAGGAACTAGTCACATTTGAATTGCTTCTCCTTTGACAGGTTCTGGCTTAATCTTAAACACTCCCCACTCTGTGTCCTAAGTAAATGACCTCTACCATACCCACCTGACTCTTACTGGGTTTAATGTTTAACTTTGTCCTGCCCTTTTAAACTGGTCTGCAAATGACTGCAGCATAGTCTTTAATGTAGAGATTAACCTCACTACAAGACCATTAGTCTGGGGATAGTAGGAGGTGATCTTTACATGTTTCACCCCACAACACTTCCACAAACAAGTTAGCAGATCTGACATGAAGTTGGCATCTTGATCAGTCAGTATCTCCCTTGGAAAACCTATCCTGCTAAACATTTCTAGCAAAGCATTTGTCACCTTTTCTACATCAATATCAGCTGCAGAATGAATATTAGGGACTATAGCTAGAAGTGGCAGACAGTAGGCTCTAGTGACTACCAACTACCATACTACCTCACCTTTCAGCCTTCCCTTAGGAGTCCACTTTCTATATAGCAACCTTCCTTCTCTACCTCAATATCACCTGCACAAGGAATATTAGGGACTACAGTTAGAGGTGGCAGTCGGTAGGCTCTAGGCTCTACCAACTGCTGTAGTACCTCACCTTCCAGCCCTCCCTCAGGAGTCCACTCTTTATACAACAAACCTTAGTTTGTTCCCATATACAGACTCCCCTCTTCCTTGAGCCACAGGTGCTTCCTTAACTATCTCCCTCAAGCTTTGTACTGTAGGGTCTGTAAGCTGAGCCTATCTTAACTCTACATTTGTGACCCTCCCAACCTCCCCTTCCACTGGAAGCCTAGTAACTTCTGACAGCTGTACCTCACTGTCACTTTGAGTACTATCACTCACCTCCATCCTTGCAGTTACTCTGTCCAAGGGAACATCAGTACCTCCCAGAAGCTGTGGCTCACTTTCAGATGTACTGCAACAGGATAGCTTCTTCTGTGAAACAGCCACCACAGCAGTCCCAGCTTAAGGTATGAGATCTGTCTGGGTCTCCCCCAGGCTACTGGACCTACACTCCTGTCTCCAAGCCTGACACACAAGGCACTGCATCATCACAGTCATTCCCTATCAGGACATCTGCAGGAATGTTTTCAAACATCAAGCTCCCCTTCCACAGTAAGCCTAATAACTTCCAACAATTATGCCTCACTGTCAGTCTGGGTGTTATCACTCACCTCCATCCTTTCAGTCACTGTGTCCAAGGGAACATCAGTACCTACCCATACCTTTGGCTCACTTTCAGACGTACTGCAACAGGATAGCTTCTTCTGTGAAACAGCCACCACACCAGCCCCAGCTTCAGGTATGAGATCTGTCTGGGTCTCCCCCAGGCTACTGGACTTACATGCCTTTCTCCAAGCTTCACTGCATGTACACAAGACACTGCATCATCAAAGTCATTCCTTATCAGGACATCTGCAGAAATATCCTCAAACACACTTACCTGCTTGCTTTCTCTTCCACCCTCCCAGTCAAGATGAACCCTAGCCAAAAATATTTGGAATGGAGTCCCTCCCAAAGCTCTGACTGGAGTGGAGTGTCCAAGCAAGTACTGCTCTTCTCTAACCACTGCAGGCCTCACAATGGTTATATCAGAAGCTGTGTCTCTCTTAGCAGTAACCTGTTTACCATCTACTAAGATAGGTTATAAATTTTGGTGATAGATTGGCACCCCTGTTGTTCCCAAACAACTTATCACTGGCAGTTTATCATCACCACTTGCTAGCTCCCTCACCTTCTGTTTCTCACCTTGCCTTGTGGACATTTGACTGCTATGTGGTCCCTCTGGTTACACTTGAAACATCTAATCCCTAACTGTGTACTTGGAGTGTCATTTCCCCTGTTACTTGTGTACTCTGTTGGAGTGGTTTAAACTGCTGCCCATGTGTTTCCCTCTGTCCCTGTGCAGCATTGGTTACCCCTTTCTTATGCATTGGTGCTCTGCTTACTAAGTAGAGATCCCCTTTTCACTCCAACTCCTTTGCAGACTTACACTCTCGGTCTGCTAACCAGATTATCATGTCATCAGGCAAAGTATTGAGGGCTTGTTCCCCTCACCAAAAGTCTGCCAGTCCCTCAAAACTGGTGATCTCACACCCACTCACGTATCTGTGAAAGTAAGTAGTTATATCAGCAATATAATCATGTACACTTTCATCTGCCTTGTGTTTGTGTTCATGAAAAATGTTCTTATTAGCTTCAGATGTTAAACAATCTAGAAGACAATTCTTAACTTTAAGATAACTCAAATGATCTACATCAGACAATTTTGACATGACCTGAACAGTTTTACCATGGAGTAAGGGAGTCAAGAGTTAAACCAAGAGCTCATGGTCAACATCATACTGTCTACATACCCTCTCAAATATGTGAATAAAACTATCAAAGTCATCCCCATCCCTGTACTGAGGAAAAAACTTACCGATCTTTACAGCTTCTGGGGTCCAGTTATTCTCTTCCCCATTACCTCGACCTTCTCAAAGGGTAAGAAGCTTCATTTCATGCCAGCACTGTCTCATTTTCTTCAGATTCTAAATGTTTAACCTCCAGTCATTGGGCTTCCAGGCACAGTGTCACTTCAGACTCCAGTTGTCTGGCTTCCAGTTCATGTTGATGCTGTTTCTCCTCAGCCTTCAGCTCATATTGCCACTGCTTCTCCCTTTCTTCAGCCTCCCGTCACTGGGCTTCTAGATGAAGTCTCTCTGCTGATTCCAGTTCAAGACGATTAGCCTCCAGGCACAGTCTCTCTAACTCTAGATGGATTCTCAGGTCCTCTGAAGTAAATGTGGACTGTCCTGTCTCGGCAGACTGCCCATCCCCAATACCAAACCGAATATCCTCCAAATGGTTGGTCTGAACTGAAGCTGCAACTAGTGCTGAAATCATTGCTTCCTTAGTCGGGTTGGCATGCACCAGTCCTCTGGCTTCACACTCCTTGGCCAACTGGTTCTTTTTTAAGCTTGCTATAGTCTTCTGCTGACATCTTTGCCTGCTGTCCCTGACTAACTAACTAAAAATAAATAAAACTGTGGTAGACTGAGATTCTGTATGTTTACTTTGTGGCTGTCAAGTGTGCACACCCTAATAACAACTGCCCACAGGCTACTGAAGTCCATTTAAAAATCCCACACCACTGGCACCAATTAATGTGATGTCCATATAATACCCAACTGAACTGCCACAGAATAATGTGACATCCCTTACTGTCCTGAGTCAGTAACTAAGCAGCTTCAATCCTCACTACTGACACCAGTGTGAGACTGTCACTTAAAAAGGAGTAATATTTCATAATTTTCCCCTAAGACCACAACATGAACATGCTCAATAGCCTGGGACTGGAATGTATACTTCTGTCCACCCCTAATGTAATTCCTTATTACACACTTCAGAGCAATGTTTCCCAGTTTAAGTCCTCTGATACAGCTGATACAGTCACACTTAACTAAATTAAATCTCACACATCCAAACACTACTGGGAAAGCTTGACACAGATTTCCAGCTGTGTCCCTCCCCCAAAATAATATGGTAATGTTGTGACCAATCAGAGTATCTTCATGCCCTTCTAAAGGGGTGCCCAGTTATGAAAATTAAATAGTAAAAAAAAAATAGTAGCAAATGACCTAAACAGCCAGGCTTTTGGAGTGGCCCTTGGAATTATCAAAAAAAGTATAAACACTCTCAAATCACTAAAGACAGTCACTGATTAACCAGCCACAATGTAAGTTAATAAAATATTTAATATTGAGCAAAATGATTAAAAAATATAAAACAGTAATTTACAATAAATAAACAGAGCTCAATCACCAGGAAATTAAATCAGTACTTTTGTTGTTGTTGTTTGCCTTTTCGGCTTTTCCCAGTTAGGGGTCGCCACAGCAGAACTCTGATCTGCTAATGATTGGCAGTAGATTTTTTATGGTGCCGAGTTGCCAGCCCAACGCCCAACCTTCAGCAAAGGCACGCTCATTCATGCATGTCTTTCGGAGGCCACTCGACTGCGGGGAGGACATGCAGACTCCACACAGAAGGCACTCCAGCCGTGAATTGAACAGGAGAACTTTTTGCTGTGAGGCAACAATGCTACCATCAGTACTAAAGGATAGGAATTCAACATTTAGAAAAACTGATCTAACTGATTAGATATCATTTTCCTATCTGTCTAAAGAACACTGTCACTGATCCAAACTAAATTACTACAACAGAGCAAAAGCAGGCCTACAGTTCTTGGTGAGTCCTTTTGGGATCTACTGCACAGTACATCTGTGAACAACTCACAATTGGCTATAAATATCTGTTAACTGTCTTTGGCAGATTCTTTTATAGACTAGCCTAACTGTCACAACTGTTCTAGTTCTAATTTTCATTTCATATTTTGAAAATCAACCAACCGTTTTTTTCTAAACGCTCCTTCCTGTCTTTCAGCTTCTGACAGTAACACATAGCAACTGTTAAAATTCTAATGACATCATCTGCAAATCAGCTGAATCTGACAGTTTGCCTTTAGAATCTTTCACCACAAACATGCACAGTTAGAAATGTAAAGAACACTGTTCAAGTCTTTAAAACGTTCTGCACAAACAGATTATAAATTAACATGTAAGAACCTATTTAATATATCATAAATAGTCATGCTGGCATATAATACATAGGATAATCTGAAATTATGTAGAAAAACCCAGCCAGACATGCTAGCACAAATAACAGTGTCTAATTTCTTCACAGTGGCTAACATGTCTCTGAATCACATTTCCTGCAATCACAGAAGTAGACTCTTTTGGTCACATCTTGTAACACCCACGGTGGAATTCTTTCTACATGCTATTGTTTAAACAGAGACAGAAAGCTTGCTCATTTAGTGATCTGTTGAACAGTTTTGGTAACATATGAGTGTTGTATCTTTATTGTTATGTTATAGTTTATTTTAAAAGTTGACCCTCGATCCCTAATACCAGGATATTCCTCACATCTCTGTTGAAACTTTCTTCCCCACCCCCCTCATTGTGGTTTCTATTGCTTGTGTGTTGTTAACTCAAGGTTCCCTTAATTTGAACTGTTGATAGCAGCAGTCTGCATTTAAAGTGGAACAGCCTTACAAGACTTTCTGCAGATATATAGAGCTGAGTATATTTTTCTGCATTATTCTGTATTATAGAGCTAAATTGTTGCTTAGATATCTGTTGTCTTAGTGTTCTGCAAATATACAGAGATCAGTATATATTTTTTGGGTTTTATAATTTGCACTCTGATTCCTCACATCTCTGTTGAAACTTTTCCCCACCCCCTCTCCCTGTTCTGGTAGTAGTTTAAAATTTGGTGGCTTTTGCAGTGCCCGCCCCACTGTAGATTTGATCTAGGACACTCCCCCAGTCCCATCTCTTTACTGCATTCTACCTAATAAACCCTTTCTGCACTTGCTTTTAGTCCTTTTTAATTTAATTACATTTTTTCAAACTGTGTGTGGACTAATATTGCTACACTCAAGTGTGCCAGCTTGCACTGCATGTGAATTGTTTTTACTACTGTTTTTGCTACTTTTCTGGAAAAAAAAATGTAAGCCTGTTTCCTACCTTTCCTGTAATTAGTGTTCCAGATACAGATTTGCTGTATCCAGGACTATTTGTAAGCTTCTGAGCCCCAAGCCTTTCTGTGTTGGAGGGAAGCCTTCTAGCTTATCAGTGGGAGTGGTAAGCACTAGGTAACCTGTCTACCACATAAGGAGTGGTTCTGGCCCAGAATTTGTAGTTATTGGCCATTTGGGCGGTCTTTCATCTCTCTCAACTTTCTGATTTGAAGGCCTGCATTTGCACTTGTTTCTGTCCTGTAACTCCTGGGCCCATCTCATTTGCTCACTCAAAAAAAAAAAAAAATCTGCTTTTACTGTATTTGTGTTTCTTCCTACTTTATTTTGCTTTTATGTCATCTTAAAAGTACTCAATTGTATTTATTACTGTTTGGTGTAACTCATTCTAAGCCTTTTAGTTTAAGCACTTGGTCTTCAGACCAGTGGTTTTACAATAGGAAGGTTTGTGGTCTGCACTGTGGTGGCAGGACAGGTAGCTTACATCCTTCTAATTTGGGAACTGCTGATTGAGGGCTCAGTGTCTGTTATTCTAAAAGTGTATTAATTCTGTTTTAAGCACTTGGGCTTCAGGCCAGTTATTTTACATTAAAATGGTTCGTGGTCTGCACTCTTGTGGGAGGAGAGGCTGGACTCTGCCCTTCTAGCTGGGAATTTCTGGTTAAAGGCTTATAGTGCCTGCATATCTAAACTGCTTCTTACTGAAATTGGTACACCTTGTTTGCTGTAGCATAGACTAGATCCAGGCCTGCTGAATCTAGCTTTGTTTGTATAACCTGAGCACTAATCCAGGCATTCTTTAAAGTATTCAATTGTATTTATTACTGCTTGGTAGTAACTTGATTAAAGTGTAGCTATCATTCTAAGTCTTTTGGATTAAGCACTTGGGCTTTAGACCAGTTGTTTTACATTAGGAAGGTTTGTGGCCTGCACTGTGGTGGCAGGACAGGTAGCTTACATCCTTCTAAGTTGGGAACTGCTGATTGAGGGCTCAGTGTCTGTTATTCTAAAAGTGTATTAATTCTGGTTTAAGCACTTGGGCTTCACACCAGTTGTTTTACATTGAGAAGGTTTGTGATCTGCACTGTAGTGGCAGAACAGGTAGCTTACATCCTTCTATGTTGGAAACTGCTGATAGAGGGCTAGGTGTCTGTTATTCTAAAAGTGTATTAATTCTGGTTTAAGCACTTGGGCTTCAGGCCAGTTATTTTACATTAAAAGGGTTCGTGGTCTGCACCTGCCCTTCTGAGCTGGGAATTTCTGGTTAAAGGCTTATAGTGCCTGCATATTTGAACTTTCTTACTGAAATTGAAATTTACACTTGTGTTGTTAGCATAAACTAGATCTATAGGCCTGCTGAATCTAGAAGCTTGCTTTGTATAAATTGAGCACAAACAAATTTTTAAAGGATCTATTTTTTTTTTTACTGCTTGGTTTTTTTTTGATTAAAGTAGCTGCTATCATAAGCTATCATTTTGGATTGGATTAAGCACTTGGGTGGGTCACCAGTTGTTTTTTTTAGTTTAGGAAGGGCACTGTGGCCAGTTATTTTACATTAAAAGGGTTCATGGTCTGCACTCTTGGAGGAAAGGCTGGACTCTGCCCTTCTGAGCTGGGAATTTCTGGTTAAAGGCTTATAGTGCTTGCATATTTGAACTGTTTCTTACTGAAATTGGTACACCTTGTTTGCTGTAGCATAGACTAGATCCACACCTGCTGAATCTAGCTTTATTTTTATGCTGCTTGTTTGTTTGCTTGTTATTTCCCTGAAACGCTAATTCCACCTAAAACACAGCTTTTCAGCACTTCTGTGGATCCCTAGTGATATCTGCATTGCTTACTGTACTTATTTCCTTGTTTCACTTGAAAGAAAGTTACTGTTTGTCGTTTTTGCATTTAAGTTACCTGAAACACATTGCATTTAAGTTACCCGGCACTTGCTCACTAAAGCAATTATATAAGTCAGCACTAAAATATTAAAAGCACTACACCCTCACAAATTCCCCTTGAGTACCTCGTTCCCCTTTGGCCCTTTTTTTTCAGTTATAAAGGAATTCCCAATACTATTCTAGCATGTCCAAAGGTCAGTTGTCAATCTCCTCTCCAGTCCAGCTGGCGAATCTCGGAATCTTGAGGCAATGTTACAACTGCCTCATGTACACAGACATCCCTCTCCTCCTCCCAACAAATTCCAACACATGTGAGAGATGCAACCATATAGCCATACTGGAGGCTAAGCTCTCTCAACTCAGTACTGGCTAAACCAGTCAAGAGGAGAAGGAAACCACACTCACTACAATTCCAATCTCACATAGACCTACCACGACAGCAAACCAAACACATAAACACACAAAAGCATACTCGGAGGCTTTAAATAAAAATCTGCCTAAGCAGCAGAGACCTCCAAAGCAGACACCCAAGCAACCGCTACCCCAAAACAAAACTCGTGCAACACATAGCTCACAAAGCCAGTGTGCTGAACAGTCACAGCCCTTAAGGCTAAAAGCACACCTGATACACTTGTAATAGGTGACTCTATCGTCAGGCACACTGACGTCCCGCTCACCAGGCTGAACAAGGAGAAGGTCATGGTGAGCTGCCTGTCGGCGCTAGGATCCGCCACATAACACAAGCACTCAGGTCACTCCAAGGCAAGTACAAATATGACTCAGTCATTGTCCATGCTGGTGTGAATGACCTGAGATGTACCTCCCTGGACTACATGAAAAGAGACATAGAGGAGCTCTCTGAGCATGTAGCCCAGGCCGGTATGACCCTGACCTTGAGTAGCATCTCACCCTCACCAAGAATGATGCCACAATATGAAGACAAGATGATCAATTTCAACAATTGGCTTAAGTATTGGTGTCATTCAAAGGGGATCCAATGCCTGTCAGCCTGGGATGACATGCTCAACAAGCCACGATGCTTCGCTAGGGACAGCTTGCACTTGTCACCCTGGGCTTTTGGATATTGGCAAAGGCTCTTGCTACCACCATAGTGCCTTTTTAGGCAAGGCTCAAAAGACAAACCCACCTCCATAGGTATCACAAGGGATAAGAAACTAAGAGTAATGCTACTCAATGCCAGAAGTCTAAACCTCAAGATGCACACACTCAAAACTCTCCTTAGCATGGAGAACATTGATATCTGTGCAGTAACAGAAACCTGGTTCAAGGCTCCCGAAAGCACCCCAGCACTACCAGGTTATACCTCATACCATGCTTTTCGGCCCCAAAACTTGGACCGTACTACAAAAGGAGGGGAGTATCAATATTCGTCAAAGATACCCACACCTCCAGGTTGGTGGCACAGCACGAAGCATCAGAGACTATCCATGTGCAACTAACAGTGGGTAAAACTGCCTTCCAGTTTATAGCCTGCTACAGACCACCCTCCCAAACCCAGGAACCCCACTCAGCCTTCCTGAGAACACTGGAAAATATGAAGGTCTCTCCAAACACCATTATATTGGGTGACTTCAACTACCCAAACATAGACTGGGAGCATTACTCTAGCTCCAACACCCTAGCCCAAAGGTTCCTAGAATTTATAAACTCAAATGCTATGGAACAACTTGTTACCACTCCCACAAGAGGGGAAAACATACTGGACCTGATCATCACCAACATGGGGACTCAATGCTCCAGACCAGAAGTGTATCCCTCACTGGTAAGATAAGACTATAAACTAATCTCACTAGATATTCACATCCCAACTCCACTCTCTGCCCTGAAAACCACAGCGAAAAACTTCTCTAAAGCAAATTTCACACTCCTCAAAACCGAGGTGGAATCCTTCAAAGCCCCGGGCCTGTGAAAAATATGGCCCAGACCGCAGAATCCTTTATAAACACATTCTATGAACACCTTCAGGAATGCATGAATCATGCAATCCCAAATAAAACCAAGACCCAATCCTCCAAAGGCAGACGTCCTGTCTGGTGGACCCCAGCCATAAACAAACTATACAATAGAAGGAGGAAGCTACTACATGATAGAGCAAAATCCCAAAAAGGGAAGGCATCTCTGATCAGTATTAGCAAAAACTATGGGCACTCATAAAATTGTCTAAGGCCAGCTTTGAGAGAAAAATTGCACAGGACACTAAGGATAATCACAAGGCTTTCTTTAGTTATGTTAGGAACATGGGTGGGAATTCCCAGATATGCTCAGAATTAGTCCAAAATGACAAAAAATACACCGAACCCACAGACATTGCCAACATCCTAGCTGACAGGTCCAGCAAACTTCTCCCCACCAAAAGGGCAAAGATCTATCCCAGCAGAGTGCTGCCCCTGACATCTCAGATGCTCAGGTAAGAGCTGCCCTCTCCAAAGCAAAAAACACAGCATCAATGGGACCAGACGGTGTCTCGGGCTGTGTCCTACATGAACTCCAAGAAGAGCTAAACCCAAACATAAAACTACTGTTCAATCTCAGCCTTACTACAGGATATGTACCCAAAGAGTGGCGTACAGCAACAGTGGTCCCTCTCCACAAAGGTGGTGCCTCAATGGATCCTGGAAACTATTGCCCCATAAGCCTGACTAGCTTGGTCTGCAAAGCTATGGAAAGCATCATCATGGACCTCATAAATAAAGATATTGGGGACCTACAGACACTGGATCCTACCCAGTTCGGCTTTATTAAGGGCAGATCCTGCCTCTTAAACCTGGTCAATTTCTTTGAGACAGTCACCAAGGCCATTGATGAGGGGAAGGTGGTCCACACAGCCTACCTGGACCTCGCAAAAGCCTTTGATACAATACCCCACTCGGGCATTATAGATAAGCTCACCAGCTTAAATATAAACCCCTATGTCACTAGATGGGTTGCAAACTGGCTCAAGGACAGAACCCACATGGTTAGAATTGCTGGAGCCATGTCAGACTCCAAACCAGTTACAAGTGGCGTCAACCAAGGCTCAGTCCTGGGACCTCTCTTGTTCGATATATATTTCTTGGAGGTACAGGCCAACATGGAAGGACTGTGGCTGATTAAGTTCGCAGATGACTGCAAACTGGGTGCCATAATCGACTCTCCAGCTGACACAAGCATCCTCCAAAAGGGCCTCATAGAAACAGACAACTGGTGCCAGAGCCATGGCCTCAAGCTAAATGCCAAAAAGTGTATAGTCATCCCCTTTGGCAAAAACAAAGTGCCCACAAATTACCACATAGGTGGTAATCCATTAAGTACAGAAGAAGTAATTAGGGACTTGGGGACCCAAGTTGATAGCAATCTCTCATTTGACAACCACGTGGCCAAAGTGGTTAGAAAAACATTTTATATAGCCCACCTAATCATGAAGAGATTCACATCTAGATCACGGGAGGTCATCGTGCCTCTTTACTCATCCCTCATCAGGCCCATAATTGAGTACAATGCCCCTTTTGGGATGTACCTTACCGGACACCTGCAGCAACTGGAAAGATCCCAAAAGTACCTCACCAAGAGGATCATAGGGCTCAAACAGATGCCATATGCTGCCCGGTTAAAGAAACTCCAGGTCTACTCAGTGGCATACCGCCTGCTCAGAGGCGATCTGTGCCTGACGTATAAAGCCATGTCCAACCCAGAATTAATGGACATGCTGCACCTCAGAAAATCCAAATCCCATCGAGCTACTCGCTCGAGAGACTTGAATCTCAGCACTGAAATAAATAGGACATGCTGGAGGGACAGATTCATAACCCAGAGGCTCCCTTCACTCTGGAATAAAATCCCAGTCCAGGTTAGGCAGAGTCCCTCATTGACTCTCTTCAAGAGGAATCTTGATGAGTGGATGGGAGATCGTAGGTTTACCCCGGGTATCACTTCTGTGTCACTGTTAGACAGAGGCACAGTATACTAACCTCGAAAAAGGGCATAGCAAAATTAATTTAAAATGTTTGGCAAAAGCCAAACACACTCTGGCTAGGCTTATAAATGTCCTAGGGCAGATAGCCTAGTATGAACCTATGAACCTATGAACCTATTTAACGTTAATCCTAATTATTTCATTAATTCTGCATTTAATACAGCCTTAAATGCAAAGGTTTTCCTCTGAATAATTGATACAATATTTTGTACAGGTCAAGATGTTTAATTAAGCCTGTCTTAATAAGGAAAGTTTTTCATGTTACTTATCCTTTTATTATAGCATCTTTGAATAATTTCTAAAGATCCAGTATTGGCCTTTGACAGATAACAAAAATGTGAATTGTATTCTGTCGGCCTAACAATAGATGCAAATAGAGCTTTGATAAACTAGACTGCAACCATGTGTGTGTGTGTGTGTGTGTGTGTGTGTGTGTGTGTGTGTGTGTGTGTGTGTGTGTGTGTGTGTGTGCTGGAATGACAAAAATGAAATCAGACACATTGGTTGAGGGCAGCAGCAAGCTGAAAAAATATAATTAAAACGGATCTGCAAGACTCAGCAGATGAAAGACTATCAGATCCAAAATCCAAAAGTAATTACACAGACATACTAATTTAAATGAAGCAAAACATACTGTTTATAATATTTGTAAAGCATGTGTCATGTAAATGTTAATATAGTAGGCTTTTATAAGCAACTAAACATAAGTGTGTGTTTTTGCAATGGACCAAATAAAATGTATAGCTTTTGCTTATTTATTCTTTGCTTACTGGATTATTCCCACAAAGCTAGTAGCCTCTTTACAGGAAAGACCTGAGTTGCTATTTATACTGCTAGGGAACATTTGACCAGGGCATCAGGGAACATTCCCTACTCTTTTCATTAGGTGCTGTAGAATCTTTTACATTCACCTGAGCTACCAACGACTCAAGCAGATGGGGCCTTAGTTTAGTATTTCATCTGAAAGATAACACACTCAGGAGTAAAGCACCACCCATATGCTATTCTGCAGTGTCAGTAATCCATCTAACTGCAGTGGGCCTGGACTCCACAGCCTTCTGCACCAAAGGTGGGTGCTCTACCTGTTGTACCACTGACACTGAAGTTGATTTACCTTCGCTATTCCTGTACAACTGAATAGTTTAGATTCTAAAGTAGGAGGAAGCCACAAAAGTTCTATTTTACTTTATTCATTTGTTAACAGGCAAGCCCACTGGGCACAAGAGGTTTTTTTCAGGTAAAGCTTTGGAGTGATATTTGGTTAATGAATTGCTCAAAGTCACACAATAGGCAAATAGAGTAGAAGGGAATCAAACCTGCACACTGGACTAGTGAAAGCAGCTCATTAACTGCATTATAGCAAGGACACTTCTGATAATGTTTTTTTTTTCTTGGGCTGCTCACACAGAATCTATCCTTTTGTGTTCTGCTGGATCAGTTCTTATGTTATTATCCAGACATCAGTTCTGAGTCTGTTGGAAGACTTTTAGATTCCATTACTGAATACAGAGACTCTATTTTTAGGACATCAGTTGGATACTCAGAGGATAAACTATTAATAGAGTACCCTGACACAGAGGCGCTGTCTTAGTAACTGACCATCAAGTTGTCTGGCAAAGTGTGGTAGCTACACTGTCTGGTACCTCTGTCCCAGGAACAGGTGAGTGCCTTACAAGTCATTGTTTTAGGAAGCTTATTTTTGCTTGATACTACAATGTCCAGAAATGGCATCTAATACTATGACTGGACTTGACATAATTGATGCATTTGATTTATTTATTGAGCAGTTCACTAAATTATATGTGACTTAAATGCATTAGTGTATAACACTTTGAACTGAATTATTTTTTGTATTTGACCTGAATACATCAAAATATATGCACTTCTGTGCTTCAAAATATATGTGCTTTTATTTATAGGTCTTTTTCATTTGTGTGTGTGTGAGTGTGTGTGTGTGTGTGTGTGTGTGTGTGTGTGTGTGTGTGTGTGTGTGTGTGTGTGTGTGTGTGTGTGTGTGTGTGTGTGTGTGTGTGTGTGTGTGTGTGTGTGTGTGTGTGTGTGTGTGTGTGTGTGGGTGTGTGTGTGTGTGTGTGTGTGTGTGTGTGTGTGTGTGTGTGTGTGTGTGTGTGTGTGTGTGTGTGTGTATGGCCTGGGATAGCTACAAATGTGTCTCATGGGATTTTTGGGTCTGCTCATTATCCTGGTTATCAAACATTAATTGAATTAAAATAAAATAAATACTAACTATAATTATAGATGCACTGAGTTACTGGATTGGCAATTTTGCTTTATGCCTTTCAGTGTGTTTGTACTTCTGATTTTTGAATATCTTTGTAGGTTCACAGGTTCGCAGAAAGGTACTAGACCAACGGTCCTAGTGCCCTTACAGGCCTAGTCATGTTTATCCCAAATTGGCCCAATTGTTGGTAGTAAGGTGAGAGAAGTTCGCAGAGATAAGGGTCTATGGTAGTTAATACTGACTTCCTCTGTCTAGGAGGGACATGGGTACGACCCCAGGAGTAAATTTGCAGTCACCCATCCATTGATCTAGGTTGCATTTGAAGAAGGTCAGGTAGGGGCTCTGTTTTATGTGAATTGGATGCTTGTTTCAGAGAACTGTTAGTCTCTGGAAGATGTATCTACCTCTCCAGCATGACCTGTTCATGACAAAGGCTAAATTAAGATCCCTGGAGCGAGTGACCCTTGTGCAGTTTGATTTACAAATCTGTAGCATTTCCATCATGGCTGTATCAGAGACTGCCCTTTAAGCCAGGCACAGGACACCCTTTTGCAACCTGTAGGAGGCAGAATACAGTGACAGAGCTTTCAGTCTTTCCATGTAAGACTTGTTATGTGTACGCTGTCATTTCTTGGTGAATAACCTTTGTGGTCTCTCCAATGTTTGCAGGTGTCTGGTGAGGTACATGTAAAATGGAGCATTGTGCTCGATTATTGGTCTGATGATAGCTGAGTATAATGGAATTATAACATCCTTAGAGCTAGATGCAATGCCTTTACCTATAAGATGTGCCATATAGAATGATTTCCTTACTACTGTGGATATTATGTGGTGATCAATGTTCAGATTACTATCAACGTGAGTACCCAGATCACGTACCACTGTGACTACACTTAGGAGGGTGCTGTCTATAATGTAATTAGTAGGGATTTCAGCTTTCCCAAAGGGAATAATCATGCATTTTTTTGTATTTAGCTTTAATCCATGGCTTTGGCACCCATCATTTGTCCGTGTTAACCCTGTCTGCAGTTTATTAACATCATTGGGGACTCAGTGATTGCTCCCAGTTTGCAATCATCAGTGAACTTGGTCAGCCACATGACATCCAAGTTTGCTTGGACTTTTGAGAAATAAATACCGAACAGTAAGGGGCTCAGCACAGAACCCTTTGGTACTCCACTGGTGACTGGTCTTTTGCTAGAAGTGAAGTTACTCACTTTGACAGCATGTGTAGTGTTGGTGAGCC
This sequence comes from Protopterus annectens, assembly GCF_019279795.1. Classification (NCBI taxonomy): domain Eukaryota; kingdom Metazoa; phylum Chordata; order Ceratodontiformes; family Protopteridae; genus Protopterus; species Protopterus annectens. The sequence goes on along the minus strand of NC_056736.1, from coordinate 597,474,385 downwards.
ATTTGGCTACCTATCTGGTAATGATGGTTTAATTCACAGTTTGGAGAGTTTATCTATAATACCTGAATGTGAGATTATGTTAAATGCCTTGGCTAGGTCAAGATAGATGGTATGCACTGTCTTTAACACATCCAAGGCTTTGGCGATTTTCTCGAAGAAGTCAGCCATGTTTAATACTGTTTTAACTGGCTATGTATTTCAGAATACCGGGTCTCTCTAAGACTAACTCCTTCAGGTGTAGATCAGTAACCTGGATTAGAAAATTCTAAACGACATACTGGACAGTTTACAAAGTTGGGCCTATGGTGACCTTTGTTGAACTATAACTAGATTGTTCAAAACAGCCAGTAGCACTTCTAATGTTATAGAAGCTTTGGATTTCAAGGCGTCTGCCTCTTGTACTGCATATGAGGCATTCTAAGTCACAAATAAACTGTACATGGAGCATACATTTGCCTTGATCTGGTAAGATGGCACATCACATGGATGGTATTTGACCATACTGAGTGAGCAGTGACTGTCAGAGGGGTGGCCCTGTATTACTCATTTCTTGATAGCCTTTCTATCATGGAATTTCTGACATGCCATCTTGACATCAGGAGTACCATAGGAAGGTCTCCATTGCAATTATCTTCTGCCAGACTCAAACACAGGGATGTCTCAGTGTCTCTTATCATTTCTATGACAGCAGATGATGCTGGATGAGGTGAAAAATGATTAACAAAAGAAAGTTGCGACTGAGCACTGTGACCACAGATGACCAAGATCTTGCTATTGCAGTGCTAGCACTTCCATGACAACATATGTTATGGAGGATTCTGCTCCCAGGAGAGGCCATCCCTATGGTCATGGCCAAAGTATCATGTCTTGTAGCAGATGTTGCTCAAGGCCATGAAACACACCAATATTTAGTCAGGATAGTGGTACATCCATTGAACTGCTGGTAGAGCCAGGTCTCATGGACAGGGACATGCACCAGATACTGAACCCTCTGACATGCATGTCATTGACCTGTCCAGTAGACTGAGCCACTGTGCTACAACTACTGTTGAAGCTATGTCACTGCAGACCTACACTCACCACCATAGCCCCCAGTACATCATACACATACACATTTCTACTGACACTGGTCCTTCACAAAGCCCTTTACATTAAGCAGCCTTCCACACACTGAAAGACAAGGCACACAGCAGCATGCTTTACTTTAATAATCCTAAGCACACACACATCTTCCTAGAAAAGACACGCACATATATGTTTCATCTCTCACTATTCCCCCATGCAAATTATGATAACTGTGCCTTGCCTTTTGCACATTGTTACTTGGGTTGCCTATGTCTGATGCACAGCACGGACAGCCTATGCATGGGTAAGCTCAGCCTGGTGTCAGTTTTGTATGCATCATGTTTACTGTAGTATATCTGCTTTACTCCTGTCTACTATGCTCTGAAGCTATTTGCAAGCCTCTGCCTCTTTGCCAGTGCCATGGCATATTGTGCCTTCATCTGGCATAATTGTCTGCTGCTTCTGGCCTCTCCACTGGCTTTTCACCTGACTTAGCCTCAAGTGTCTGGTGTGCTGGGGACCGCTGCCCCTACAAATGCCCATCCTGCTGGAACTGCTTCCTAAATATGATATTTTGTAACATTGCACACACTAAAACTATTTTTGCACATATGCCAGAGTCATATTGCAGGTCTTTAGTGGAATAATCCAGACAGTGAAAGTGTGGCTTCAACAGCCCAGACACACTCTCAGTAATATTAATTTTGTCATAGGGCACTGTTGTACTCATGGTCTGTTTTATGTTGTGGATTTCTTGTGGATGTCATGAACCAGGGTTCCAGGTCATATCTGACATAACTAACAAGATGACCCTGTAGGAATTTACCCCTCTTAAACTGTTGGTACAGATCACAGGTGTGCAATATGTGGAGTCTAAGATAACTACCCTGGTATCCTGCACACACATTGTAAATGCTACCCTGTATATTACAGACAACCTGGCAGTTAATGGAGTGATACCCTTTGCAGTTCACATACCTCCTTTCCAGTTCACTAGTAGGGGATTTCATTTCATTATGGGTACAATGTATGTCTCCCAGTACCTCAAGGAAATGGGCCATATTATAGAATTCCCACATAGTTTTGTCTCTCTCCTTTGCAGAACACAGGAACCAGATATTCTCCTCCATATGCTGAAGAATGTCATCAAGAAATGGATGGAGTATCATTAAATTATCGAGGCAGCATTTTTTGAATTCAGCCTCTTTATTAAAGTCTTTCATTGCAGACAAAGGTAGACATACAATAATAGAGAAGAATAGAAACCTTAGCAAGCATTTTTTTTCATTTTCATGGATTATACATAAATGATTTCTTTTTAACGATTAATCACTCACTCCAACATTACATAAATTGTTCAATTCCTGCCTTCCCCTAAACCTCACTTCTCCTCCCAAATATTGTTCTGCATGCCTTGCTTCTGCAAATTACATTTATTTCTATGTAGTTTGTTCCTTCCCCTTTATAAAGATATGGCTTCTAGTTCTATTATCAATGTTCAGTAATTCAGTTACAGACGGTTTAGATTTTGATTTACATTTTCTAGTAAGTGCTTTTTTTGGGTGCCAATAGCATTAAACTTAGTAAGGCCTTATCATTTCTGGAAAATTCAGATCCTGTATCCCAGCTCAAAAGAATCTTTTCCATGATTTGCTATTTGCTCCCAATTTGCTCTCCAAACATTTCTGACAAAGTACTCTGTAAAAGAATTTTAAAACCTACCAACTGACTACGTTCCCAAAAAAACATGCTCTAAATTAGATTTTTCTGTCACATCACACCTCCAGCATTTGCTGTTCACCTGAGAAAACATTCTCTGAAGTCTGCTTGGGGTATAAAATACCTCTGTAAACCCTTCCAAACAAAAATCTTAAACCTTGTGGACTTTGTTTCCTACTTGGGAGGCATACAGATGCCATCCCTTTCATCTTTTGTGTGTCGTCTTTCTGTTCTGTCTTCTCCAATCTTTTCTAACCTCCTCTGATTGATTCTTATAGCTGTCATGCAATACTTTATATGCCCTACTAACTATCCTTTTTTAACCACAACTTCTTTCCTAGACTCACTTAAAAACTCTACTAGAGCTGGTCCTTCACTTAGTACTCCAACATCCCTTTCTCTTTTGTTTTATGATGTTATGAATCCCCGGGAACTTCTGTTTTTCTGTTTGACCTCATCCCAATCGATTACCTTTCCCCTCTCTAGTATATCTGCTCCAATGTTTTGGTTGCTTTGCTAATTTTCTCCACCAGCAGACATGCTAATCAGATGTATATATTGGATGGCATGACCATTAGCAAGACATAGAGGGGAACAGGTTGCCATGACTTGGTTATAACAATATACATATAAGTCTTGAAAGAAGACCATGTGGAAGCTGCCAGTATATGAAGACGGGTCTATATTATAACATTGAAGTCTTACAACTTCGAATGTTATAATATCGAGCCCAGTAGAGTGAATGCAAAGCTGCAGAACACTGAATACTTTCCTAGGGAAAGTATTTAGTGGGCCATTTTTGTAGCTTTGCTATATTCTCGACTGGAGCGAAGGTTACGGACTGGGTTAAGGTAAGTGTGTGAACGAAGGTGAGTGTGCAATTGGGAGCGGGTTAGGTGAGTTAGGGTTAGGGCATGGGTCAGGTAAGTATGCGACTGTGTTGATGTGAGGGTTAGGGTGGGGTAGGTGAGTTAGGATTAGTGAGCGGGTAAGGTGAGTGTGCGATAGTGACAGACCTTAGGGTTAGGGTTGGGTTAAGGTAAGTGGATAGCTAGTGATGTATGTATGGATTAGTGTAGGGTTTTGTGAAGTGTGTGTGTGTGGATTATTTATTTTGGTGTGCTTATGTTGTGTATATCTTTGTTGGAACAGCAATTTTTTCCCTGGGAAAAAATTCACAATTCTGACTGTTCAATTTTCTGGTGTTTTGCTATACTTGGTTCGATATTATAACATTCAAAGTTGTAAGACTTCGATGTTATAATATAGACCCTATGAAGACATATGTCTTCATATCTAGCTGTTTATTTATTGCTTTTGTTTACATGTAAAGTCTGATGTGACACAAGTCCCATTTTCAGCAGAGATCTGGGGAGAAATACTCCATTTTACAGAATGAATAGAAGGCAGTTATAAAAGATTTACATAATAAATGTACATTCATAGATAGAATAGTAATGAAATGGCAGGTAATCAAAAATAATAAATGTACATAAATAGAATAGTTAATGAACATGCATAGAACAGTAACAATATGATTTTAAATTCACCCTGGGGTGGCATATATGTCCCTCATGGACAGGGGTAGTTAGTGTTGATTGTAAACTCTCCTGGAGAATTATGTCCATCTAACCACGGAGAGTTGGGGCAACTCAGTATTAAAATGGCTAGGCTTGTAAGGGGTCTAGGAATGATAGTCTAGTAACCTCCTATGAACTTATAAACCTATGACAGTTGATGAAAACATGACAGTTAACACAAGACTACAGTAAAATATTAGTTAATATCAAGCTTATAAGTCTCTAGTTATTTTCAAATAGATACTGATCAGTAGGCAGTGAGGTAATCATAGGAAGAAGGTGGTTACAAATTATAAAGGTGTATTGAGGAAGTCCAGGTAAAAGGGAGACAGAGATAGCAGTGGAAAGGGATAGATGCCAGTCAGATAGTTAGAGATTGTAAAGAAGCAGTTGTATTATGACTAGTTACATAAAAGAGTGGTGACAGTAAGGGTTTTGAGATTATCCAGAAACATTGCATATATCTGTGTAGATCACAACTTACACTTGTACAGTTCTAGTACTTAAACTCATTCTACTTTTTTCGTACCGGTTGTCGATTGCCAGTTTAAACCTGCCAACTGCAGTTCAGGCCACGAATAAGAAGGGCAGTCCACTTCCTGTCAGTATCATCCTCCACTAAGTAACATTCTTTTTTTTAACAACTTTTTATTTGATTTTACAACCACCATTAACAATCAAGACAGTTAAAACATGAAGAAAAACAATAATACAGTCAACAATATGTAACCAGATACAGTCATCCATGACAAAATTAAATATGAAGTATATATACCATCAATATTTCTCCAATAAATCTTGCAGTTTCTGCCAAGTTATTCCTTTATGAGTTATATTAGACATTCTACTTAGAATAGTTTGCATTTCTTTTTTACACACACTTTTAGCTATAGTTAGTCATTGAATCAGAGATCTTGTTTGTTCTTCCAATTAATTGTGGTTATTTTTCTAGCAATGGCCAGAAGTGACCAAATGAGTGGTATTGATATTTTGGAATTACATTTGGTATAGGAACATTAAATAACAACAAAGAATCAGAAACATGACAATGATCTGACTACAAAGCCTTTACAAAATATCTGAAATCATTCCAAAATTCTAACAACCTTACATTCAATAAACATATGAACCCAATTAGCCTTTACAATTTCATCAGACCTCCAACATTTTATTTCCATTCACTTAGAAATGATAGAAATTTTATAAGGAGTAAAGAAGCTTCTATGTAGAAATTTCCACGTAAACAACTTCCATTAAAAAGAAGATGTGTTATTGCTTACTGATTTTAATAACATTTTATTAACTTCTGAAAAGGATTCTTTATTAACTTTTGTAGAATAATCCCAAAAGGCTAGGTCAAATGATGAAAATTCATCACGCAAGATTTTATATATATATATACATATATATAATGCAAAATTTATTATTGTTTATCAAGTTATTATTCATTAAAAGTTGTAGTAACTTAGGCAGTGTGTCCTTTTCTGAACTTTGATGATTTCACTTTGTTCTCAATGAACGGTTGTAGTGTTTGTAGCGATAACAAGTTATCTTGGTTGACATTAAATCTAGCTAGAAGAAAGTTTACTGTATGAATCTTATTGTTAGCTAAAAACCTGATACCAAAAATTTAAGTTATCATCTTTAAAATTTAACATTTTGTTTAAATTAAAGGACTGTAAACAGGTATGAGTGTATGCAATGGGAAATATAAGAAAAAAATAGTTGTTTAATATTATATTTACAATCTATTACACTTTTAAAAGTACCAAAGATTTGATTCATACCGTAAGTAAAATGGTTGAATTTCTTATTATATAAACAATAATCCCGTAGTACCTAATATACTTTACTCATACCTAACAATGAGTTTATTTGCACTTCATAATTACTACTAGAGACTGTTTCATGTAATTGTTTTCAGCTTGAAATGTAAGTGTTACATAACCAGTGTAATACTATGCTGATAACAGTCGACTTTGCATATAGATCTATGTTAGGAAAGCCAATTCCATCGTTATTCTAGCTTCTTATGTGCCAATTATAAGCTATCCTCTGTGTTTCAGGGAGCCAAAGAAACTTAAGTAATAAATTATTTATTTGGTTGAAGAATTTTTTTAGGTGGGATAAAAATCAAGGATTGTATGTAGAATAAAACACTAAATAACATTCTTCATAGGTAAGTAGTAAGGCTAATTGCTCTTGTGGAGCATTTTAAGCCTAGCCAATTTCTATTCCAAAGGTGAGAATCAAACTCCATAACTTGTGTCTGTGAAGTAAGTATCTTAACCATTATACCAACCTCAACCCCTATACCAAGCCCCAACCTGATATCAGATTGAATTTGCCTCCCTTGCAGTACCTGGTCATTATCTCTCTTTCTTGTCCCTCCACCTTGAACCATTCCAATTGATATCCTGTCTCACTAAGGTGCTTTTCTTCAGGCTAAATGTATTTACCCACGTGGCCCTTTTGCACATTTCCAATAGCCATTTTCTTTTAGTTCACCCACTAGTGAACAGTCTCAGATGTTTGATGCCATAATTAATTCAAGTGCAGCAAAACAAGATAGGACACTTTATATGGGGGTTCACCAGAATGTGATATTTTGGAAAGAAACTGTCAGCTTGCTTAATACCAGCCTTTCTAAATTCTTGCATATTATCCAAATACTCTCTTATTTTCCTTTCAATACTTTACAGTTGCTCCTCTTCTTGTTCTGTGAGATTCCTCTTATCCTGCAATATGCTATCCTTTGTCATCCTCTCTAAATAATTCAGGTATAGACATGTGGTAACTGATCCACAAATGATGTTTACTCTAGTTGTTATCTTATTGCAAAGCTTGAAACTGATCATGTTGGATTCACTTCTCAACATTAGACTATTTTTATTTAATGTTTTAATCATTTGGATCTTCCAACTAGTTTGTTTGTGTCTTTCGGCTTTTCCCGGTTAGGGGTCGCCACAGCGGAACTCCGGTCTGCTAATGATTGGTAGTGGATTTTTACATACCGGGTTACCAGCCCTGACGCACAACCTTCAACGAAGGCATGCCCCATTCATATACGCCTCCACACAGAAGATGCTCTAGCTGAGAATCGAATGGGACAACATCTTGCTATGAGGCGATAGCGCTACCGCAGCACCACCACTGCGGATCTTCCAACTAGTAGTTTCCTGTATATCTGCTCCTCTCAGAGGATAAAATATTTTACTTTTTTTGTCGACTTTATTACCATATGACTGGTCACTTATGCAACCTTTGAACATGTTCCTGAAGGATCTTACCACCAACTCCAAATACTATTCCCATTTCAATGCTTCAGTGCATAAGAACATAATGCTCACTGGCCCAAATATAATGTGCCCAAAATACTCCAAACAAAACGAGAACTAGACCAGGATTAAGATACTTAGTGGTCAATGATCATGAGCACAAACGGATTCTTCTTCCACAGACTTCTGTTTCTTTGTCAACTAGACACAGGGTTGATAAAACACTAGACTATTCTCATACCACCTGTGGTTCCCCAACCATTCTGTCATGTGACATTGCACAAACGGTGGAAAATCCCAAACAGAGAGTGTGCCAACAGTAAACACTTACACCAAACAAAATCCAAGCACACTCGTTCCAAAACCCAAATTGAATGGAAGAATGGCCACACTATAAAGCTAGAAGAAAGCTGTTTAATAACATTGTCTTGTACAAATACATTTTTGTCCACACAAAGACTTCTTCAGACATAACACATAATACTCCAAATTACTTCTTTAAATACCATCACCTAAGACTCACAGTCAATCACTTCTTTAATATAATTAATTTAAAAAAAACTTTCTCAATGAACTTCATAGAAGCTATACTTATATACAGCCAATCACTTCTTTAATATAATTAATTTAAAAAAAACTTTCTCAGTGAACTTCATAGAAGTTATACTTATATACAGAAGTATAGCTTCTATGAAGTTCATTGAGAAAGTTTTTTAAATTAATTATATTAAAGAAGTGATTGGCTGTGAGCTTTAGGTGATGGTATTAAAGGAAGTCATTTGGAGTATTATGTGTTATGTCTGAAGAAGTCTTTGTGTGGACGAAAATGTATTTGTACAAGACAATGTTATCAAACAGCTTTCCTCTAGCTTTATAGTGTGGCCGTTCTTCCATTCATTTGGGGTTTTGAAATGAGTGTGCTTGGATTTTGTTTGGTGCAATTGGACAAACGGTCTTACTAATGTTCTAGTAAATAATATTCACCAAGTGTCATTTACCTGCTTTGTGCACTGTCCTAGTCATAGTATCAGGTCATATTGAACTGGTATGTCTTATTTATCCAAAATACATGTATGTATAGGATAAGCAGGCTATTAACTCATAGGAAACCTGCAATTCTACACGTCAATATGTTCTCAATTGGTTCGTCCATCACTGATAAATTAACTAACCTCTGGTACTTTTTTGTATCGCTCTTACAATATAACATTGGTTGGGCTGCCTCAAACTTAAAGGTATTCAAATTGTCTTCAGAGATAAGTATTTCTAAAATATGCCTACCAACACGTTTTGCAATTGCATTTGGATACAGAGGTGAATTCTGTCTCGACTTGGTGTTATGTACCACTGAGACTCTGGATGTATCACTGTTATGTCTCACTGTCGATAATTGCCCATGTTCGTTATATGTCCCACTCGTATTCTTATGTTCTCTTTGCAGGAAGGTAACTCTGCTAACTAGAATTATTGTTTTAGTGTCTCCACCTGATTTATTAAGGAGCAGTGTGATTCTCCTACTTTGTTTCTAATAGACACGCACACACACACACACACACACACACACACACACACACACACACACACACACACACACACACACACACACACACACACACACACACACACACACACACGTGCATGCATACCGGAGCTGCTCTGAGCTTGGCATGCTTTGCGAGAGGTCTAGAGGGTTTCTGCTTAAATCCAAGCCATCCACAGCCAAGAACAAGAAATTAAGTTTATTTTGAGTTTGATCTACACTTTTCAACTGTATTTTACTGTTTTACTGCATTAATTTGTGCCTTTTTCACTGTTTTCACTGTTGCACCTGCTTCATTATCTGCACTTGTTTTGCACTGAAATATTGCTTAGTTAGCATAGACTAGGTCCACATTTGCTGAATCTAGCCTGTTTTTTTGGTTTTCACACATTCTGTCAGTGACCAAAGTTTAAATTATTTGGACATTACCCTGTTCAAAGACACTATCAACAACAGGTTTGGTTCAAAGGTATTTAGGAAACCAACATATTCCAACTCATACCTGCACTTTGAGAGCAGCCACCCTTTTTATCAAAAGAAAGGGATTGTTAAAGGGCAGCTCATACGTGCATCTAGAATGACCAGTACTACAAAAAATTTTTTAGAATAGGTGAACTTCTTGAAAGAGAGGTCTTACAAAAGAGGTTATCCTGTCACATTGGTCAACACTCTAGCCTTAGAAGTATGTACGAATAGGGAAGATAGATATCCACCTTTATTAGGGTCTACCACCACATTAGTGGATGAGCTGAATACCAACCCCCAAAAGTTTGAGCAAAATGTATACACACACACTTTTTCCAGTAATTTTAGGTTAATAGAGGAAGCGGTACTAAGGTTTTGGCCCGTACTTTCATTACATGAAGGATTAACAGAGATGGTTTCAAAGCAACCCAAATTTGTTAGGCGAAGGGACACTAATTTGAAAGAGTTGTTTGAAAGAAAGCATACAACAGAAACTGTTAACACTAGACGCAAGAAAGGAACATTTAAGTGTGGAATGTGTAAACAGTGCCCAAACATTTTCAATGGTGACACTTTACATATTCCATCAAGGAAATTTATATGTCGGGCAAGTGGGTATTTTAATTGCAACACAAAATATGTTGTTTATTTAGGTTTTTGTTTAAAATGCCAAAGCTTCTATGTAGGGAAAACAGAAAGGACATTAAAAAGAAGAATTTATGAACATTTATATGACATCACAAAGAAGAAGGAATCCAATGCTTTTTATAAGCATTCATTGTCCTGTCCCAACATGGAGCTTAGGTTTATTGTTTTAGAGCAGATGGTAGAGGGGGTGATTGGGAGAGTAAACTGGAATATAAAGAGCTTATATGGCAACTAAGGTTGGACGCTGCAAAATGGCCAGGGCTTAATGACAACATGAATTTGAGCAGTGTTTTGAAATTAAGAAGAGCCAAACTATAATAATACAACATAAAATTGGTATATTCACATACTTAATACACTCCCAAAGAATTGATTCATACATTTTTTATTATTTTGATTTTTTATATTTATTCATTATTTTTTACTTATTTATTTATTTTTTCTTCATACTTATTTAGTATTCATTAGCATTTATTATCTTGATCGCAATATGATTCATTTAAAGTTTTTATTGTTGTTGAACAATGTTTAGCAAGAAGTTTATGTTTCGAGCCTTTATGTATATGAGAAATATTATGACAAGGCTATTTAACTGGTTTTACATGTAGCCCTTTTAATACCAAGCACTTGCAGGTGATATTTTATCAATTAGTTTTTTAACTTAATTGATCACATGATTTTTTTTAGTATTTAAATAGGAGCAGTTGTTACATGGTGTTCATCTTGATAAAGCTCAGTATTGCACTGAGTGAAAGCGCTTGAGGGATTTGTTACTGTGTGGGTTTTATCCAATAAATTTGGTTGTTGAATTTCACCTACTGGATTTTCATTTACCTTCTTTCTGCTGTGGACCACATTTTTTGGTTTCTTAGCCTGTTTTTTTTACACTTTAACTCAAATTCAGCCATCTCACATTAAAAAGGGCTCCCCTGTACCCTTGTGGCTGAAGAGTGTGAATATAGACTTGTCTGAGCTGGGGATTGCTGGAGGAAGGATCACTGCCTGATTTCCTATTTGCAGAGTAGTTTAAAACTGTTCAAATTTGCCTGTATATAAGCCTCGCAATTGCATGGTTTTCGAGCTCAATTAACTCGAGCTGGTCTGTGTTTGGCATCCTTTGCCAGAGGTATAGAGTATTTCTGCTTGAATCCAAACCATCCAAAACTAAGAACAATAAAATAAGTTTATTTTGAATTTGATCTGCTCTTTTTTAACTTGTATTTTACTGTTTTACTGCATTAATTTGTGCCTTTTCGACTCTTTTCACTGCTTGTGCCTGCTTCATTACCTACAATTGTTTTGCACTTAAATAGTGCTTAGTTAGCATAGAATAGATCCAGACTTGCTGAATCTAGCCTGTTTTTCATACAGTTGAACTCAAATCCAGCCATCTTACATTAAGGTCTCTTCCCTACACCCTTGTGGCAGAAGATTGGATGGGAAATAGGAAATTCACCCCAGGGATCACTTCTGTGGCTCTGCTCGACAGGGGCACAGGAAAATAATTTTCTTGGGTGGTGAAAGCCAGGGTACATTTTTGGCTAGGCTTATATAGGCCCTATGGCCAATAGCCTAGTACCTACCTAAGAATGTGGATATAGCCTTATCTGAGCAGGGGATTGCTGGAGGAAGGATCAGTGCATGATTTCTTATTGGCAGACTAGTTTAAAACTACTTAAATTCACCTGTATAAATACCTCATGTTTGTTTGTAGCTGCGCACTGCACAATTGGGTTTAGTGGTGTCCTGTAATGCAGTTTAGTGGCACCCCGTATAGACACAAATGCTAAAAATCATTTTTTCCCCTAGATGCCAGTCAGTGAAACTCTCCCAGTCTTCCCTCCTCCTCAGCGGGCAACTCAGCCATGTGCATCTGCACTGCAGGCAACTCAGCCGAGCAATGAGCAGCATCACCCCACTTTTCATCCTTGATCCTCTATAGAAAAAGTCCTCTTGTTAATCCCAGAGCAATAGCTGATCTAATTTACCCTCTCACAAACTAGTACTTAAGAATTAACTGCTACTATGAACAGTCACTTTCCCAACATTTCTCCAGCTGGCCTGATTGACATGGATATCCTGAAGCAATGTAGCATTTGCCTCATGTTTACTGACAACTGTTTGTCCTAAAACAAACAAATACAGTATGTGAGAGATGTTACTATACCATGAAACTAAAACCAGTCCTCTCAAGTAACAATAAATAAGGTATAAAACAGGGTTGACAGCCCACACACCTCTCCTCTCATACAAGATAAGGACAAGGCACATAAAACCACATATATGGAGGTACTCACTAAGAGCCTACCAAAACACCAGAGACCTCTCAAGTGCAAACAACCCACATGTACTGGTACATTAACAGAATACACCACTACATATGACAACACACATATGACTTAACAATTAAGCCCCTAAGGAAAAACACCTCAAAACCAAATGTCCTGATCATAAGCAAATCAATGGTGAGACATACAGATGTCTCCCTCACCCGGTTGGACAAGGAGAAGGTCACGGTTAGCTGTTTGTCAGGTGCCAGGATCCATCAAACCATGCACATACTCAAGTCACATAGCAACAATTCCTGTTATGACTCTGTCATACTACATGTTGGAGTGAATGACTTGAGACCCTCTCTGGACTATATGAAGAGAGATATGACTGAACTCTCAGATTATGTGTCCCAGGCAGGTATGTCCCTAGCTCTAAGCATCATTCTACCTTCACCTAGGATGATACCACAATACAGACAAAAAATGTTTGATTTCAATAATTGGCTTAGCTTCTGGGGTCACTCCAGGGGGATCCAGTATCTGTCAGCTTGGGAAGACATGCTTGACAGACAATGCTGTTTTGCCAGAGATGGCCTTCACCTGTCTCCTCAAGGCTTTCAGATACTGGCAAAGATGCTTGCCTCCCCATAGTGCCTTTTTTAGGCAATGTAAAAATAACAAAACTTTTGATGTAAAGAAAAGAAATCCACTAGCAACAAACTCAAGGTCATGCTGCTTAATGCTAGAAGCCTAAACAGAAAACTGCACTCCCTGGAAGCACTCCTCACCTTGGAAGATGCTGACGTCTATGCAGTTACTGTGACATGGGTCAAGGCCACAGAGAGAACTCCGGCTGTACAAGACTACAATGCCTTTCACACATTCAGACTCCAAAATGAATGTGAAAGAACAAAAGGTGGAGGTGTATCCAACTTCATTAAATCCAACTATACCTCAAGACTGGTAAAACAGTGGGGCTCTCTTGGAGCTACTCCATGTCCAAATAACTATAGGTAAAATATCCTAGCACATCATTGCCACCTACAGATCCCACACCATGAACCTGGAGAAGCACATCACAAACCTGGACTTGCTGGAGTCACTCAGTATACAGCCAAACACGTTGATCATGGGAGAGTTCAACTATCCTTCCATCAATTGAGCAACTTACATGACCACAAACACAATCACTCTAAGGTTCCTGGAGTTTTTTAACTTGTATTTTAATTTAAATGCCCTGGAACAGTTGGTCTGCACCCCCACACGGGGCTCAAATGTCCTAGGCCTAGTTCTTACTACCATGGGGAGTCACTGAGCTATCCCCTGTGTGTTGGTCTCACTGGTAAAGTCAGACCATAAATCTGTCTCATTTAAAGTAAAGATCAGACTTGAACCCCCCCCCCCCCACCCGGAGCAGAAAATTTGTAAAATTTCTCTAAAGCAAACTATAGCCTACTAAGCAATGGTATAAAAAGATTCATAGCCTCTAATAGCACACTCAACAATAACTCTTATGCAGAGGAGTACACAAATGTCCTGTATAGCCACTTAAACAAATGTATTGACTCGGCAGTACCTGACAGGACCGAAACCAGGTCATCCCGAAAAAACAAGCCACCCTACTGGACTGTTAGTATACATAAGTTATACAACAAAAGAAAGAAACTGATATCTAAGAACAAGAGGGAACTTACTCAACAGAAGAAGAATACTCTCCACAGCTTGAACAAGCAAGCCAGATATCTTGAAAAGTCAGGCTACGAGTCTAAATTAACATCTTTAGCTAACAACAATAGTGAGGCATTCTTTAGCTACATCCATAACGTAAAAACAAATGCCCAGCTGTGTGCCAAACTTATAGTGGATGGTGGGATAATGTGAGGTATTGCCAGCTATGCCAGGAGAAGTAGGGCAGTGGATGTGTAACATATGCCAGCATAGCTAGCTGGAGTTAAATGTCATTTGTATATCAAACTGATTTGTACAGGTGCTTGTGTTGAAAATGTATTTGTAAAGCTGCTTGTGTTAACAATGTACCAACAGTGGGTCCTGCTGGACAGAAAAGAAATACACCTGTATGTCAGAATGTATTGTAACTGTTGAAATGAGTATATTGTAACAGAGGATACTAGAAGAGAAGACGCTAATCTTGGAATAACTTTAAAAAATGGTTTGAAATTAAATTACCTGGTTTAGGCTATAAAGATTGTACCTTACAGTTCTGATTGCAGCCAGAGAAAATATGTCTGTGAAAACTAGGACTAGGAATCCTATTATATTGTCCTTAGGGGTGAACTAATTGCTACCCTCAAAGGGTGGTTATTTTGAAATGGTTTTATAGCTTCCATATGCTATAACACATTTTAGCAAAGCTCTGTATGTGTGTATGGTAACACATGTGTGCTAGATTCTGGTTCAGTTTCTAGTAAAAAGGGTAATGTGAGAACCAGAGTAAGATGACAGATGTACATGATGTCATTCTGTAAACCAGCACTGAAATAATGTTTTAATACTAGATGAGACAGAAGTCTCAGAGCAGTCTATTTTTGAAACCTGACAAAGAAGGATCACTCACCCACTTCATCTTGTCTTGCTTTAGTAAGTAACCGGGGAATAATATTTTTTTAGATCAGTCAGGAAAATATAGTGAGACTAGTTAAGTACTGTTTTTTTGTATCTGTGAGAATCTATCCATCTGTGTTATTTTTAATATTTCATGTGATTGAAACTCTTGTGTTTATTGTAAATAGATATTTAGTATTTTCATGTTCTTTTATCATTTATTATTAAATATATTTAAACTTTTCATTGTGGCTGGTCTTTTAGAGAATATTTTCACTTTTAGGAGTACTTATATTTATTTGGTGACACTGTGGCTGCTCCTGAAAGCTTTTCTGCTTTAGTCAAATACTACCATTTGTATTAGTATTAATTTTAATTAGTATAATCGGTGCCCTTGTAAGACCCTTAGACTAGCTGGCTTTGGAGTGTTCTGGTGGCAGTGAAATTGCCTTGTAGTCTGAGCTTAACTGGTAAATCTGTGCCAGCCTTTCCCAGGTGTCTGTGCATGTGTGTGTGTGTGTGTGTGTGTGTGTGTGTGTGTGTGTGTGTGTGTGTGTGTGTGTGTGTGAAAATCAAATTTAAAAGAGTGTGTGTGTCAGCTACTTCAAGCAGAGACACAGAGCACTGGTTTCACAGAGACTGTGGTGGAGGAATTGGCTTGGAACACTTGGTTGATGACTCAAATCTACAGCTGTGTCAGTGGGGAGTACTATTTGGGGCCTGGAGAGAGAGAGGGAAATCCATCCCCAGGGATGAGTGTGTTCTCTGTGTGCTCCTAAGGGAAATTTTGCTTGGTGCAGACAGCTGCATGTGAAAATACTGTGTGTATTTATTTTTCTTTCAAGTGAACGTGCCTGGTGAGGATTCAGGCTCCTTGATTACTGTCCCAGAACAGGAACGTCACAGATGGTACCACTCACACTGAATCTGAGGAAACTGCCAACCTGCTAGCTGATAGCTTTGGCAATAACTTCACCTTCATGTCTCCACCAACCATCCCCCAAGGCATTCCTGACACCAGTCCTGTATCGAGTATTTCCAAAGAATAGATCATACAAGAGCTCTCCAAGGCTAAAAACATGGCTTCTGTGAAAACAGATAACATCCCAGGATGCTTATTAAACAATCTAAAACAAGACCTTGCTGAACCACTTGGCAGTCTCTTTAACCATAACCTGAGCACTGGCTTTGTTTTGGCAGACTGGAGATAAGCAACGGTAATTCCCTTGCACAAAGAGGGTCCATCAATGAACTGTGGGAACTATAGCCCCATAGGCCTATCCCACCTTATCTGCCAGGCCATGGAAAGATCATCATGGGCTTTATCAACAAAGACATAGGCGACCTCAAAACTCTTGACCCAACCCAGTTTGGTTTCATCAAGGTTAAAGCTTTCTTATTAAACCTGGTGGATTTCTTTGAAAATGTCACCAAAGCCTTGGATGAGGGCAGAGCAGTACATACCACCTATCTTAACTTAGCCAAGGCTTTGACACAATTCCCCACTCAGGAATCATTGAGAAACTCTCCCAGCTGGGGATTAACCCATACATCACTAGATGGGTAGTCAGTTGGCTCCCTGACAGAATGTACACTGTCAGAGTTGGAGAGTCCAACTCCACAAGTAGTCCAGTTACCAGTGGGATACCACAAGGATCTGTGCTGGACCCTCTGCTGTTTGGTAGCTATTTCTCTGAAATCCAGCCAAAAGTTGATGGCCTGTGGCTTACCATGTTTGCAGATGACTGTAAACTGGGTGCAGTCATAGAGTCCCCCAATGAATTTAACATATTACAGAAGGCTCTGTCCCAGCTGGACTTTCCCAGTAAATAAATATTAAATAAACAGATAAATAACTAGATGGGTGTGACAAATGCTCTGCTTCTGTGTGACTCTCTCAATCTCCCCCCCTCTCTCTCTACATATATACATATGTGTGTGCACGTGTGCATGTGCGTGCATGTTTGTGTGTGCGTGTGTGTGCGTGCGTGTGTGTGTGTGTGTGTGTGTGTGTGTGTGTGTGTGTGTGTGTGTGTGTGTGTGTGTGTGTGTGTATGTGTGTGTATTTTCTATCAGTAATAAGTAACTACATACAGTGAACCTTAAATCATCACACAAACTAAAAAGTACATACTCATCAAACTTTATATTCTACTTGGGAGGTGCACGGGGGCAAGCTACCATTTCATATTCTAGTCAAACATATTGTCTATTATAGGGCCACATTAGTGCCCATACTGGTCCCTTTGAAGGATTCCCACATGGAACAGTATATACTGTATCCCTTTGTATACAGCTGCTTTTACAGAACATGTAGAATATGTGGCACATATGCCACTTTGTTTATTCTAAGCAACTGAAACTTATCCTGCATTATATTTTATTGCTTCTGTTGAAGTTGGTATTTCATTGAAAGTTGTATGTGGGATTAAATAATCTGCCAGGTGCATATTATTATACATCTTTGCTCACGATTCATGTTTATTCCCTACAGATCCATTGGTGGTACATATGAATTATATACATAGTCTCATTTATGTGCTTGTATCTATTGTTCATCAAGAACATAGCTCTAAGCTGTCCAGATTTTTGCAGAATGTCCAAACTTTTGTTTTATGTTTTTGGTCTGTTCCACATAAAATTTATGGTTTTCTGTATAATCAGTGAGGATTGAAGTGACTATATAATGGCACGCAAGTATGAGACTTCATATCCTTCAGAAAATCCATGCTAACATGAATCCTGTTACTCTAGCAACTTTTTAAGTTTCTAAATCTGTTCTACTTATGGGCCTTTGTCTCCACACTGTTTTAGGCTTTGTCCAGATTTCTTGCCCTAAGAGGTTGACAGGCATGATTAGGAAGGTAATCCTTGTACAGCAGAGAGTCGATTATCTGAAATGTCAATTATCTGCATGCAGCTTTCCAAAGTTTTTGGGTAGGAAAAATCATAAAGTTTGACTATGTAAACATTATACATATTCGCTTGTTATTGTTTTTTGAGCTTGTAGCCAACTCGTGTGTGAAAAATATTTTTTATTGTCCACTGGAATCACTGAATGGTTGAAAAGCGTATTCCTTGCATACAGAAAAAACAAGATTTAAAAAGTTTTTTTATCCGGTTCAATGTATGTTTGATTATCCAAACAATTTGATTATCCAAATTACCCTAGATCCCAAGTAGTTCAGATATTCAACTCTCTACTCTATCTTTATTGCACTACTAATAAATCTATTTTAGTTTCAGACAAAACTTAAAATCTTTGAGTGACATTACACACTATGCAAGTATTAATTCTCAGAATATTGCAGTCTCTTTATTCATGCACACAATCCCTTCTTAAACCATGCATACATGATAAATTTCATAAGGTATTAATTTAATTTTTCCTTGCTATTTAAACATTTGACAATTTCATCTGGTGGTAATTCAGAATAAACTAGATAAGCTCTCCTTTCTCTGTCTGTAAAGCTTTGCAAACAAGCACATCGTGGATCTTCTAATGAAGAATTTATTTTTGGATTGCGTTGCCATGGCAGATGATACACTATAATGGAGCACTGGTGGGGTACTGGCATAAACCTGACAGAGCTTGTGATTAGTTCATCATTCAGAAAATAATTTATTATGATATCACAATTCATACTATGCATTTTGGAATTAAAGACAGTAACGTGATTCCTGTTACTAGTAACAACTGTGTTTATTAGGAATATAGCTGAGAATAGTAAAGGCTTATTTATCTGTGCCAGAACTGGAAAAAAAATTTAAATAAAAAAGCAATTCAGACTTGCACAGTAGGTGATTCAAATGAATTTGCCCAGTTGAACATTTATTCTTTCATCTTAACATTTTGAAGCTTCCATTTGAACATGACAAATACAGTGGCATTTTGAAATTGCATTGGAAGGTATCAGCACAGCTTGGAGATGCATTTAATAAGATGAAAAAAGAGTTTTTTTTATTCATAAAGATAGTATGAGAGCTGAAGTCATGTTCATTTTCATTCATTTTGTCCTAAATGAAGTAGCAGACAAAGACTGAGTGTTCTTATTTAACAAAACCATACGATTATCATTTCCTTCGACGATCGAATTTTCCGTTGAGCTACTGGGGATATAAAGGGGGTTGTCAAAGTGGGATCACTACAGGGTTGTCCCAGACAGTAGCATCCTATATCATGTTGCTATTTCTACTAAAATAACACCTTATGTTATAGAATAAATAATACTGCCAAGTAATGAAACAAGCACCAGCTATTCCATGCATCTCTTTTATTCTGTAACACACTTTTCATTTATGCATGAGCAGCAAGCTGCAAACCCATAAAATGCATAAGCTACCTGATGAAGAGAGGTTGGAGTAATCTAAGAACTGAAATTGATTAGTTTATAGTACCAGACAGCTTAAATATATTATATCAAGGGGTACTTACGTATTAACGTAACCAGGTAGCTTCTCAAATCCAAACTCTCACTACTCTTTAATCTTTTTTATACAAGTAAAACCAGCATATTTTAACTATCCTATGACCTTCCTAGTTGAAGTTGTTAGTTGTTAGAATGTGTTCCACATTTTGCCCATTTTTTTTCCACATTATGACGTTACTGTTTGTCATTTTGAAGATGGAAGGCTGAGAGCCATGCTGCTCTGATTGCTGGTAATTTTGTCAATCAGCTGAGCTATGTTTTTCACAACTGAAGTGCATGGTCTGTTTACTGACATATTATAATTATTTTTTCTCTGTTTTCTTTTTAAACATTTCAGTACATGCTTTGATGCCCTGTTAAGGCTGTGAACTTTGAAGTATGTTACCATATTTAACATAGCAATTCTGACCATTCTTTCTCTGGTAATGTCTGAACATAGGTCTGTCCCCACCAAAGCATTTCCTCTTAACAGCAAGTTGAACAGAGTCAGGTAAATGATAGATTATGCATCGGAGCAGTCTGCTGTTCAGAAAGCTTTTATGTACGTTTTTATATTGAATGGTGTAGTTGAGCAATGCGCTGTAAGGAAAACATTTTAAAGTGTGAGCTACAGTTAAGGTGGGTAAGAATTTCTAAAGAATATGCACAGGGTGAGCTAAATGCACAGTACTTTCTCATTAATTGTTATTTTTTTGTCATAGAAAGTAGTAAACAATGTCTTGTTTACTCTCCTGCAAGAAAATACTGTTCCCTGCTTTCTTCATCAGCGAGCACAACCAAGACATTATGTATAATGCATTATAGGTTGGCCAGTTGGTACTTACGTATTACCACGGATACGAGTTCAAAACTTCATAACAGTGAATGTATGCCAGATCCGTTCAATGTGGAAATTTGAGGGCGTGAACTTTTTAAGACTCCAAATGAGGTACGTTCCTCATTATGAGAAACACTTGAGAGGTATAACACACACACGTATGCATGTTTAACAGCTCCTTTGGTAAGGCAACTGTTCCCTCATAGAAACAGATTTGGAACCTGGTTGCATTAATACGTTAAGTACCCATCAAGGAGTTAAAATTGCAGTTTTTTTCAGCTCATGCAGCAATATGGATAGAAATTCAGGAAAGAATAGGTTACATAAGAATATGCAGAGGGATAAAAAGAATTAATGAATCGGACCTAAGTGAGCAATTGAAGGAAACAATACATCAGTTGTGGCTAGATCATATAAACATGAGAGGATTTTATAAGGTCTGGGCAAGTTAGTGGATCAGTTTAAAAGAAAAATGTAAAAAAGAGATATTAGAATGGCAAAGGACAAAAAGAATACAAGATAATGACAAATATAAAGAAATTAGTAAACAAGTCTTTAGATGTTTAGTAGACAATGAAGAAGAGTTTCTAGAATGTTATATGAAATGAACCATGAAAAAATAAAAAAAATGTTATTTAAACAAGGATATTTTTTACAAGGAATAAAGGAAGAAGTAGCTCCCTGTCTAAGTAAAATGGTTAAAGAAAAAATGAGAATAATAAGAGAATTAAGGAATGAGGAAGGATGTATAGTGAAAATACTAAAAGAAATGGAAACAGTCAAAAGACACAGGGGAATTAAATAAAGCCTACATGTTTTTTTTCCATGTAGGCACTGCTAACAATGCCACGAACATTTTTAGATTCAGTAAGCACTGCTGAGTGGCATGCACGAGCGCACCATCACAGAAACTTCTGTGGCATGCAAATCACCTCACAAGCAGGTGAATCTCATGCAAATGAGGCAGGTAGAGCAATCCAGCAAGCAGATAGGCAGTCCTGCAGACGCCGTGTCAGTGTCCATAGTGTACATGGAAAAATTCTGTGTACAGGACTGTAGACAGACAAAAGATGCTGTAAAAATATAGGGAGATAGACAGAAATGGCATATCACACACAGATATGAGCAAAACTATCCTCTGTGTGTTCCAAATAACATTTTTAAATAATCTTGGCATGTTTGCACAGTGCAACACAGTGTGCAAACATGCCTTAAACAATGGAAAAATCAGATATTAATATGATGAGACAGAAATGTATTACAGGACCCTGCATGCAGTATCAACAACAGTGTATTGGTGCTGTCGTTAATGTGGAAGGGCTTGGAAGCATGTAGTATCCAGGCTGTGAGCATGGATCCCTATGCACATGAGGTGGCATTAACAAATAGCATAATGGGGTAATTATGTCTGCAGATCCCCTCCGTGTAGGCAGAGAACCATGTTGGTGTCCACAGAGGAGGGAGTTGACATCAGGAGAGGGTGTGTCCAGTAGCTAATAAGCTGATTTGTTTGCATGGCATGCTGCCATGCTGAGCATGCAAGTTTGGGGGGTGTGCACTGACTGCTAAGCATTGTTTACCTATGGGGCATGGGTTTGCATGGTGCTCCACAGTGCTCAGCGTATCTAAAAGGGTAATGATGTGTTAATTACTGTTGATCCTTGCTTAACTTAAACTAGTGCCATTAAATGCTGTCAATGATATATTAGGCAAGTGGAATGCATCATAGGTAGCCAATCACGCAGGCAGCACCTAGTCTAGAGCACTATAAAGTATGCATACACCCTACAATCTGATTTTTCCCCCATACTCTGCACCATTGGAATACAGACTTGGGAATTTTAACTGAAAGAATGCTAGGGACTGCTGCAGGTCTCCTGCATTTGTAAGTGCTAGATGCTGAAGTCAATGCTGCTGCTACTGCTGCTGACAATAGGCCTAGGCAGAGAAGGAGAAGGGTGTTCAGGCCCAGGGTAACCTTCAAGGAGCTACATGAGCTGGAGATTTTAGAGCACTACAGGGTGGACAGGGACATACTACAGGAACTCACTGAGCTCTGCCACCTTCAACTCATGCCCAGAGCCAACAGAGGGGAACCCATCCCAGTCGAAACAAAGGTATGTGTAGCCCTTAGGATAATAGTCACAGGTACATTCCAAAGACCAACTGGGGACATGATGGGGGTCTCACAGGCATCAGCATCCATGATACTCCACCAGCTCCTGGATGCCATGCTACCACATGCCAGTGAGTACATATATTTTCTCCTCACTCCTGAGGCAAGGGCCAGCAATATGCAACGCTTCTACCATGTACCACACTACCCTGAGGTACTGGGTGCCATAGACTGCACTCATGTATACATCAAGGCACCACCCAGTGAGGAGGGTAGAATCTATGTCTACTGCAAGGGGTACCACTCCATCAACTGCCAGTTTGTGTGTAATGCCCAGGGGATTATCATGAATGTGTGTGCTGGCAGCCCTGGTAGCTATCACAACTCCCATATCTGGCA
This sequence comes from Protopterus annectens, assembly GCF_019279795.1. Classification (NCBI taxonomy): domain Eukaryota; kingdom Metazoa; phylum Chordata; order Ceratodontiformes; family Protopteridae; genus Protopterus; species Protopterus annectens. The sequence goes on along the minus strand of NC_056736.1, from coordinate 597,451,493 downwards.
CACATCACAGCTGTACCAGATGTTTGCTTGGGGGGACATCCCACATAGCCACTTAGTGGGGGATGCTAGCTACACACTGGAACTGTGGATGATGACACCCATCAGAAGTGTACACACACCCATGGAAGAATGCCATCATAAGGCACACACACAAACTAGGAACATCATAGAGTGTGTTTTTTCAGCTGCTGAAGTCACGGTTGCAGTGCCTCAATATATCTGGTGGAACCCTGCAGTACCCTTCAGCCACATGTGCATATATGTGCACAGTATGTACCATGCTACACAGTCTGATCCTGTGGAAACACCTGCAGCAGGATCAGCATAGGGAGGGGATACACAGCCCTGCACCAGTGCCTAGGTCACCACAGCCACACTCACAGGAGGACTTGGAGGAAGAGGGTCTATATTGTCATACTGCATGCTCAGAAGAGTGTATGACAGATAATCAACCCCATGTAAGCGAAAGCTTACAACATCGAAACTTCAGAACAGTGATTATTTTCCAATGGAAAACAATCTCTGTTCAAAAGCAAAAATAAAAACAAAAACAAACAGTAAAACATTACTTAATGTGGGGGGCTTTGCCCCCCACACCCCCCAATGTGGGGGGCTGCACACCCCCTACTTAAATATACCAACTCCGAGATCACACTGCAGTGCCAAAAAAGCAAAATAGCATAAGAGGATAAACAAATTCTTTCCCAGGGAAGGAATTCACTGAAATGTCGCTTCGCTATTTTGCCTTTTCACGCTTTACTGTTCGACAAAGATGCATTTGACAACCTGAGTCTGTGATGGCGTAATAGGGAACCGGAGGAGGAGCTCCCTGATGATGTCCCTGTAGGTAGACATAGGTGTGCCCAGTATGCCCTGGAATTGGCTAAGAGACAACTCATAGAACATTCACTGGCAACACAGGGCCCTAGGGACTGACACCTTACTCCTACTCACATAAATATATCAAAATAGCTGATACCAGGCAACCCACACAACCTGTACCTTTCCATGTACTGGCTGTGTACCACTTGCATCACACAGAGTCAGCCCTGAAGTATGTTTCTGTCAACTGCTGCATTCTCAAGGTAAGTCTCTAACCTACACACTAATTGTAAGGATTACTATAATAAGGTATTGTATTTATGTATGCTGTTATGCAAGGAAATATTGTGGGCTATTTTGTCAGAGTTAACATCCACATGGGACAACTGATACTCAGTCCAATATTATGAGTTCCTTAATTTTTACTAGGCCTCATGGTTAGAATATTCACAACATCAGGAAAGGGAGATGTTAAACAGTGGGCACACATGATATTTGGACTACTTTCTACACAAGCTGATCATGTGCTGTTGTTCCCTCATCCCCAACACAGTGGTGTACCCATATAACTGCTTTAACAGAAAATTAGCTATGGTATAGCAGTGAAAATGATAAAAATAATTTAATATAACACAGAGAATGTTAGCGCTTTCAGGTACTCAAACCCTTCCTTAGACATACAATACATGTATGTCTGAGGAAGGGTTTGAGTACCTGAAAGAGCTATCATTCTCTGTGTTATATTAAATTATTTTTATCATTTTTACTGCCCGGTGGTCTGTGGATCTCTTTTTTATGATTTCTGTTTTTTTGGTTGGACTACAGACCTTCATCACCTGTCACCTTTTGGATTTATTTTCATGGTATAGCAGTGAACCAGGCAATCTCAGGGCTGTCACATAGATAGCACTCACATACTGTATGTCTCTCTTTGCACATGATAACAATGTACATATGTGTGATGTTGATTGTGTGATGAATGTCCCCTCTCTGTCTAGTGACCTGTGGGACTCAGTGGACAAGGGAAGCTAGCATGGGTGATGGTGTTGAGGGTGCTAATCTGAAATTACTCACATCTTTTGCATGTGAGGTAGTAATATGTTGGTGTTTTCACAGAATGTCATACCTCCGAACCTCTTAGTGCAAGAAATGTGGAGTAAGCCAGAAAGATTTGGGGAACAAAGGCCCAAACATAGGGACAGAGTTTAAATGTTGGTCACAACCTACACAGTTGCTGGAATTAAAGGTGTTGCAGTAGCACATATTTTCTGGTGGATATAAAGTCTGACACACAATTGTTTGTCTGTAGTTGGTAGAATTATTGATGTCAGTATTCAATAAAGCACCAGAAGACCACAGATGTGTGAACCAAACATATGAGGCAAAACTCTGGGCATTCTGTGAAAATCAGGATAGTTGAGAGGTATGCAGACTGTCAGTCTGTTGGTGGTGTAACATTACCAACCTCAGTCACATATTTAGTACAGCAGACAGCTGGGGAATGCTGTGGACATTTTGAGTGAAGTGCAGTACTGCAGAAAAAGGGCCAGATGTTAATGTCTGGAACATACAAAATCCCGGACTGGAATACAGGTATGTGTGGCCTGGAGTAACATTATAAGTACTGAGAGTCCCACTGGACATGCCTGTACACTTAGTAAAAATAAGCGCACATATACTGCTGTTCATTGAAATAACCTGTTATGTATAAATGTCTTTACATACAGACATACATGTATACATATCCGTCTGTCAGTATCTCTCTCTCACTCACATGCATAGTATACCTATCACTATGTAGTGTCAAATAGATATACTGTTGCTCAAAGGATCCAAATTAAGGGCACAACAGTACATAATCCACTTACCTATAGACCCCTCTGCTTGCTGGATATCACCATGGAGACAGACACAGGTGAGCAGGTGGTGTAATGTATAATGGTGTCAATGCATGTATGGACAGGGCACATTGTCCCTGCTCACAGTGCCACCCATCTAACTGCAAGCAGCCACATATGGCTAACTGTACATGCATAGCTAGGATAAAAGCAGTTATATCACTGCTAGGATACTAGTTGCAGATAAAGTACAAACCAATATCACTCTGCAGGGCACACATGCTATTCAACACAAGCCTAGTTTGTGTAAAGCACAAATACTGTGCCTGCAATTAAGTATATAATATACTTAACCTGTGGTGTATGTGATAAGTACTGTGATCTATAGTATATAATCTTAGATAGGTATGAGTTCTAATCTCAATACAGCCCACTTGGTGTGTGTATATACTCCAGCACAACAATGGACATACCCTTATGGGCTATCCAACAGCAATGCTTATGCACTTTTTGGACCTGTAACTTGCTGCTGGCTTCCAAACTGCCCTCTTCTACAAGGCCTGATGATGTCAGCCACCTTAAGACAACCAGCTGACAGTGTATTGTCAGATATAAGCCATGGTGCATGCAGTAAGCACTGTGATCTCTAGTGTATAAGCCTAGATAGGTAGTGGCTCTAATCTCACTCTGCCCAACATGGTGCATGTGTATATCCATATGGCATACATGTGATAACCTTTGTAACTCAGACATAGGGTTTTGCCTCATTTTATTTGTAGCAGGTGATGTGCCCCCCCAAATGACTTGATCACAACAAGGCTTGGTGATATCAACAAGCATTATATGTTCTACACTGATACTACTAGCAGACATGAGTTGTGTTGCATGCAGCAGACACTGTGATTTTTAGTGTGTACCAGTACTTAGGTAAGTGTTCTAATCTACATACAGCCAACTTGCAGTATGTGTGTGCCTTGGTGTGTCCTGTATGCAGTGAATGGATGTGGTGCTAGCCTGAATGTGGCCATGTTTGTGTGTGAGGCTGTTACAGCAGTATACATCATGTTATAGAGCCATAGGACATGTGAACTTAACTAGTACAATGGCCATATAGCCCTCACAATCAGAGACATCTGTATACCCTCAGTACAGGACCAGCACATATTGCCCGAGTACAGGTGGGACTCAGGCAGATTCCATGTGTTGAGATGACGGACGCCCAGCCAAGCAAACAGATAGCATGTGCTGAGGTGCACTGAGGTGCTCTGTATTCCATTAGGCAAGGTCTGCTTCAAGGGTTTGTTTATGTCTGCTAGACAAATGTCTCCCACAAGCATGTCATACTAACATCACATAGTAGCTTAATGTCTCTATCTACTATGCTTCCTACAGATAGGCAGCATTTGCACTCCAGCAAGTTCACACCTTGCCCTGTAGCAGACCTTATCACAAATTATGAAAGCATGTGTACACTGACCACCACCATTGTCCTTGGTAAACTGTCATACAGATGTGAGCCTATGGAGCCACGCATGTATACTGCTGTACCTTGCTAAAATCATATTTCTGCTGTGCTGCCATGCCATGCTGTGTCACTTCACTGCTGCCATGTGTCCATAGGTTATCCCCTCAGAGTCCTGGAACAGAAACATACACAAGTCTGAGCCATGCCTGTAATTGTGTAACAATACTGCCAGTACATCACCATACAACATAAGGTCCACAAAAGTATGTTGTGTACTCATGACATATGCCAGCATACAGTGTATGTTGGTGACCACTACAAGTGGCATGGGAAAATAATACTGCATTACACAAGTACATGCCAAGAAATATAGTCATCCTGTGCATCAGACACATAGCTTCATTCCCCTGCATCAATGGGAAGTATGACAAGGATGTGGCACATTCCCCTGCATCAATGGGAAGGATGACAAGGATGTGGCACAGGTATCATCACTTATGCAGGGTGATGTGTAGGCATGCTGGAGGCCTAGACTGGCCCAAATGGTTGACAGGATGTGTGTGAGTCAGGAAGGGGAGCGGGTTTGATGGACCATGGAGAGGTGCTGTGTGTGTCTGTAGGTGACCTGCATGTGACAGTGGTGTGTGTGTGTACACAGTCAAGATCAGTGCAGGCCTACATGTTTGTATGTGGACAGCTTTGGACTGTACATGGCAGAGTTCACAGTTCACTGTCTCTGGTCCTGAACACAGGAACTGGCTCTGCCAGGAGTTGCACTGGCACAACCATGCCCTAGGTCAGACGTGGTGCTAGTACCTGATGATGACTGCTGTGTGCTGCGACTGTGTCCCCAACAAGACCACCCAGGATCATGTGCCCATGGCCTGCCATATTGTGGTGTGGACACCACACACCCCTCTGTAGCACTGGATGTACTGCCACTATGGGAGCATAACTGTGGATGGCTGCATGGACTCTCAGTAGATGGTGTTGCTGACCTATATTCACAGGTCCAGCACCTAACTCCAACCACATGTTCCAGCACAGACAATGTGCAGTCCAAGACAGACACTGTCTCAGTCTGCTGTCTGTCCACTGCATCAGTGAACTGATCCAGGGTGTCCCCAATGTGGTGGCAGCATTCACAGATGTCAGACTGTGCTGCATCCATAACCCTAAGCATACTTCTGGAGTTCCATTCAGAACATGTCTGTGCCTCCATCATGGCCCAAAACATGCACCGAGTGACCCGTGATGTGACACCTGCAACAGGTGGTGGACAGCCAGCAGTCCTCCTATGAGCACCCCTCTCAATCTGCCTGTGTGGGACTTCATCAGCTCTCTGCCTGTGGTCAGTGTCTAAACTCACTGAAACCATAGTTGCCACACTGGCCTGTTCAATGTCTCCACTCTCTGACTGTCCAATATTTGAGGCCTGTGGGGACTGGATATGTGTGGGCATACTGCCTGTGTGCGGTGACAATGGGGGCAGAAGAGCGGTGTCAATATCTGGGACAGATTCAGCCCCTGACAAATGCACCCATGCCTCACTGTGGCCACCATCATCATCAGAGTCCAAAGAGACACTGACATCAGATTGTGTGGGGGAGAGACCCCAACTGCCCCAGTCACCTGTGGAAACCAAGACAAGAGTAGTATAATACTACCTGCACTATTATGTATGGAAAATTCAGAAAGAGTCAATAATGAAGATCCACAACTGCATTACCAGTCTCACATCTTCTCATCTCTGCTTTCATGCACAACAGATGTCCTCACAACAAAATACACATTTGACTTAAGGGCTTTATAACAAGCACATCAGGTAAATCAGGTGACACTTTCTGGTACAATGTACCTTTTAGGTATGCAATATGACACTATACCTAATAAAACAACACATAAAGCCCAGTACACCTATCTTAACAAATATAAACAAATACAAGTTTCAGTGCCTAAGGCATGTACCATAGACCTTTTGGTTTTTACAAGACATGCTGGATTAATTGCCTCATGTACACAAGGAGTCTTATTCACTCAGAACTATAATGGCAAAAGTGTTTCTGCTCATTCAAGTACACTCCTGTGATTACCCATGCTAGGAAATTTAGGTAACTGTTCCAGTCTGGAACATACAAACATTCTACTATGGTGACACACAACAGTAAGTGTACATAGGGAATTATCCTGGCCCTTAACCTTAATAGCATATATATATATATATATATATATATATATATATATATATATATATATATATGTTCCATAACAAAACAGTATCAAGCTTACCAGGAGCAGGACCACAGCCTTGGCCAACTCCTGACAGACCTGTAAAAAGGTGAGGGGTGAGGTAATTTCAGTACCACCACAACAAGGTAATACCTGTGTATTTCTCACATGTACAGTAGCTAATGTAATACTTGATGTATTGGTGACATTCTGAGTATGAGTGTACAACTGAGCTAATCCCCCCCCACAGCACATAGAACTGACACCCACTTAAAGGTATGTACAGCCTGACAGAATGACTCCTACAGTATTACAAGGGTGATCACAGTAAGGTTACCTACATGCTCCTCTGCTATGGACACTGTGGCCCCCACCTCCACTATGTATGGTGTGATGGATGTCTGAGAGCTGTCACATGTCCCTAGGTTCACCAGGAATTCCTCAGTGGCTGTGAGTGGTTGTTCCATTGCAGGCCCTCCACCAATGATGGTGCAATCCCTGGCTACATCAGCTGCCCTCTGTCATGCAGCATTCATCATGTCTGTAGCTCGGTATCGAACCTGCTCATTTATCCTATCCTGGTGGCCAGTCTCATTCACATCCCTGACAAGGTCTGCCCACAATGCAGCCTGCTGTTCTTTGTTATGCCTCCCCATGGATAGGAGGATGTGATAATCCTGCTGTAGTCCTTGAAGTATTAGTTCATTCTCAACATCTGAAAAGGGGAATGCTGTCTTCAATATATTAGTCCTGAAACACACCAAAAGGGAAACACATTACAGGATCAAATGCATGGATGTTCACTATGTACAGATACAGCAAGAACAAAATGGCCGTCACTGTCCACTGCTTACTCACACATGTCATACCCCACAGTGTGACAGCATACTAAGTGTGTGGATACAACCGAGATAGTATCATTACTGAGGCAATTCCTTGTGTGCCATGACAGATTCTGCTGTATGATCATACACCCAACACTCCAATCCACTGTGGTGTGTCCCTTTAGGCCAGCCACCCAATAATATGTTATAAGACCAGTGCCAGACAAATAGCAGTGTGCTATTATGACCACTATATAGGGACAGTCCAACAACACCAGTGTGCCACAATGACAAAAGATAATGCAACCCTAATATATTGTACGTCCTCTGTATGTGTAAGACAGCAGGGTATCAAAGGCATGTCATTACCACAGGTCTAAGACAGGCTTACTGCTGTAATACCTATTCCCCATACCTCTATCCTCCCATCTGCATCCTGTTATACATAAACAAAAGTTACATACCTGGTGGAGTGCAGTACTCCTCCGTTGAAATGTGCTGCTAGTAATGTTTCTCAAAGGTGTGCTCTGTGTGAAGAAAGTCTCATACAGAATGTTTGCCTATAGCCATCTGCTTGCATTTTAACATGCTTCTCATTAGCAGGTAATTGCTTCTAAACCGATCTGTGACTCTGATATGCTAATTTGCAGCCAAAACAGCTGTGTTGCACTATCAATAGCCAATGACATGCAACCACTGTGCAATATACAAGGCCTTCATGTAGAACAGGGCCCCTTCCTTAGCTGCTGAGATGGACATTACTGGGGTGAGGAGACTAAGCCATCACAGAGGGTAGGTCTGTAGAAGAAACCTTTACATAGAACTGTGTGTACCACAGGCTGCAGCAGCTGCTGCAGGTAATAGACATAGGCAGAGAGTGTGAACACTTTGGAGGACAACAAGCTGTAGGTGTATCTGTGTCAGCTCTGTCTGTGGCCCTTAACACTCCAATTACGGCATGTGTTTAAGGTACATATGTTAGGCAACTGTGTCAATAATGGAGTACTAGGCAACATATAGTAATGCTATATGAATATGTGAAGTGTTTCCCTACCTGCAAGCCTGGGACTTCCAGCACTGAAAAGCAGTTATTTAGTTTGCAATGCTTTGTGTACATAATGAGTGCATGACTCATTCATTACTTGCTGTCTGCACAATAATGTAATTGAAATGCAACACAACACTGGATTTGAACCCAGGATTTTGTGTGGCAAATTAAACTGAATGCAAGGCATTTAAAAGACTGAGCTACTGAGTCACTGATACAGCAGGTGTATTTTCAAGATATATGTTCACACATACAGGCAGTGACAAACATTTTCTACATCCATCAGTATGTGCATGACTTTATATGGATGTATTTCTGCACCAGCATCCCAGTCAAATATATATATTGCCATGAATGCCTTAGCAGGTGACTTTCTACATGTTGCTGATAAAAGGTCAGAATTACCTGCTATCACAGACCTCAGTTGCATCCATTATCATGTCTTTGGCAGTATAGTGGCAAACTATTGCACCAGAGTCCAAGGTACACTCCCATTTTTTCCATTAGTTTTGATTCCAGTTTGCACTGTGTGGTGTGGTGCACACCTCCGCTGAAACACATCTAATGAATGTAATAATGCAGTGTGCTGCAGGTGTGATGGGCTTGGGTTCTAAACATAGCAGAGGTGTTTATTTTGTATGTGTCTTACAATGTTGGAAACACTTATAGTCATTATAGCTGTATTTAGCTGAGCTTAGTGAAGCTGCGTGAAGCATTGCATCACACAGCACCATGCTAAAAAATATAAAGAAAAGAAAAATGGGAGATAGGAAAGAGGTAAAATGGGGGTAAGCAGGGGGAAAACATATGGAAAGGCAGGTAGGTATGTGCAGGAAGGGTGTAGGAAATAACCATAGCTATCAATTTCTTGTACAGTGACAAATGTGCACTTTGACAAACTTTGTAGATGAATTTGGAATCTCAAACCCCAGAGAGAGGGCAGAGGACAACATAACTGCATTGTCAAGTCAATTGGACTGAATTACATGTCTCCAGTGAACATGAGTGCAAAATGGAGAGCAATGTATGGGATGATATTTTTTGGGGGGACAGGTGCCCATTTTTTTAAGGTGAGAGTGGAATGTTGGGGAAGGGACATAGGTATGTGTGGGGGAGGTAAATTGGGTAGGTCGGGATATATTTACAAACAGACAAGACAGCAGACAGGGGCAGAGTGTGATACATGAGGAGGTGAACTCCTTGGATAAGGAGGGTGTTGTGCAATCCGAGTCCCATGTGCCTCCAGATGGCAGCAGTGTGGCTCAAGTCTCCACCCATGGGGCTGTTGGAACTACTCCATCACTGCCCCAAGGGTGGCTGTGCTGGAGGCTGGGCACCAGGGCAAGGCTGCCCTACCAGGTTGGCCAACATGCCCTCAATCCTGCACAGGCAGTGGTCATAGCCACTTTGGACTATCCTACATACCAAGACTGGCAGCTCCACCTGGGTGACAACACCCCCCAGAGTAGGGGTCCTTCCCCATCCTGTGGGGTGGTACTTCCCAACGCCTCAGGTAGTGCAGGGGCAGCAGAGGAGGGAATCACTGGTCTGGGTCCCAGATGTGCTGGGACCATGTGCCACCGCCGGTTGAGGCAAGGTAGAGGGATCAGCCAGAACTGGCCTACCTTGATGTGCTGTGGTAAATGAGGTATAGCAATAAGTTACAGTTAGTAATAACCAAACCATTGTTAGTATTAATGGAATCAGACATTATATTTATTCATCCAAATGCATATTAATGTAGATTATGTGCAACATAACATTAAGTAACATAACAGTCAGTATGGTAACAGCATGTCAGTATGACATAAACTATAGGGCCAACAAAACAGTTAGTTTTATCAAATATGTTACTATTTCATCATAATAAAATATAACAATACTCAACCACATTTTTCCAAAATATAGTTAGTTTGACAAAATATATTAATATTAAATCATAATAATGAATAACAGTAATAAATAAATGAAGATAAGAGGTGGGGAGAGAGAAAACATTCCATTACTGACATTGCAGATTATATCCCTGAAAACACTGATAATAAATGCTCTATAGGTGTGTAGTAACAGTTTTGAGTACAGTGACTACAATTCTCCTTTAGCTGATGTACACTCCCATTTTTTCCATTACTTTTTATTCCAGTTTGTGCGGTGCAGCGTGCAGCTCTGTTTAAGCACACCTAATTATTGTAATTGGCAATTTCTATGTTTTGTTTAAACCACCTGTTTTAATTAAGAGTTGTTTGGTGTAGCAGGTTAATGCAGTGTGCTGCAGGTGTGATGGGCTTGGGTTTGAAACATGGCAGAAGTGTTTATTTTGTACATATGCCTTACAATGTTGGAAACATATATAGTCATTATAGCTCTATTTAGCTGAGCATAGCGTAGCTGCGTGTAGCATCATGTCACATGACATGATAAAACCCTATAACAACCTAAAAACCCTACGCTCTTCCAATAAAATACTGATTCAAACCTCTCTATCAAAGAATACAGCAGGTGACTCTATATTTTCCAACTCAGTTGGTAAAATTTGGAATCAACTTCCTACAGACCTCTTAGCCCAAACTTCTATCACACTATTTAAAACTCAACTGAAACATTTTCTAACCAATCACTGGCTTTGCTCTTGCAATAACCCGAGCTGATCACGTACCTCCTACCTTCTCCTGCACCCTTTGCACTGTCTCCCAACTCTATTTCTCCATTTTATTTTCATCTCTACCTGAGAAATTGACTCTCTCAACTTCAAACTAAAATTTTCTAGTAACTCTATCTTTTGCTTTTAAACTACTTAATTATTTCTGTCTCACATTTTATAAACCTGTACTGAAGAAATTTGATAGTCTCTGTTTTCACCTTTTGAACTTACTGAAAAGATAGCCTAAATGCCTGTTTTAGTTGAGTCTTAAATTCCTATGTAATTATGAATGCCTGTTTTAGTTGAATCTCAAATTACCTTTGTACTTTGACCTGTACTGTAGAAATTTGATAGTCTCTGTATTCACCTTTTGAACTTACTGAAAGGAAAGCCTATATGCCTGTTTTACTTGTGTCTTAATTCCCTATGTAATTTTAAATCCCTGTTTTAGTTGCGTCTTAAATTACCTATGTACTTTGAATGTATTTTTTTTGTTATTATGCATTAGATAGTGGAGCTTTTCTCCTCGGGCCTCCACTGAAAATGGACATGTATCCAGTTGGACTAGCCCGGTTAACAAATGTAAAATAAATAAAAATAAAATAAATAAAAATAGCACCATGCTAAAAAATATATAAAGAAAAGAAAAATTTGAGATAGGAAAGTGGTGAAATGGGGGCAAGCAGGGGGAAATATATTGAAAGGCAGGTAGGTATGTGCAGGAAGGGTGTAGGAAAGAACCATAGCTATCAATTTCTTTTACAATGACAACTGTGCACTTTGACAAACTTTGTAGATGAATTTGGAATCTCAAACCCCAGAGAGAGGGCTGAGGACAACATAACTGCATTGTCAAGCCAATTGGACCAAATTACATGTGTCCAGTGGACATGTGTGCAAAATGGAGAGCTATGTATGGGATGATTTTTTTGGGGGACAGGTGTCCATTTTTTTTTTTTTTTTTTACGGTGAGAGTGGAATGTTGGGGAAGGGACATAGGTACATGTGGAGGAGGTAAGTCGGGTAGGTGAAGATACATTTGCACACAGGCAAGACAGCAGACAGGGGCAGTGTGTGACACATGAGGGGGGTGAACACCTTAGATAGGGAGGGTGTTGTGCAATCCGAGTCCCATGTGCCTCCAGATGGCAGCGTTTATATCATGATATTGAAAGATGAAAATAGCGAAAGCTATTTAGTCGAACCTAAAATATCTAAACCACATAATATCGAACATTCAGAACAGCAAATGTTTTCCTTGGGAAAAAAATTTGCTATTCCGAAACACATACATCAACACAAGCACACCTAAGAAACATCAATACACACACACTTATAGTCCTACAACTAACCCTACACTAAACTATACATACACTACTATCTATCCACTTACCTTAACCCAAACCCTAACCCTAAGGTCCGACACTGTCGCACACTCACCTAACCTGTGCCCTAACCCTAACTCACTTAACCCACCCCTAAACCTAATTCACCAAACCTGCGCCCTAATCCTAACTCACCTAACCCATGCCCTAACCCTAACTCACCTAACCCGTGTCCTAATCCTAACAACCACACAATCACACACTTACCTGAACACAACCCTTAAATCTCCACCACACCGCTGAAAATAGTGAAGCCACAGAACCAGCCAACCAAATTCTTTCCCTAGGAAAGAATTCGGTGTTCTGCAGCTTCTCTATTTTCAGCTTTTGATCAAATTGGGTCGATATTAGAACATTCAAAGTTTTAAAACTTCGATGTTCTGATATAGACCCAGACGGCAGCAGTGTGACTCAAGTCCCTATACACAGGACTGTTGGCACTGCTCTATTACTGCCCCAAGGGTGGTTGTGCTGGAGGCTGCCCTACCTGATAGGCCAACATGCCCTCAATCCTGTGCAGGCAGTGGTCATAGCCACTGTGGACTATCCTGTGCACTAAGACTGGCAGCTCCACCTGAGTGACAACTCCCCTTCCACCACTGCTCCCAGAGGGGGGGGGCCTTTCTCATCTCTTGGAGCGGTATTACCCGACCCCTCAGGTAGTGTAGGGGCAGCAGAGGGTGCACCATTGATCTAGGTCCCAGATATGCTGGGACCATGTGCCACTGCCAGTTGAGGCAAGGTAGGGGGATCAGCCGGAACTGGCCTACCTTGACTTGCTGTGGTAAATGAGGTATAGCAATAAGTTATGGTTAGTGATAACCAAACCATTGTTAGTATTAACGGAATCAAACATTATATTTATTCATCCAAATATATATTAATGTAGATTATTTGCAACATAACATTAAGTAACATAACAGTCAATATGGTAACAGCATGTCAGTATAAAATAAACCATAGGGCCAACAAAACAGTTTACCAAATATGTTACAATTTCATCATAATAAAACATAACAATACTCAACCACATTTTTCCAAAATATAGTTAAACAAAATCTGTTAATATTATATCATAATAATAAATAACAGTAATAAATAAATGAAGATAAGGGATGGGGAGAGAGAGAAAAATTTCCATTACTGACATTGCAGATTATACCCCTGAAAACACTGATAATAAATACTCTATAAGTGCGTAGTGTCAGTTTTGAGTACAGTGACTACAATTCTCTTATAGCTAATGTAGCATGTTCATACCTCTCAAACTGTTAGCATGCATCAGCATGGGCCAAGCAATAACAAATTCAGGTTTACCACTACATAGAACAGTTTCACATAATGTGGACTTATATAACTACCCAGGTGTTCTGTAAATGGATTTGGTAATACATTGTATGTCATGTACTAATTTATCAGCTAATCATGTGACAGATGGATTAGGCAATTTTAATTACATCATGAGAAATAGTGACACTTGAGAGGCATGTTTGTGTACAGTAAGTAAACTAGACAGCCATCATGCCTTAATTGGCAGGCATGGGAGTAGAACCCAATAGCTGTTACTGCAGGGAACATCTGCAAATAATGTAATACTTGACTCCAGCAACCTAGTACAGACACAGAAGGGATACAGTCATACTGGGATTACATAGCTTTATTTATGACTCAGCTATACTGATGAACACATTCTTGGTATTGATGTTAACATTCTGTGAAATCTAAACACAATACATGCTCAAAATATGGGCTACCTCCCCCATATATTTGTTGTTTCTGGTGAGAGAGAAAATGTGAGCATTACATGACTGCTACTGAAATTTAGTGCTACATACCACTGGATTCAAACCCAGGACTGTGTGTGGGAAAATGTACTGCATACAAAGCATTTAACAGACTGAGATACTGCTCACTATTGAGTGACTGATACTTATTGGAGAACACCTGAAACTATAATATGACTTGAGCAATAGAAGTTACAGGACATTCCTCTGGCATTCTAGTATTATTACAGTGTTATACTAGAGAGCAGGGACAGTAGAACACACATGCATGAAATACAACCATACTGCATATATTTAAAAAGCTGTAGTTTAGAATCAACAATGCTAGTGAACACACTTTATTGTTACTGGTTTAAAATATCTGCGAAGTCCACACACAATATCTGCCCATGGACTGGGCTACCTCACCCATATAACTTTATTACCCGACGTCTGAGGAAGAGTGAGCATTATGTGACCAATACTGGCCTGGAGACAGCCTTGGACAGTAGTATGAGTTAAGCAATACACTTTGCAGCCATTAGATTTGCTAGCTACAGGTATTACAGTGTTACACTTGACTGCAGCAACCTTACCATAGACAATCAATGCATACAGCTTTACTGCAATGGTTTGACAACACAATCCTGCTGAACAACATTTTGCTTACTGTTATTGGTATTATTATTGCTTTATTGAAATACAGTTCTTATTGTTTATTTATTGCACTACAGCTTTACAGCTCTAATTGCCCAATTATTGCACTACAGTTCTACATGCCCATTTATTGCAGTATAGTTTTTCTTGTGTATACTGTATTGCAGTAAATGTTTTACTCTTTCATGCTTATTGCACTACAGTTGGCATAATAAATCCATACTTACGACTGTCAAGATGCAACCTGGCCAGGCACCCGGCATGTGACTCGACATTGCGAGCCCTCTCAGCTGCAGCTGTGAAGAGAGAAGCACACCATTATGCATACCAGTTCTGCAGATATTCAGCTTGCATTTTGGTTAGACAAAGGAAGACATACTTACATATTTCTGGGGCATTCCCATCATGAGCTTCCTGAACCCATGTCTCATATATATATATATATATATATATATATATATATATATATATATATATATATATATATATATATATATATATATATATATATATATATATATATCAAGCAGTAGTCATCTATATGTGGCATTTGCCATGCAATAATAAATATATGTATGACGCTCCTACAGTATGTCTGACACATATTCGATACAAGTTTTCTGTGCGCAATATTCTTTGCTGGATATGCATTGCAGATATAAAGCACTGTGATGGCATATTTGTCTCACGCATGCCAAGCACCAATCAGATGCATACCATATTCGACATGCAAAAAATAATATATGTATTAGCCATCCCGACAACACATTTATCTCACAAAGACACACACACACACACACACACAC
This sequence comes from Protopterus annectens, assembly GCF_019279795.1. Lineage (NCBI taxonomy): Eukaryota > Metazoa > Chordata > Ceratodontiformes > Protopteridae > Protopterus > Protopterus annectens. Next base: position 597,436,015 of record NC_056736.1, on the reverse strand, counting down.
ACACACACACACACACACACACACACACACACACACACACACACACACACACACACACACACACACACACACACACACACATACACACACACTTTGGACTCCAGTCAGCTTTTTGTAGCATTCCTCTTGTGAAAATGATTATTTGTATGAAGGATCCTGGCAACATGTGCACCATACTTGTCAAACACCGGTCAGCTTTATGCAACATTCATCATGGTATTAAGAAGTATATGTATAAAGAAACCATGACTGCACGTCTGTCTGACACACATTTATTTATTTTACATTTGCTAAATGGACTGGCATGCTGATCATTTGACTCTTTTTCCTCCATGATCCAAATCAAACAAGGACAATGTTTAAGAAGGATACCCCGACAGTTTCAATAGTAGTAGAGCAATGGGTCTTATAAAAAGAATTTACAATCATACTTGGATATGTTACCGATGCATGTAACTCTGTACGAATTGCAGGAGTCATTAGTGGGCACATTGAGGGTGCTACAAAGAGCACTTCTGGCTAACATCAAAGACTGAAACAATATTAATTTCATAAACTTTAATTACATTTTCACTTAGGACTGGGGTCCATTCCTGTCATGGTATTAGAAACCCAAAAGACTTGGAGAAATTAAAAAAAAAACAACAAAGATGGACTTATGGTAATTGAATATAGGAACAATTTTACACAACATGGTGTAATATGAAAGAGAAGAAAACAATGACATAATTAACACTTTGTGTGACAGAGGAACAGTAAATACACCAGTGCTGTATGCAGCATTCCTTATGGATGATTAAGCAATTTATGATGCACCTAAACAGCATGTGTCACACAAATGCACTCCCCATGAGCCCAGTACTACAGGAACACCTCATGGGTGGGCATAGTGTGTCACTGTATACTGAGTGCAGATATAGGCATTTTGAAAATAGTACATTCCCTGTCAATGAAGTAGAGTTATATGAGAACAGAGTATACGAGAGGGCAGACAACAATAGGAAAAGGGCAAAAGCCTTTAATAGAAATAGAATGCAAATGCAATTATAATGGCAAAGATGAAGGTGTACAAACATGTACAAAAAGGGGTGGGAGGGTGGCCTAATGGTTAAGGTGTTTGCCTTACAAACACAGGGTGCAGGGTTTGAGTCTCACAAGAGATAATTGGCTAGGCTTAAAATGGCTTGCAAGGGCAGTTAGATTAATACTAATCTATGAACCTATGAATGTATTAAAGCATGTTGCATTGAACAGCATGTGCAAACAGTGCTGTCAGCAAGCTGCAAGTGGCTACTACGAGAAGGCATAATGGCACACTGCTAAAGTTAATAATATTAATACATATATAATACATATAATGGATTAGAATGCTAACAAACAATTTTGTTTAATCAATAATTATAGTTAGAGTATACAAAAGTAACCATTGTATACCCCTTTTGTACTATACATAGAAGAGACAGCTTGCAATGTAAATTAAGGAACATTTGGTTATTTTCTTGTACTTTCCTGTGTAACTGGCTTACTGTTATGCAATATTATTGATTACATGCAACTGATCAGATAGAAACTCACTGGTGGTCAGACTCAGCAAATCTTTTTCATCCAGTAGCCATGAGCAGAGATGAGACAGACATGCTTTCCCTAGTTTGTTACACAGTTCGGGAACCACAGAGATCTGTTTGTATCACAGGAGAATTAACAACTGAAGAAATTATTTGCTGTGCAATGGTGCTAGGACACCCACTACCTTCTCCTCCTGAACTGGGGCACTTTTGTATGCATTGTTTTCCATTACCCTCCTTTCTATGGTGTGTCAAAAGATAAGAAAAGAAAAATCTAGGATCATTCTAATAGTCCCTCTGTGGCAAGATAAGTATACCTCTCTCAGTACGTCCAGATGAGCAAAGGAGACTTTTGCAATAGCTTGAATTCTGCACCATTTTTAATCTGCAAAATGTCTCACTTGGCACACAGACTTAATGAGCTGGAAGCTGGCAGTATGGTTGCTCTCAGCCAAATGCTTGATTTGCATTTTGCAAGAGTACATAAAGACAAGTACCAGAAAATCTTACCTACTCAAATAGAAAAAGTTTTCTGTTTGGTGGATCTCCTAGGAAATGTGACCAACAAAGTCTAAAGAGGCTTTACTGGTATACAATCAATAGATCTTTTCCCCAGCTGTGTATCTTATGTATCTAGTAAGATGCATCTTTCAACTTCTGCAGGCTTTCTGCCTATGGAACCTTGTTTGGAGCCCCCTTTGCCCACACATTCTACAACTAAGCAGTTCTAAAAGGGGTGCTGCAGCAAAAAATTGACAAGAAGCCTTCTTCCTCCTTGGAGCCTGAATTTGTTTACATAAAAACTAACCACGACTCTTTAGAATTCAGTACTTTAGTGGCCATTCATTTTTTTTCATTTAAAAGTATTTTCTTTGCGAATGTTACACCATTACATCTACTAAATGGATCTCTGAGCTACAGGCCCTTACATGTTTTTAATGTTAGGTTCCTATATCCATAGATTGTTATTAGGATAGAGATAATTTAAGCCATTTTAGCCTGCTCATTGCAATTCCACTAGTACACTCAACTTGTTATTCCTCTGTTCATAAGGAGTGAGATAGGGGGGACAAGGCCAGAGGCAAATTTATTGTTTACCATCTAGTCATCTAGATTTGAAAATACTGATGGACATTGTTTATTTTACAGAAATCATGAGTTTGTTCCAGAAGTGGGGAATCCTCTGAAATAGATATCATTTGTGCCAAAAAGCAGTGTTTCATAAGGATAGGGTAAGTCTTTACCATTTCTCTCCCTTCTATACCTAAGGTGGTATCAGAACTGGTATTAAATCAAGCCATGCCACTTTTGGGATTCTGCCTCAAACTCTAAAATAAGAGGGCGAAGACATTTTACTTGATATAATAGTTAAAGCATTTACCTCACAAACAAGAGGTGTGGAGTTTGATTCTCATCAAAGGGAAACTGGCTAGGCTTAAAATGGTCCACAAGTGCAGTTAGCATAGTACTGGCTTATGAACCTATGGTGGCTGTACAAAGGCAGCTTAGGTATTATATAGAAAGAATGAAGGACTTCAGAAAGTCAGACTGGCTGTGTGTACCAACAGGGGCAGATAATAAGGCAAGCCTATATCTATTCAGTTGAAATGAATGCCTAATTGCACTGTGGTTTTTATGAGGATCATCATAAAACTATTGAGGAACATATAAAGGGACACCTATTGAGAGCAGTAGGTTTAATAACAAACTTACTTAAGAATGTCTCATCTAAGGGTATCTCTGAGATAGTCACTAATCACCATAATACTTTCTGCAGCCTAGACTTTTAGACTATAAGCAGGACAGGTCTCACCACAACTGTTTGGCAAGGCATGCTATGCCCCCACCTGACATGGCATATTGCTTTAGTACTCTTGTATGATTAATGAATAATGTGCAGTACTAATCCTTATGGAGAATATTGTGATATTTGACTAGAAAGATCACTACTTCAGTATAGGTTCCTCACCTCATCCCCCTGGAGGTATCCTTTTTAGCTTTGCAGTAAAAGATCAAAGGGGGCCAAAGGGGATCCTATTTTTTTTTTGAGTTCCAGAGATCTGGGAAGTGTCTCCCTGTACTCACGTTTTTCTCTTCTCTGTTTTGTCTTCATCGTTAGGAATGGGTCAGTCCCAGTGCACTATCCAATGAACTCATTTCTAAATCCCCAGAAAACCTTCAGGGCTCTTCAATATTACCTAACTGGAGCTAAGGTTGCAAGCTTCACAAATACCTTTGACTCAAATTTAGATGATGACAATAGGGGTATTATCTGTTCTATCTTTGGTATGCTTGTTAATGAGCTGCCTAACAGAACACCAACACTGTGCAGAGTGATAGGAGTTCAACCCTACCCTAGGAATGTCTAAAACATCTGTAAATGAGGAAATAGGTCTCCACTAGTTAAAAAGTCACCTTGTGAACTACTGAGCCCTGTTTCCTGTCTCTGTAGGGAACTGAATCCAGGAATAATAAAAATGAATCACATGTCAGAGAGCTGGAATTGGTATGGCTTGCCCTATTGATCATAAAGTAGATCTGCTGGTGTTTCCAAAAAGGCAGCCCAAATACATCCAGCTAAACAATTAAATACTTTTTCACAGACCTGTTGAGAAATTAGAATGTAACTTTATTTTTTTGAAGACTGGATGAATGCTTTCTTCTGCTAAGAATCTTCATCAAAAAGTAGGTTTAAAGCATAACTTGTACCTGTATTTATACATAACATGTTTTAGTGTCTTAAATGCAAATTGTGGGTTCTTTTTTAACAACATATTTTGTCTGGCTATAGATGGAATCCCTAGGTCTTAGGTGTCCAATCAAAAAAACTTGGTGCCACAGCCCTATTTACATATGGAGACTAAGTAGAAGGCATCTGTAAATTCGATACCTAGTCCAATCAACATGTAAGCAAGTGTGGAGTGGACAACAGTACTGTTTGGGTCTAGTGGGAGCTCCCATCATGGCAACGCACAATAAACTACTTGTGCAATTGTGAATAAAACTCATTAATATAATCTTCATTACTGAAAACGAGGACAGAGAGAATCTACATCATTCAGTGTTGCTTAATCCAGAATGTTATGTTTAAAAAAACATTAAAATTTCCAGCCTATTACACTGAACAAATTTAATTTCAGGTTTGCTTGTCTACTAACCTGTTGAAATCAGGATTCTTATTTCATACAATATTCCCATCAAAATAAAATAACATTCAACTTTTACAGGACTGTGCAATTGTGAAGTTTCAGGCTGAGTAACTGTCCACATTTACTAGGCTAATCAAAATAGGTTTGAAAGTATGAATGGGATAATATCCTGTTTTCAGAAGAGACCTGGGGAGAAAAGCTCCATGGAGCAACCAGATATCCGCCCAACACCCCTCATTGCCATTTCAATTTTCTTAACGTGCCTAGTTATTCCGCATGGGCGTCCTTTCTTCAACATTTCCTATCCATTATTGTATTTGGTAGTACCACTGAAATCTTCACTTAATAACTCTCCAAGTTCATCTACCAACTCTGTCCCTCTCCCTTATAGATTTCAAAAAAATTTCCAAAGAATTCTATGATATCCTAATTTAGCATGTAGATATTTCATGCCTTCCAAAGTTTCCCATCTGTTTCACTCCACTATCAATCATCACCCATTTTCCATTCAATCAGCTCATGCATTTTTTCTTTATCATTGTCAAAACTGGTAATTTGTCCTCCCATTTCATGCCACAATACCTATAAATTGTGACTCGACCCCCCCCCAACTTCTAACATATTTTCTCTTTTCCTACAACCCAGAAATACCACAGTATCCACCACCCATACCCTCAGTTTTTGTAAGCATTTTTTTTCAATACAGTATGAACTTTCGCCTTTCTTTCACGAAACACACTTATAGCTTTGGTTCTGACTTTTTCCACCACCCCTTCTTCTCCATCCCCCTACCTACTTCCTTTCATCCAGATGAGTAAAGGTAAGTTGCCTTTTGGTGTTTGTCTCTATTTTCATTGCTAAGTGTGTGAAGAGCTAACTAGCGTTCACTGCTTTTTCTTAATTGCACTTGAAAATTATTCCTTCTTTTGGAGTTCTACGATCACAGTGCTAAGTAAACGTACTGCTGGTAGCTCTGTGACCATCTCCAAACTTACATACACATCTATAAATATCATGCAAGGTGTCCCTTTAGTATTCCATTCATCCCCTTTATTTATTTTTATTTTGTTTTATTGGTAGACAAAGTGGACCTCATGAGCTCCTTTTCAGGCTTGATCTCATTAAAATAAAGGAATGAAAAAAAAAAACAATAATCATTCACAGTGAAAAAGCATTATGAAGGATGTTTGAAAAGAAGTGTTACCACAGTCTTAATAGCTTATATATCTCTAAAAAAATAAAGATGGACTGTGCATATGATATAGAAATCATCACACTCACAGACCACATATATACATAGGTAAGGAGAAAAAAATGTAGTCTGGACATTAATGCAGAGGTTTAATGGGATGAGATTTTAAAGAGACGCTTCTTGTGGTCTGGCACTTGATTCTCTTGGTCTCCATTTACCTGCTGTGTGACTATACATTGCTTTCAGATTGTCCCTAAGAGGTGACACTTTTATCCATTGAGCTTATCTGCTTAACAAAGAAAGAAAATGGAAAAAGAAAAGTCAAATTGTGTAGCTAAGAAGGGAGTTTATGGGCCCAGAAATGAGAAAGGATTGAAAATGCAGTGAAGTGAGTCATGATGTTACTCACTAATGGACTACTTGAGCTACATGACCTATTTGGCATTTTTAGTTTTAGAAGTAGTCTGCAGTGACCAAGAAAGATTATTCTGCAGATAACTGAAAAAGAAAAAGTATGTCAAATGTCTGGATTGGAAGCTACACAGGGTCACCCTGAGATCACCCTGGATGACGCAGTGATGCCTCCAAGATGCAGGAGCAACATAGCAACAAATTTAATAAATCTTTCACTGGGTTATTCATTTTAAGTTTATTTCATAAGTTATGAGGTGTCCTGGCAGAAATGAGCAGGGAGTATTCCAGAGCAACCCATGAACAATACTTTGGTCTCTCTGAGTCTTCCAAATTATTTATATATTTATTTGTAAATTAATTAATTTATTTTCTGCATTGACCTGGTTTGCCCCAATTGGCTTGAGTATCAGGGAAACTCTGTCCCCCATTTTTGATTAGTGTCTTTGGATCGTTAACATCCACCTGAGCTTTCACCAGATTGAGTAGATGAGACCTTGAACTTCAATTTGATATTTTATTTGCAGGATGGCACTTCACAAGTACAGTACCTCTCTAATGTTGCAGTGTGGTATTTGTACTGGTATATAAACTTAAGCACTTAATGTAATAAAAGAGCCAAAAGCCTTCTGATCCTCCTGGGAACAAATGCAAGTCTGCTCTCTATTGAATACAGGCACTGTATTATGTCATTTGTATAAAATGCCATATGTTTTACTGTGGATGATTGAGAGTGCATTTATAATCTTTGCAAATTATGGTGTCTAACACTGAACCTTGTGGAATACAACATTGCTACTGGCTGTATGAAGATTATCTGTGAATGATTAACACACGGAAGGTCCTGTCTACTTAACAGCTAGAAGTGCTGTTCATTTCTTTCCTCACAAGGCCATGCAATGTATATTGAGTGCCCAATGGCTGTTCAGAGTTGAATGATTTTCTTAAGCCAAGAAGGTAGACTGTAGTAGTCCTGGCCTGAAAACACATATCTACAGCTTCCACAATGAAGAGCTGGAGTGTAACACTAGAATTGTGCCCCTTTTTAAATCTATGTTTCTGTCAATGAGAAGGACAAACATGTCTAGATTCTTCTTTATTTGCAGGTTAACTGCTATCTGCAATACTAACATAATGGAAAAAGTAGTTAAATATGTCTAAATGAGTCAACTCTGGTGTCAAGCAATTGTTTTAGCAGTGGGATGATTTATGAAGATTACCAAAAATTAGGAAACATGCTTGTTGATAGAAAGACGTTAACGATGTATAATAGTGATACAGCAATAGAGGTATGGCAGGTCCTAATGAACTTTGGTTACAGACCATTCTAAACTACTTAGCACTAACAAGGTATTTCTAACAGCTATCTATTTATCAGGGATATTGATAGTGTTGGAAAATGGTAGGTGTAATGGAATATGTTTTCAGGAGTTGTTTTTTTTTTAAATATTTTATTACTATTTTTAATTAATGACAATTAAAAATACAATTCATCAAACTCAAAATTCCAATTTGATTACATTAAGCAGCAAATCCTAAATATTTACAATGTGTGCTTCTAAAAATTAGATGGTGCATACCTTCAAAATCTATTTTACATCTGTTGACTGATATACCATTGATTCTGTTAGTTAATCCTTATAATTCTGTCTCATGTTTCTGTAATAACAATGCTAACATAATCCAATATTTGAGATATAAAGTTGTTCCTCTATATTTTTCTTTGATAGCAGTCACTTCATTTTGCACACAACATGATTATATTTATAAATTCATCAGATGAAAGTGTAATACTTTTCTTTCCATTTTTATAGCTTATCAAAGGAGGACACAAAATAAGAGAAAAGTGAGATTTTTCAGTGCAACCAGGAATCACAGTATTAAGTAATATAAAATGTTTAGTTAGTATAAACTTTTCTGTCAGCAATGCCTGGCAAAAATTTGAAATGTCAGCCAGAATTCTTTTAACCTTGATGACTTAAAATACATATGTTGGTAGTTTACATTTACTAAACTGTTATATCTCTATCAATTTCCTTTTTCTGTTTTAAATGTCATCAGTATTTTTTGGGATGTTAGAAAGGCCCTGTTTTAAATTAACCTATTTGAAATTCCTTTCCTTTTTTTTTTTTTTGCACATGAGGCTGGGGTCACTTCAACAGATACAGATGTCTTTGAGCTAATGTTCACACCACTAAGTGGCTAGCCTTGCCTTGGTTGTTCTTCCATGCCTCCACCCCTATATATGAAACTTTGTATTACCTACCTGAGAACGTAAATTTATATTGGATTTCTCTTATTATAAGCGTTGTCATGTTTACACACGTTTCTTGGATGACAGTTGAATTTTATGGGTAGGGGATAGGTGAAAAGTTTTGCAGTTTTTAGAATATATTCAGCATAGTACTTCTTTTTTGAAATTTATGTATGAAATACAGGATGAAACATTTCAATATTTAGATGTCAATATTGTAAAAGACCTTGTACATAATAAATATAAGTCAGGGATATACAGAAAGAAAACCTTTTCTAATTAGTATCTACACTTCTCTAGTGAACATCCCATATCACAAAAACATAATATTATTAAAGGGCAGTTTATACGAGCAGTCAGAATGACATCTGAATATGATGATTTTCTTTCAGAGTGAGATTATATTTTTAGGTTATTTATGGAATGGGCTATCCTGAAAATCTGATAAATTCTATTAAAGAGGAAGTTATTCTGGGATGGGGCAAACAATATTTTCCAATTATGGATGTGGAGAGTTCTTTTCAACATAAAGCCATTAAAGATGCTTTAATTAATAGTGACAATAGAAATGTAGATTTTTAGTAGAGCCTTTTTCCTAGAATACAATTATTATAATAAATTGGTAAAATATATTGCTTTGAAATAATGGGAGAAATTTAGAGCAATTCCTAATACTTTAGTTCTCTTTTCAAATAATTCTTTAGTAGTTTATAAGAAGGGTAGATATTTCAAAAAAGTTATATGGTATTGGAAACCCCCCCATACAATGATCTCTAATAAAACTCATATTGGCACATTTAAGTGAGGTTCTTGTAATCAGTGCCTGTATATTTTAAACAAGTCAGAGTGTTTTCTTTCTGCATGTAGCAAACATTTAACTGTCAAAAAATTCTATAATTGTAATAGTAACAAGGTCATATATTTGGCTAGCTGTGAAGTGTGTCTGGCTTTTTATGTTGAAAAAACTGAAAGATCACTTAGAAAGCATATATAACAACATATGTATGACAGTAATAGAGGAATGGGCACTAATGCACTTGCTAAACCCCAAAAAAGTGTGTGTGAATAGTATTTTTTTTTCATTTTATAGGAGGTGGCATTGGATGTCCAAGGGGGTTCATGGGAAACTAGAGTTGAGTATCATGACTTATTTATGCAATTATTATTATTATTATTAGGGACTAACTTGGTATATGGGTTAAATGATCATATTACAATAGTCCCTGTTCTGAAACTAAGGGCAGCTAGATCGTAAATGTTTTTGTTATATATATTTTACTCACTATTTGAATACAACTATTTATGATATTTTTCATACTATTTTATGTATATGCATTTTTATATATCCATAACTATATATTTTCATCTGTATCAAGTTTATAATGTTTATGTTTTATGTGAAAATATATTATTTGGTATTTGTTCTTTAACAGATAATTAATTCAAGTCAAGTCTGGGTATTGATTTCCTACTCTAAGGGTTAAAGGACTAGTTCTGATGAAGTCTAAAAGTAGTAGGATGAAAGTGATTAACTTATTGCTTCTATAGCTTTATTAAAATCTATTTTGGAAATCAATTTTGAGAGGAAGGTTTTAATTTCCCTGCTTCATCTTTGTTTTGCCGTACTTACTTATAGGCAGATTTTTTGTCTTGGTTATTCTTCCATGTGATGATGTGAGGTAGTACCAGGTATGCCAGAGAGAGTAGAGCAGTGGATGTGTAACATACACCAGGATAGCTAGATGGAGTTTTGTAAAGAATTTTATGTTATTCATATATCAAACTGATTTATATAGGTGCTTGTGTTGAAAATGTATTTGTAAGGCTGCTTGTGTTAAAAATGAACCAACAGTGGGTCCTGCTGGACAGAAAAGGAATACAAATGTATGTTAGACTGTATTGTAACTGTTGAAATTAAATATATTGTAACAGAGGATACTGGAAGAGAAGAGTTTAATCTCAGTCCAGCTAACTTTGAAAAATAGTCTAAAATTAAATTACCTGATGGTTTAGACCACAAAGATTGTATCTTACAATTCTGATTGCAACCAGAGATGAAATGTCTGAGAAAACCAAAAATAGGAATCCTACTATATTGTCCTTAGGGGTGAACTAATTGCTACCCTGGAAAGGTGGAAGTTTTGAAATGGTTTTATAGCTTCCAAATACTATAACACATTTTAGCAAAGCTCTGTCTGTGTGTATGGTAACACATGTGTGCTAAATTCTGGTTCAGTTTCTAATAAAGTGGGATAGTGTGGAAACTAAAGTGAGAAGATCAGATGTATGTGATGTCATTCTATAATCCAGCACTGAAATGATGTTTTAATAGTAGATGAGACAGAAGTCTCATGGCAGTCTGTTTTTGAAACCTGACAAAGAAAGATCACTCACCTACTTCATATTGCCATGTTTTAGTAACTAACCAGAGAATAGTAATTCTTTAGATCAGTCAGGAAATACAGTGAGATTGGTTAATTACTGCTTATCTTTGTCTGTGTGAATCTATCCAGCTGTGTTATTTGTAATATTTCCTGTGATTGAAACTTGTGTATTTATTGTAAATAGATATATAGTGTTTTCATGTTCTTTTATTATTTATTAATAAATATATTTAAACATTTTATTGTGGCTGGTCGTTTAGAGAATATTTTAACCTTTGAGGGTTTTATATTTTTGGTGACACTGTGGATACTCCTGAAAACCTTGCTGGATTGGTCAAACACTACCGTTTGTATTAGTATTAATTTTACTCACTGTAATTGGGTACCCTTGGAAGAGTCAGAGTAGCTGTCTTTGGAGTGTTGTGGTGGGAGCTCCTACCTTATAGTCTGGGCAAAGGGGCATAACTGGAAAATCTGTGCCAGCCTGTCCCAGGGGTGTTTGTGTGTGTGTGTGTGTGTGTGTGTGTGTGTGTGTGTGTGTGTGTGTGTGTGTGTGTGTGTGTGTGTGAAAATCAAATCACAAAGATTGTGTGTGTCAGCTACTTGGAGCAGGGATACAAAGCACTAGTTTCACAGAGAGGGTGGTATAGGACTTGGCTTGGAACTCTCAGCTGAGGACACAGCTCTACAGCTGTGTCAGTAGGGATTCTTACTGGGGGCCTGGAAAGAGAGAAAGAGAGAGGGAAACCTAGCTGCATCCTGAAATACTGAGTATATTTTTATTCCAAGTGAATGTCCCTTGCCGGTGTCAGTGTAAGGATTGAGGGGCATCACATTTCATATCATAAATTCAAATATATACTTGTACCTATGATCAATTTAGAGTGTTCAGTGTACCTGCAGCTTGTCTTTGGAATGCGGGAACAAACTTAAGCAGCTGGAGAAAACTCAATAACAACACAGGGAGGATATGCTGTCTCTGCAAAGAAGGCACCTCAGCCAAGAATTGAATAAGAAAACCTCTTACTGTGAAATGTTAACACTACCTGCCATACCACTGTGCCATCCTGCTTTAAAATTTCCATACAAATATTTTCCTATATTCTGATAAATTTGGATAATTAATTTTGTTGTATAAAGTTCCAATAAGAATTTTTTATTAAAACTTTGTCAATGAATGATTAGAGTTCAACTTTGTTTCCCTGATGATATAGAATTAATACATCCAGTAAGGAAGATTATAATGTTTTTTTCATGTTCCATCATCAGTTGCATTTTGGATAACACAAACTGTGCAATGGATATTACAGGTAGCCATTCTTCAATATCTAAATCAGATTTATGAATTATTTTATCTGATGGCTATATGCCGCTTTCTTTCAGATAAAACAAAATGTGATTTTATTTTAATATATTATTTCATCTAAATTAGTATCTTCAATAAAACTTGATATAAATGAAATGAGAAAAATAAAAAAATATTAATTTATTTAGTATTTATGTCTATATATATAATGCCCAAACATATTCCATATATTATTTATAAAACTACTCTCTGACATTAAGACAATATATATAACTATTTAGGATTCATAACTTTGTAACATGTAATATTTTGAAAGCCTGAATAGTAATTTTCTTTTTGATATCCCAACTTATATTTTCATGTATTTTTCCATTCAACATTATAAAGTAGGCAACAACTTGCTAAATTTTAAGTTTAAAAATTAAAGCTATAAAATATGAAATAAAGTCAGAGGACAATTTCACCATCTTCTCATATTCTGATATAATGAAGTGTAATTTTGGTCCTGTTAGGATATCAAATATTTATGTTTTTGTTTGTTTGTTTGTTTGGAAGTAAGGGTTTGAGGTGAATTATGTATAAGATTTTGGGAAGTATGATCATTTTTATCAGTGTTCATTTTTCTTCAGGTTAACTCACTTCTCTGTGTTCATCACTATATCACCCTAGAAAAAGCCAAATGACTAGCCATAGATCAAAGATCTAACCTACTTTTAGGATCCCAACTTGACAAATTATTCCAGCTCCAAACATTTACTCCCTTGTAGATATCATGAAAAAAAAAACTCCTCATACAAACAGAGTTTGTTCTAGGGGTGATAAGAGTTGGCACTCATTATGTTTGTTCTGTTATAATCAAATTATAGTTTGGAGATATTTTCAAACTATTTTAATGATTTACATAGGCATTTGATGGATGTATTTACATTTCCATGCAATAAGAGTATGTAATTTGCAAAAAGTTGAATTTTTGAATGGCAATTATTATTGACTTTAACACCAGCCAATTTCTTATTTATTCTGATATAACCCATACAAAGGTTCTGCAGCTAAGGCAAATAACAAAGGAGATGGAGAATGCCTTTCATAATATTAATATCTTAAGACAAATGCCTCCTCTACAGTTTTAATATAGAACTGTTTATAAATTATTAATTTCTTGTTATATTACTATGCTCAGCATATATGATGTAACCTGTTTTGCGTATTATGCTGGATGTACTGTATTTGTATAACTTGATGCTGGAGCTTTTCTCCTCAGGCCTCCACTGAAAATGGACGTGGTCCAGTCAGAATTTTCCGGTTAACAAATGTAAAATAAATTAAATAAATGAATTTATCAACTAAAACAAAATACTTCTATGAGAATAAAAGCAAAGTCTCTCCTAATGTCTGAGCTTATTGTAGTTAGTATTTGGTTACTTTAGTGAAATCAGATAATGTTATTATTATATTTATTTCTTTTTGTTTATTTATTTATGGATGTATTTACTAATTTATTTATTTATTTATCATATAAATGCCGAGTGCTTTTAATCCCCATTTGGTTTTCATCAATTATAAATGGTAAAAATGATTCTACTTAATGGATATCTGGTGTTTAGCCCAGTGGACTAAAGCAATGAACAGCTAATGGGCTGCTTTCTGTGTCCATGGTGCAAGGTTTGATTCCTTCCTCTGTATGGCTCTGAGCAAATCCACTAACTGGACAGTACTCATGTTGTCCCTGAAAAGGGATGATTTGTTCATTGGTTAGAATATACAGATTGGAGTCTATTACATGCAATAGACATTCATTGCTTGTAATCAATATTGAAAGAAACACAGGTCTCTAAGAAGAGCAATTGATTGGATTTTCTCATGCTTTAAAATATGAGTAGTTATCAAATATTCCCAAGAAGGAGGACCAAAGTATTTATTTATTTATTACTTGTATTTGTTTACTGCAGTAGTGCACTGATTAAGTTGGAAAAATATTTGGCTCAGCCTGGTGAAATACAAAACATTTCACAAACAAAAATACAGAAATGTAAGCAATAATAGCGCAATTCAAACTAATTACATAGAATAAATGTCCACATACATTCTAGGGAACAAGTACAATGCAATGTACAATCAGGCAGAGCATAATGTGTAATATATGGATTAGTTTCTAAAGTGAGTCAATCTTCATTGTATCCTGGGGAAGGAGAAGAGACTCAGAAAGAAGATAGGTTAGGTGATATGTCATATGTTGAAGCAGGAGCATTTGGTTTGGATGAAGATGTACTTTTTGAATTCCATTTTAATTTGGAATAAGTGTTAATCCCCTTAATGTCAATGGGGAGAGCTTGCCAAAGAGTAGGTGCCTGAGAGGAGAATACATGTGCAGTGCTGTGGAGTTTGGTTCTAGAGGTAATGAGAGTTGGTATGGTTTATGAGTATTGTCTCAGGTTATATGAAGAGGATTTTTCATGAAGGCTGGCTGCAAGGAAAGTAAATGTGCAGAGATGGAGTAGTTTGCATAGCTGGGGTATTAAAAGTAGGTTAGACCTTTGTTTTATGGGTAGCTATTTGGTTTTTCTGGGGTGATACAGTGATGCTCACAGAGATGTGAGTTTGTAATGAATGGGCAGATGCTGTTAGAGAAGTCTGAAGTATGGCAATGTTTTTCTTGGAGGCAGAAGCAAAGATTGAGAGCCCATATTCAAGATGAGAAAGGAGAACACCTTTGATAATGGCTGCTGTGGCTTCTTGGGACAGAAAAGATGAGAACTTTTTGGCAATGAGGAGGAGGGAGTTCATCTGGGTTGTCACTTTGTCTGTGTGAAAATGGAAGTTTAGTGCCTGATAAAGCCATAGTGCCAGGTATTTGGAGGTGGAGGTTGTCTCCGTGGAATGGTTCTGTATGTCAAACATAGTTAAAGAGCTGGGTGCTTGGTGAATTTTCTGGAAGTTACAAAAACATAGTTTTTGGCTTCCCTTCAGGCAAAGGTTAAGTAATTTTGGTTGCAGTTTAGACTGTGAATTGTTTGGTGTTTCTCACTGGAATCTGTAAATCTTGGATGTTCAGAAGAGATATCTGCATGTGTTGCGACAACTTGTGTAATTTACTGAATCTTTTCATTCCATGCATATGTAGAAACAGTACATTATTGTGCTATCACAAATGAATACATGCAGACACACACAAATGCACACACACACACACACACACACACACACACACACACACACACACACACACACACACACACACACACTTACTTTAAGAAAACATGCAACACATTGGCAATTATAGAATGCAACAGAGCAGGAAAATATTCTCACTTTCCCTGAAGATTCAGGAACAACACAAGATTATGATTTAAAGCATATAATTCTTCACAGTGGATAGTAACACAAGACACACAGAAAGGACTATCACACAGTGGATGTTCACTCAAGACACAAAGAAGCACTGTTGCATGGTAGATGTTCATACAAGACACACAGAAAGCACTATCACATGGTGGATGTTCACACAAGACACACAGAAAGCACTATCACATGGTGGATGTTCACACAAGACACAGAAAGAACTATCACATGGTGGATGTTCACACAAGACACATAGAGCGCTATCAGATGGTGGATGTTCACACAAGGCACACAGAGAGCATTATCGGACAGTGGATGTTCTCACAAGACACACAGAATGCACTATCACGCAGTGGATGTTCTCACAAGACACACAAACAGCACTATCACACGGTGGATGTTCACACAAGACACACAAAGCACTATCACATGGTGGATGTTCACACAAGACACACAGAGCACTATCACATGGTGGATGTTCACACAAGACACACAGAGAGAATTATCGGACAGTGGATGTTCACACAAGACACACAGAAAGCACTATCACACGGTGGATGTTCCCACATCACACACAGAAAGCACTATCACATGGTGGATGTTCCCACAATACACACAGAAAGTACTATCACACCGCGGATGTTCACATAATACACATTGAAGTCTGCAGCTGTATGAATATATTGTTGGTTGCTCTCAGGTCTAAAAGTGGAAACTATTGATGTCGTGCTCAAGAGGTATGAAGTTTGTTGCTGTGAAATATCTTTCCCTGTCTCCACAGGGAGGGAAATGATACTTTATCTGTCTTTGTCTGGAGATATGGCACTCATTCTGCTACTCAAATGAAAGGAAAGGTTTAAATTATGTGAAACACACCCAACTATTAGAACATATTTCAACATGCAAATTTTATTTTAGCTCTTTTAAGAAAAGATGAATGAACTACACATAATACAATTCCATTTGTATTGTTATTGCTTATATTCATTGTGTATGGATGCCGAATCACGTGTGCATATACATATGTGCGTTCTAACAGGGAGTGCACTGTAGTTCAGTGGGGAGGTTCTAACTTTGTACATGGTTTATGTAAAGTATAATGTATTGTTATGCAGTTATACAAAAACCCGGTCAGAAAGTCAACTTATGTGTGCACAGCTATCCTTGCAAAAAAACAGCAAAATATAACAAAAGGCTTAAAATTTAACTTACAGTACAACTGGATGAAAAGAAACCTCATACTTTCCATAATGACAGGCTAGGTAGTTGAATGAGTGAATCTTTAAAAAGAAGAAGATAGAATTATTATGAAAAAATGAGAGATACTTCACTTTTAAGCTGTGAGTTTCCAGAAATATTTACATTATATAATGACTTTTAAGCTGTGAGTTTCCAGAAATATTTACATTATATAATAACTTTTAAGCTGCGAGTTTCCAGAGGTATTTACATTACATAATCCCCTGGATTCAGTAAACTCTCTTGCATATAGTGGTTCGTGTCCATATAGCACAGCAGCGTGCCTTCCATATTCATGAAGGCACACTGCTGTTCTACCTATACAGACATGAACTGTGAACGTGTGCAGGGGTGTTTCCAAGTAGTGCATGGACATTGAACACGCCCCCCTGCACTCAGAAAGTGCTGTATGGCACTTTCTAATAAGGATCTGACATAATATTAGAGAATTACTCTAATATTATGCCAGCATGTCAGTGTCCACAGACACTGAAATGGAATAAATGACCATTTCAGTATCTGCGGACACTGAAATAAACACAGCATCGGGAAAGCAATGAAGGGGGTGTGTGCCAGGTTCTGTGACACACCCCCTACATTGTAAAAGTGCTGCATGGCACGTACACAACCTGCTAAAGCAGGAAATGTGTGCAAATGCACAAATAATGGGGGGATAAATCCCTCAAAAGGAACACCATATACATACTGGCCCACAAACCTAGAAAGTTGATAGAAAACAGGTCATGCATTAGCATGAATTACTGAAGGATCGAGGTCTGAAAGCAAATGTATGTCAATATTCCCTGACAGCAGTCCATGTAGACAAAGGCACAAATAATGAGGTGAACAAGCAATAAAATAAGGACACCTCTGAAAAATTGCCCTCGCACACTTAGAAAGTTGATAGAAAACAGGATATGTATTAGTAGGAGTCCCTGAAGGATAGAAGCCTAAAAGCTGAATGAATGCCATTATTTCCTGATTGCAGTCCTGAATGACTTGTCAGAATACCACAAAACTCACTTATGTAACATAATAATATAATAATAATATATATTTTTTCTAGGGTAAGGGATGTTTAAGTGTAGCTAAGTGGGTGTGAGCATTATGGCCCATTGCTTACCATAGCTTAGACATCCCATATGTGATAAATACAAATATACAAGTGACACTTCCAAGCCAAGTTGATGTAGTGGTTAGAGTCCCAGCTTTACATGCAGGCATTCTGGTTTGAGTACCAAGACAGGCAACTTATTTTTCTATGGGGAAAGTAGTGTTAAAACTATATTTGTAAACTTAAATAATGTAGCAACTGTTTACTGTCAACTAGGGTAGTGTAGCTGGTATACAATGTAAGTGTGAGTGCATATAATATGTGAAACCACCCATTTACACACAAGTGCCCCATACAGTATAGTCATACTCCTTGCCAATGTAAGGAAAGCACATAGAGGGATGTCATGTAAAGGATATGCTATACACTTAATATAGGAAACCAATCCCTTGATATATTTAAAAAATTAAAAGTGAGCAATGGTTAGCAATACTCAGCTATGCTTAACAAGTGTAACCATCGCTAAGATGTGATTGTTAAGCAACAGGTAGCTCAGCTAAGTGGATTTGTGCACAGTTAAACACTGCTAAACAACTTTTCCTTTAAGCAGTGTTAAAACTGGCTTAGTGGATTTGTGCACTGCTTAGCAGAGCTTAACCTTTTCAAAATGGTCCAATGACAGCAAAGGGTGGGAATATAGCACTATATAAATGGGGCAGATGGAAATACAGCCATAACCAGTTGTAGATGATCTCTGCAGGCACTATGGCTGGCGTAGGAGAGGGATTGCACTTTCGGGTGCAGTGTTGGGGCATACAGGAGTCCTGTGTCATGGTTGGACTCCTAGTGAAAGACCATGAGGAGAGACTGCTGCAGGGCCAGTACCAGGGCTCACTATACAAAGTGGAGGCCTGAGACCATCTCGCACGTGATCTCACCAGTGCTACTGGCATCCCTCGAACTGATGAGCAGGTCCGGCACCATTTCTCTGATCTCAAGCACAGGAAGAGGGATCTCTTGGACCAGTGGACCCAAGACGCATGGGCACAGAATGTCCCAGAAATGTGTATGTATCACTATCAGTTAGTGTTTGCCAAAGTCCAGCCTGCATATGTGATCGATAGGTATGCATAAATGTTTCTTTATCTCCTGTACAGCTGCAGATAAGAAGGCTACGAACATAGACACCCACGCCAGCAAGTTGCTAAGGTAGCACCGGGATACTGGTGAGTACAAATATAGCTTGCAGTATTCAGGGCAAATAAATTTTTATTTATTTATTTATTTATTTTATTTTACATTTGTTGACCGGGCTAGTCCAGCTGGATAATTTCCATTTTCAGTGGAGGCCCGGGGAGAAAAGCTCCATCGTTTAAAATAAGGTTATAGAGATTAAAGAAATACAATAAATGTGAGAAACTAAAGCAATGGGTAACAATGCATACATATTAGTTTAGATAAAGTAATACAAAACATAATTTACTATCTACATACTATTGTGTGAGCATAGGGTAATTACTCATTTTAAAATGTCTAACAGACAAAAAAAAGTGTTTTTTTTTTTTTTTTTTTTTCTGAGAGCAATAGAAATAGTACAGTCATACAGTTGTAATGTCATTTGTGTTGACAGAGAAGGATAGTTTTGAGATAAGAAATTCTGATAGAAAAAAGTATAAAATAGATTAGTCAGGGTTGGTACAAGAGCAAAGCCAGAAGTTGGTCAGATGTAAAAAAAGTTGTTTTTTAAAAAGATGTAAGGAGCCAAGAGCAGTAATGTGTGAGGGGAGGTTATTCCATATTTTGCCTACAGAGTTGGAGAAAAGGCAGTTACCTGCAGAATTTGTGATCCTGGTTGTGTTGACTTGTAGCTTTTCGGCGGAGCGCAGTTGTTTCAAGTTATTATAGGGGGTCAAGAGGTTACTAAGAGCAGGTGTCTTAGATGGTTGATATAGAATGTTATGTGTAACTACTAGTTGTTGATAGATAAGTTTATTAGGAAATTCCAACCAGTGTAACTGTTTTAAGTTTATACAGTGGTGTGTTCTATACTGAGATGCTGTGGCAAAACGTGCTATGTTGTGGTAGGATGTAGACAGTTTCCTAAGGTTGCTTTTAGAGAGGTTAGTGTAAATGGAGGAAGCATACAGAAGGGTAGAGATAAGATGTGATTGTGCTAAGGTGATCCGTGCTTCTGGAGTAAGGAAGGGTTTAATTCTGTACAGTGAACCGATCATTTTATTAACTGCTTTTATGGTGTTATTGATGTGATAATCATAGCTGAGATTATTATCAATAGTGACACCAAGCAGTTTGGTAGTGGAGTCAGGGAGATGAGGGAGTTGTCACTTGCAGTAATAGTAAAATTTAGTTGAGAAGATTTGTGGGTAGGTGAGAATAGTAACAGTTTTGTTTTCTTGGGGTTAAGTAGTAGACATCTTTTTGAGAACCACTGTTCGACGGTAGAAAAGGTAGATTGTGTCAGTGACTGGAGTTCAGATTGAGTGGAGGCTGTGCAAATAATGGTGGAATCATCTGCATATTGTATGCAGGTAGTGTTATGGATAGATGATTGAAGATCATTAATAAAGATAGAGAATAGGAGTGGGCCTAGTATAGATCCTTGAGGTACTCCTAGAGAGATGGGTAGTAGAGCAGATAGCGAGTTTTTCCATAGTACTGCTTGTTGTCGGTTTTCAAGATAGGATGAGAACCAGGTTAAGGAAGAGAAATCTAAGGCAAGGGATTTTAATATGTGAAGAAGAAGTGTATGGTTGACCATGTCGAAGGCTTTAGACAGGTCTAGGAAAAGAGAAGAGGTTAGTTTGTTGCTGTTACGGTTACAGTTGATGGTGTTGGTAAAGGAAAGTAGTGCAGTAGTAGTACTATGTGAAGGTCTAAATCCATGTTGAGTGTTAGCTAGTAGGTTGTTTTGAAGGAGATGGTTAAGAAGTTGTTTATGTATACATTTTTCCATGATTTTAGCTAGTGGAGATAATAGTGCTATAGGGCGATAGTTAGAAAGGTCAGTGGATTTGCCTCCTTTGTGTAGGGGTATTATATGTGATATCTTCCATATAGTTGGAAAAGTACTTTCTTTTATGGATCTATTTATTAGGATAGATACAGGGTAGGCAATAGATTTAGCTGCTATTTGAAGGAATTCAGCAGGAAGTTTGTCTGCTGAGGGGGTAGTGGGTTTAAGTTTATGTAGGAGCTATTGAATGTATAAGGTGGATATAGGTTGAAGTTGGAGGAAGAAGGAATTATTTAAGTTACTTGAGTAGTTGAATCATCTGGAGATAAGTGGTTAGCTAGACTTTGTATGGAAGTAGTAAAGAAGGTATTGAAGTTGTTAGCTATTAACGAGGGATTTTCAGGGTCTAAGTCCTGTGGGTTTGGTGTAACTACTTTGCCTGGGGTAAGTAGATTAGTGATAGTAGACCAGAACTTTTTCGGTTCATTTTGGTGGATTGCTGAAGTTGGAGGTAATAATTCTTTTTATCGGAGAGGATGGATTTTTTGGTATTATTTCTAAGCTCTCTAAAGGTTTCATGATCTGTTGGGTTTCTAGAGGAACGCCATTTTTTCCAAGACTTATTTCTCAGTTTGATTTTTTGTTTAGTATTAGTAGTTAGCCAGGGTGCTGTTTTGGTCTTTGTTCTAATGGTACGACTTGGGGCATGTAGATTTAAGATTGCTAGGAATGCTGAGTTGAAATGTTCAACGGCATTGTTAAGTGAGAGGTGTTTTAGTGGGGTCCAGTTGTAATGTGAAAGTTCTGTTTGGAACAGTTCAGGATTAAATTGTTTTTTTGAATATAATGTTCTCTGAGAGGTAGGTAAGTTTAGATTAGTCTTAGTCCTAATGACATAGGTGAGGGAGTGATCGCTAAGGTCATCAGGAAGGATGCCAGTTTGGTAGGTTTGAAGGGGAGAGAAATAGAAAGGAGTAGAATGTGAACTGCCAGTAGGTTAAAATGTGTACTGTGTGTAATGAATAAACATTAGCAGAGTAATAGTGATGTACAGGATATCTATCAATAAAGGTGTCAGTACCCTTTAATACAAGTGAAAACCCCAGACTGTTGTGTTTACTTTGATTTGTGGTGGTATGAATCTAAATGTGTACAGGTTCTGCACAGCAACTATGACTCTGACAACATGAATTAATTGAGGCTCATCTGACAAAGAGTGTGGAGCTGTAAAACAGGAGATCAACTATATGAAGTGTTCCATGCACCAAGATCTGATCCCTGAACAGTAATGTGTAAAGTATTATACTGTATCCCCTACAGCAGTACTTTGTGTTAACCATTGCTTTCCAGATTGTAATATGTCAAAGTATTAATACACAGTACAATAACTATCTGCCATGCATGAATGTCAGAATTACCAGGTCAGATTGTCCAACCAAGAGAGTATTAGGGAGAAAACAGTCAAGCAAGAAACAGCAGTTTCTCAATAGCTCACTGTGATGAAATGTAACCTTGTTGTGCCTTTTTGCACAAACAGGCATTGCTCAAATCCCAGGAGTTGTAGTAAGCTGCATGCATAATTTCATCCAAGAATATGTGTAGAAACAATCAGGTAGTGTTAACAGAAATTTCCTCCACAGGTCTGTCAGGTAATGAAATGTTTCCAGTAGCTGTAAGAAGGCTGTACTAATATACTGTGTACAACACTTCCACTGTCCAACCCCAAGGCTGCAGATGACAGCAAGATAAGTACATACACCAAGCGGGTTCTTTTGATACATGTCCCTCAGGTGTCATGCTGTCATGGCTAGTGGTGACCGCTACCAATTCCCAGGGTGACAGATTGAAATCTAGGGGGAGTATGGCAGTAACACACACACAGCATGAGTGCAGGGCACCACTGTCAGTGTCACATATATAACCTTGAATATGTGAATATGTGTAGAAACAGTCAAGTAGTGTTAACAGATATTTCCTCCACAGGCCTCCCAGGTAAGTAAATGTATGTAGTAGCTGTAAGAAGGCTTTAGTAATGCACTGTGTACAAATATTCCACTGCTCAACCCCAGGCCATAGGTAGATGTAAAGTGAGGTCATACCTGGAGAGTAATAAGTAGAGTAATGAACAGTACAGTTCTGAACAATTGAAGCCTATACAGTTGTTAATTGACATTTCTCTCCTTCTCCCACACCCTATCTGCACCACCAATTCATACACATAATCAATGGGTACATTTTCTTCAAACCTACTGCTGGGACATGTGTCCTATTGTTCTGCAAATATTGAATTGTTTGACTAGTAATGTTCCCTGTTCAAATACTATCATTGGTGGCCTGATGCTATCAATGTAACTTGCATACTGTTATAATGCCTGCTGTGGTTCCATATATGCATGTGTTCTGTTTGCTATGTAACTGTTTCAAATCTGTTTTATGGGATTCATTGGAACACCCATGCATGCTGTTATAACTAATCTTGAAATGTGTTGTTCATGACTAACCAACATATTTTGTAAAACCCCAACACCATAGCAGGTCTGTGAAGGCAGATCCCGACACATCTGCCTGTCCCACCTCATCTGGCCATGGAACTGGGCCCAGCATGTCTTGACCCAACCTGGGACCTCCTTATCCGCTGGTCCTGCACCACCTTTGGGTGGAACTGCCTCAGGGGATGGGCCCCCATTCCCACCAGGAGTGGGCTTGGACAGGAAACCATCACCCATAGCCAGATCTGGGTTTTGGTGCATAGTGCCATCCAAAAGGAGTTTGGTGGACATCTGTGCCAGATTGAGGGCCTCCTGGTACATCTTGAGGGTCAGCCTGCCCCTCCTGTCCAGAGCCCAGCACAGCCACCCTTGGGGCTGTAAAGGTGCAGTGGTCATTGCCCATGGGTGGGGACCACAGTCCCACTGTATCCATTTGGGGGGCTCATGGGCATCTGAATCCCAACCACCCTCCCCGTCCAAGGTGTTTACCCCCCACATGTGTCATATATTGTCCCTGTCTGCTGTCTTGTCTGTCTTGTCTGTCTTTCTACCCAAATTACCTCCCCAAATATACTTACTATACTTCCCCAACATCCCAGTCTCACCTTAAAAAAAGGGCATATGTTCCCCCCAAAAAATACACCCCATACTTAGCTGTCCATTTCACACACCTGCCCAGTGGACACATGTAATCTGGTCCAATTGGCTTGACAACACATTACTGTTGTCCTCACCCCTCTCTCAGGGATTTGAGTGTCCAAATTCACCTCCAAATTCTGTAGAAATTCACAGCTGTTACTGTAGAAGAAATGGACAGCTATGGACATTTCCTACACCCATCCTGCACATCCCTAGCTACCTGTCATACTGTACTTCCCTCTGTGTGCCCCTTTTTTCACCACTTTCCTATCACCCCTTTTTCTTTTCTTTTAAAGAAATTAGCATGGGGGGTAAGCGGGAATAAGCGCCGCTAAGTGAAGCTAAATCTGATAAACAGTAGCTTGGCATCGCTTAGTGTTGTGCAAACCCATGGAAACCTGCTTACAACTGCTTAAAAGTGCCTTATTCACTCTGTATCCATCAGAGTTTCTTCTGCCCAGCAACAAAATAGTTAGCCCTGCCAAGTCTTGAACCCGGGATGCTGTGCACTACAATTACAGCAGCATACAACTACACCAGCTGAGCTGTGAAGAAGACCCATACTGCTTTAACAAACATATCATACATTCTGGTCATTTAAAATGAATGAAAAAAACATCAGTCACAAATTTCAAACCCACAACCCTATACACTATAGTCAGAGCCATGTACCACTACAACATCTGTGTTGTAGAAATTAGTGTTGCTTTTCCAAACATATCATGCAATACAGGCATACATTAGGAAGAAAACTCTGTGGAATCATTCATGTGTTGTATATAGACATACACACACACACACACATATATATATATATATATATATATATATATATATATATATATATGTCTGTTGAAACAGATATATGAAAAAGTAGATACATAATATAAATATACATATATAAATATTTAAAGAAAGGAAGATATGCAAGTAATAGCTCAGAACCATCCCTCTCAACCTCTTAGTGAAAGAAACCTGTACAAAGGCTGTAAAACTGGGGGTGGGATGGGCCACATGGGTCTATATTGGAACATCAAAGTTTGAAAACATTGAATGTTCTAATATTGAACCCAAAACAGTGAATGCTGAAAATAGAAAAGCTGCAGAACACCAATTTTTTTCCTAGGGAAAGAATTCAGTTGGCCGTTTCTGTGGCTTTGTTATTTTCAGCACTGTGGTGGAAAGTTACGGGTCGGGTTCAGGTAAGTGTGTGATTCTGTGGATGTTAACGTTAGGGCATGGGTTAGGTGAATTAGGGTTAGGGCGTGTGTGAGGTGATTGTGCGATAGTGACAGACTTTAGGGTTAGGGTTTGGGTTAAGTTAAGTGGATAGATAGTGTGTGTACAGTTTAGTGTAGGGTTAGATGTAGGATTTTAAGTGTATGTGTGTGGATTGCTGTTTTTTTGGTGTGCTTGTGTTGTGTGTGTGTTTCTTGGAACAGCGAATTTTTTCCCAGGAAAAAAAATTGCTGTTCTGAGCTTTCGATGATATCATATTTCGAGATTCCAAGTTCGAGCTTATGGTGTTCAATGTTTTGGAATTTCGATAATATGATATAGACCCGGGCCACATATAGGGACATATTTCAAATGTCGCTGTTAGAAACAAAGACATTTGCTACAGCAACAGGTTGCATTTCAGCAGACAATTACTGAAGGATATGATGATGGAAACTGAAATGCTATGTCATTATTTACTGGCATAAATTCTTGGATAATAACAGTGATGTACGAGACAAGTACAAATAAATTGTGGAACAGAACAAAAGAATTGGACAAACATCTGGACATTCTGTGAAAATCCTGGCAGTGGAGAGGTATGCCAGAACCCCTTAGTGCAATGAATCTGGACCAAACCTGACAAAATGGGGTACAAAGCCATGAAAATAGGGACATATCCAAAATATGTGACTAGATAAGCTGAGAAAGTTGATGTAGTAACAATGTATGTCTTAACATATATTGACTGAAATATCACAAGTCCAGGACTCAATTGCTTCTCATTAGTTAGTGACATCAATCCCCACATCATCCCACTGATATCTGCTCTGTAGAGGTGGTCAATAACACCACATACACATATACATAGATATAGGCAACCGGTTGCAGACAGTTGAAATGTAAACATCACCCCCTCTACCCCCATAGGTACACATGTGCATGTACAGCACCTGTCCCCTCTCCTCATGATCAGGAAGTAGTTCT
>NC_056736.1:597389962-597409315 GCF_019279795.1 Protopterus annectens | reverse complement strand
TGTGCCATAAAAAATGGGTTTATGTGTGTGCCTCATTATGGTGTTCTTGTGTGGGTGTGTGTGCATTTCTGATGGGTGTCATCATCCTAGGCTCCAGTACATAGCCAGCATCCCCCACCAGATGGCCATATGGGATGCCCACTCTGCCAAATGCCTGGTACAGCTGTGATGAATGCCAGATGTGGGAGTCATGATAGCTTCCAGGGCTGCCAGCACACATATTCATGATTATGTCCTGGGCATTGAACATGACCTGGCAGTTGATGGAGCGGAATCCCTTGCAGTTTATGTTGACCCTAACCTGTTCACCTGGTGGTACTTTGATGTGGATGTGAGTGCAGTCTATGGCACCCAGCACCACCAGGTATTCTGCTACATGGTAGAAGAAACACATATTGCTGGTTCTCTCCTCACAGGTGTTGGGGAAGTAAATGTGCTCACCGGTATGTGGTAGCATGGAATCTGGGAACTGGTGGAGTACCCTGGATGCAGATGCATGTGAGACCCCCATGATGTCCCCAGTAGGTCTTTGAAAAGTACCTGTAGCTAGAATTCTTAAGGCTACACATACCCTGGTATCCACTGGAATGGGTTCCCCTCTGTTGGCTCCAGGTCTGAGTTGAGGCTGGCACAGCTCAGTGATTTGCTGAAGTATGTCTTTGTCCACCTTGTAGCACTTTACTATCTACAGATCATGTAACCCCTGGTAAGTTACCCTGAGTTTTAACCCTCTTTTCTTCCTCCTCGGTCTGTGGCAGTTGTCAGCATTATCCTCTTCTCCACCCACAGCCTCTAGCAAAATACTGATGGATCTAAGCAATGGCAGCCCCTAACATTTTTTCATTTAAAATTCCCTGGCATGTGTGCACCAATGGTGCAGAGTTTGTGGGAAAAAACAGACTGTGAGGTGTTTGCATAGTTTATACTGTTATGCTGCAGATGCTGCCTGTATGATTGGCTGACTATGATGCATTCCATCTGGTAGATATCTAATTTGTACTTGATTGCTTTTATTCTGCTATTTCCTTTTTTTCCCTTTTTTCCCTTCCCATTTCCTTCCCTTTTAAGCCCTGAGATGTGCCATGCAAACTCAGTGCCCAAATGTAAATAGTCCTTTTATTTCCATTTTTTGTTTTGTGTTAGACCCGGTGCATGCCATGCATACACATTTGCTAATGTAAACATAAAGAAATGGCCCTCCCTGGATATGAACACACTCTTCATTTCATGGAATCAGTCAATACAGCATCAGACACACACCCTTGCTTAGCTGTGCTTAGCTAAGCTTATCTGTGCACCAAAGAGCTCCAATGTGCTTATAATATGCCTGACACACCCCATTTTTGAGTTTGTTGCTCCTCCTAGTTACATGACTGTGCTATAGCACCTACACAGTTAGGTGCAGTTTGGCACTTAGAAGATTTTTGTGATTCAGTAAATGTCCCCTCATTTGCACACCCCACTGCCTTGGTCCATAGTTACTGCACTAACACAGAGCCTTTCCCCTTGACAACCACTGTTCCCTGGTATTGTTTTGATTCTGCATGCCATAGACTATAATGGCAAAATGCAGATTACCCTTAGAATTGAGTTTTCACATTTTCTTTTTATTTTCAGCATGATCCCATTTGTGCACAACTGCTCATGCTTAAATGGCCGAGATCGGAAAAAAAATAAATAAATAAACACCTTTCATTTTTATAAAAATTAAGCACTTTTCCATGCCAATGGCCAAATGCATGCTTAAAGACTATAATACATGCTTTTTTTTTGAGCTGTCATGCCTCCTTTTGTTTTGCAGAAATGTATTCAGTTAGTAACTGAATACATTTCTGCAACTAACACTGTTCTTGCATGGATACCTGCCTGCTTGCTGGGCCGCTAATTGACCTCATTTGCATGTTTTTCACCAGCAAATGAGGTAATTAGCATTCTGCACTGGTTTCCATGCCAACAGTGTAGGAAGACTTGTGCACATCTAGACACTAGTTTACCAGCTTGCCCGGTGGCCATATTCCATGCAGGAGCATGACAGGCATGGATGTCAGTGTGGGGGTCCCATATCCACTCCTCACACCCACACAGCAGTCAGCTGTAAAACACCACAGAAAAATGTCTGGAAAAGGAACACAAATGTTGGCAATGTTGAATTACCCCCCTACAGACTCACACAATGATAGCACAGCACAACCTGCAATTGCAGTAAGGCTATGAAGGGTAAGAAGTCTGAAACTCAAATGTATGCTATTACAATCTGACCTGTGCTCTCCACTGATATGCCTCTAGTCCCCAATACAGGGAAAATAGTATGGTAAATGGAACCAAAATGTAAAGAAAATATCAGCACAGTCTGTGCAAATGTGTACAGTTGACAGGTGTGCCCCCCATATACCCACACAAATGCAGTAACATGTATATTTTCAGGGAAATGGCAGCATAGCACACATTGGCAGGGTTGTACCAATACACATGAAAACATGTTGACTGCCCACGATATGCAGGGGTCAATGAGCTGTGTGTATGTGTGGTTAATAGTGTTAGGATCTGGCCAGATTGCTCCCCTGGCAGTCATCTCGTAGTGCCCTAGGTACAGTGCTGTCTTTGACAGGGCCATGTGCAGATAACTGCAGTGCCAACTGTTATGTATGTCAGTGACACCCACTGCTCTACCATTGACATACCTGGAAGTCACAGTGCTATGTGGAATATACTTCACATATAAGGGATATCTTGAAGCATGTGTAGCTGAGGTGCCAAGGCTTTTGTGAATATAAGTGCCTTTTGGTAGTTTTGCCAGTGGTTATTCTCAATAATCCCTTTTTCTTATGTTTGATTTCACATATAATGGACATGCCTGCACTGTAGAATGCACTCTGTACCCACACCCATAACTCCCAACCTCTGACAGCAAGATGTCTGGATGAGGGCAGAAATAAAAGTGGAACAAAGTCACAATGATAGGCATGTGTTGTAAATATCACACTTACATACTGAGAAAGTTGGTAGGGTGAGGGGTTTGCAGTAGCGGGAATTGTCTGAAGGTTATGTAGTCTGAAACAGTAATGTCTGTCATTATTTTGTAATGTCACTGTTCAATTATATGTGACTAACTTGCCATAAAAACACAAGTTTACATAGACAGGATGAAACCTCTAGCCAAACACCTGGACAACCTGCCAAAAAATGTACAGGTGAGAAGTATGCCCACACAAGGATATGACATCTCAGGTTAGAAAGATACCACACAAGCAGGAGATCCCCAGCCAGTATATCACAAGGTTGCAGGACTGTTTACACAGCACATTACTCAACTGCCTGTAGCGACACCTCACAGATGGTCTTGTTGGGCAAGAATGTACATAGTTGCCCTCATCATAATGGTCTATGCATCATACAACTAGTATTCCTGTGGTAAAGTGCTGTGATGATCTGAGGGTGTCTGGCACTAGGTAATGACACAATACATTGCAATGTCAGACTACAGATATGTCAGAAAATGTCTGCTAAACAAACCCAGTACCCCGAGGAATGTCCTGTGTACTCCAGAGGGATAAGGCTGTAGCACACAAAACCCAGGACTGGAGTATTCTGGAATGGAGTCCCACTCTAACTATAGAAGGTCACACTGGGCATGCTCCTACACTTAGAGAATCACAGAACATGTTGGATCCCACATCGGGATATATCACGGTATTGAGTATATATGTCTGTGCATACAGACAGCTATGTACACCTCAACTGTCCCCACACACACATCAGACAGGATTACCCTCAGCTAGCTGTAGGTGACCATATGTGATATATCTGCATCTGTTGTTTGAGATACACACACATATATATGGGCAACAGATCACAACATATGTCAGCCATTTACACACATAGATGTGGGGAAGTGAGAGACAGGTGTGACTGCCTGACATACAAGGCCATGTCCAACCCAGAGTTGATGAACATGCTCCACCTAAAGAAAACCTTATCCCCTCGAGCCACACGCTCTAGGGATCTAAACCTCATCCCAACCATAAATAGGACGTGCTGGAGGGATAGATTCCTGTCCCAGAGACTTCCCATGCTTTGGAACAAGATCCCAATCTACATTAGGCAGAGCTCCTCGCTAACACTCTTCAAAAGAAACCTTGATGAGTGGATGGGAAACAAAAAGTTTACCTCAGGGATGACTTCAGTGGGTCTGCTGGACAGAGGCACAGGGAACTAATCTAAGGGGGTGGCGAAAGACAACACATTCTGGCTAGGCTTATAAATGCCTTCAGGCAGATAGCCTAGTACCCACTTATGAACCTATGAACCTAGGTAGTGATAAAGAGAGAGACACACAGGGAGACCCAGGCAGAGTGAGTCACACACATAAATACCCTGAATGGCATACAGTGATGTCCTGCTGCGGGCAATGGCATGCCAGATGAAGACAGTTTTTCATGCCAGCATAAAAGGTGAGCCCATTGTGTAACAGTACTGAGGTTGGGTTTATAATAGCACATGGCCTGTGTGTGTGTGTGTGTGTGTGTGTGTGTGTGTGTGTGTGTGTGTGTGTGTGTGTGTGTGTGTCTCTCTCTCTCTCTGCAGGTCTAAGTATTAGGAAACTGTTCCCAGTCAATAGACTTCACATTGCCCTACTTCACATGATCTGCTGCTTTCATTCACTTTAGAAGTACAATTGAACACCTATCACCCCCTATAAGCTCTATAACATGTGTGATAACTGTGTAACAGTATAATACAAATAACTAGATAGGTAGGGGTTCTAATCTCAATACTAGCAATTGTGTGTGTGAGAGTGAGGGAGTGTGTGTTTGTAGGTGAAGCAGCTTTAGGCCATTGCCACCCACAACACTTCCCAGTGCCCCACTTTATCAGTCCTGCTAATGTCATTCCCTTTATCAGCACCTTTGGCTATTTGGCAGCCCACTAAGCTCTGTAGCATATGCGATAATTGTGTAACACTATAGTACAAATCACTAGATAGACAGGTGATCTAATCTCACATCTGGCAAATCTGTGTGTGGATATGTAAGTGTGTGTGTTTTTAAGAAGAAGTATTTTGATAAGTCTTCCACCCAGTGTCCTACTTTATCAGTCCTGCAGATGTCATTCCCCTTATCAGCACCTTTGGCCAGTTGCCAGCTCACTAAGCTCCATAGCGCATGCGATAACTGCGTAAAACTATAGTACAAATCACTAGATTGGCAGGGGTTCTAATATCAATACTGGCAAGAAAGTGTGTTTGTGTGTGCAAATCATATTTTGTGTGGTTTGTACCATTTTGAGTCGTGTACCATCCTGTACACTTCCTAGCACCCTACTTTAGCAGTCCTGCTGATGTCAATCACTTTTACAGATACCTTTGGGCAGCTGTCAGCCCTATAAACTCTGTGGTGCTTGCGATGTCTGTGTACTACTATAGTGCAATATACTAGTTAGGTGGGGGTTCTAATCTCTGTCCTGCAAATGTGTGTGTGAGTGCATTTGTGTTTGTATGTGTGTATATCTGTAGGTTAGAGTATTTTGTGGTCGTCCACAACCAGTTCATCTCCAACTGCCATGCTTTACAAGGGCTGCTGATTTCCCTCACCTTAAAAGTAACTTGGGACTCCCTTCACCCTATAAGCTCTGCGGCATGTGCGATAAATGAATAACCCTGTAATAGCAGTAACTAGATAGGTAGGGTTTGAATCTCAGTCTTGGCAAATGTGCGTTTGTGAGGACAGTATCGTTGATGTAAACTATATCCATTGGGGGGTGGTTTTTTGCAATCTTTCACTGTGGTCCACCCAGTAAATGTCCCAATGTCCATTGTACAGGGCCCACTGTTGTCAACCACTGTAGAGGTAGCTGTGGACACTCTGCAGCCCAATAAGCTGTAGGCTATGTGAAATAACTATGTAACAGTATGGTATCAAAAACAAGATAGGTGAGGCTTCTAATCCTTTTATACCATTCCCCACTCAGGGATCAGAGACAAACACACTCGGTTAGACATCAACCCCTATTTTACTAGGTGGGTTGCAAACTAGCTCATGGATGGAGCCAATAGTGTGAAGGCAGTGGACTCCATATCAGACTGCTGACCAGTCATGACTGGAGTACCACAGAGTCTGGTCCTTGTTTCCCTCATGTACGGTATGTACGCCTCTGACATCCAGCCCAACACAAAGGGACTCTGGCTGACAATGTTTGCAGACAACTGCAAGGTGGATTGTATATTTACACCCCCAAATTATGTTGACATCCTTAATACAGTCCCCCCTGAGACCTATAACTGTTGTCTGAATACTGGCCTTAGGCTCAATGGCAAGAAATGTTTCGCCATCCCCTCTGGGATCAACATGGTTTTCATGAATTACCACATCGCTGGTAGTCCAATTGACACAGAAGTCAATGTAAAAGGTCTGGGAATACAGGTTGACAGTAACTTCTCTTATGACCACCACATTGCCACTGTGGACAGAAAGTCCTTCTATGTGACACATCTCATAACTAAGGGTGTTACATCTAGGAAGGAAGAGGTCAATGTCTCACTCTACTCTCCCTTCATAAGGTGAAACATCAAGTACAATGGCCTATTTGCCATGCACCTCACTAGACACCTGCAACATCTGGGGATGCTGCAAATGCACCTCACAAATAGGACCATAGGCCTTAAACACCTGCACTATATGGACAGTCCAATACTTCCAGGTATTCTCTGTTATACCTTGGCTACTTACATGTGAGCTCTACTTGACTGACAAAACCATGTCTGCCCAGCCCTTTTAGGAATGCCACATATAGTGAAATCCCAATCCATCTGCACCACATGCCACAGAGACCACAACCTCATTACCACAATCAACAGAACATGCCGGGTGACATGGCTATAACCCAGTGACTGGCCATGTTATGGAATATATGTCACATACATGTCAATCAGAGCACCTCACTGGCTCTCTTCAAGAGAAATCTAGATGAGTGGATGGGGAATTTAACTGTCACCATTGGGATCATTCAAATGGCAATAGTCGATAGACACACTGTGGACAAATGTCAGGTGACATGATGCCAGGATACTCCCATTAGCTAGGCTTGTAATGGCTCCATGTCCATTAGCCTGGTGCACACCTATGAACACATGAACCTATGAATCTCAGTACCGGCAAACGTGTGTGTGTGTGTGTGTGTGTGTGTGTGTGTGTGTGTGTGTGTGTGTGTGTGTGTGTGTGTGTGTGTGTGTGTCTGCATGCTTGACTGTGTATAAAATTGTTTGTGAGAGCGTACAGTTGTAGATGAAAGTACTTTGATGCCCTTCTTACCCAGTACACCCCACATTGCCATACTTTACAAGCACTGGTGATGTTATACACTTTAAAGGTACCTTGTGACACTCTGGACCCTATAGGCTTCCTGGTGTTTGCTGTAACTGCATAACACTATAGTACCAACAACTACATTGGTAGGGGTTCCAATTTGAGTCCTGGAAAATGTGAGCATGTGTGTGTGTGTGTGTGTGTGTGTGTGTGTGTGTGTGTGTGTGTGTGTGTGTGTGTGTGTGTGTGTATGTGTGTGTGTGTGTGCATGTGTTTGTAAATGTATATATTTGTAGGAGACAGCATTTTGAGGCATCACTCTCCCAGTACACTGCATATTGCCATACTTTGCAAGGTTGGTGATGTTGCTCACCTTAGAAGAGCCATGGAACATCTTCACCCTACAAGGTTCATGGCATGTGTGATAAATGTGTATCACTGTAGTACCAATAACTAGATAAGTAGGGGGTCTAATCCCAGTCCTGGCAAATGTGTGACTGTGTTTGTGGCAACAGTATCCTGTGTTGAAGTGAATACTATATCCAATGGGAGTGGGTTTTACATTTTTAGACCATGGTACTCCCAGTACATGTCCCAAGGTCCACTCTACAAGGCCCACTGTCTCAGTCATCCATAGAGGTATCTGATGACACTAGTCAACCCAATAAGGGACGTGCTGTGTGTAGGAACTATGTAACAGTATGGACTGACTGACAAGATAGGCAGGGATGCTAAACTCAGTTCTGGCAAATGTGTGTATGACTGTATCTGTGTTTGTTATTGTGTATATTTCTGTAGGTTAGAGTATTTTGAGTCTGTTCTCACCCAGTACATCTGCCATTGTCATACTTTACAAGGCCTGGTGATGTTGTTCACCTTAGAGGAACTGTGGAACGCACTTCACCCTACAAGCTCCATAGTGCGTGCAATAAATCCATAACAGTTTAGTAGCAATAACTAGATAGATAGGGGTTCTAATCTCAGTCCTGGCAAGTATGTGTGTGTGTCTGTGTGTGTGTGTGTGTGTGTGTGTGTGTGTGTGTGTGTGTGTGTGTGCGCAAGACCAGTATCCTGAGTGTGTTTGAGTGAAGACTATATCCATTGAGTAGCCATGGTTTACAATTTTAGGCCATGATACTCCCAGCACACATCCTACATTCCACTCTACAAGGGATTCTTTTTACATCAATCAT
Organism: Protopterus annectens; assembly: GCF_019279795.1. Classification (NCBI taxonomy): domain Eukaryota; kingdom Metazoa; phylum Chordata; order Ceratodontiformes; family Protopteridae; genus Protopterus; species Protopterus annectens. The sequence goes on along the minus strand of NC_056736.1, from coordinate 597,400,821 downwards.
AGAGGCATCTGTAGACACTCTGCAGACCTATAAGCCCTATGCTGTGTGCAAGAGCTATGTAACAGCATGGAATGAAAAGCTAGAGAGGCAGGGCTGCTAATCACAGTACTGGGACATTTGTGTGTCTGCATTGGTGTGTATAGCTGTATGTCAGAGTGTGTAGAGCTGTGCATGACAGTATTATGAATCCATTCACACCCAGTACACCCCCCATTGCCATACTTTACAACTGCATGTGATGTAATGCACTTTACACATACTGTGGATCACTCTCCACACTATATGCTCTGTGCTACCTGCAATAACTTTCTAACACTGTAGTACCACTAACTAGATGGGTAGGGATTCCAAAACCAACACTGACAATTGTGATCCTATACATTTGTGTGTGTGTGAATGGTATTCTCTGTGTGTTTAGTCAACACAATATTCTCTGGGAGTGTGGATTTCAACAATCTGAGGTGTGTTGCACCCAATACACTTCCCATTGTCCACTTTACAAGAACTGCTGATGTCTACTACCATACACTTACCTGTATACATGCCTCAGCCCTATAAACTCTGTGGAACATGCAATAACTGTTATACAGACCTGGTAATTGTGTACAGCTGTACCTCAGCTATGACACACTCTATGTGTTACCACACTGCCTTACCCCTCATTGCGAATGACTTTTGCAGTTTATAACAGCACTATTGTACATATGCCCCTGTTTCTGGGATGCTGTACCCCTATTGTCCATATATCCTGCACTATGAGGTGGATAGGTATGGTCTATCATTATTTAGTGCTGCCACTCCTGATATCATCCCAGTGATGTTGTGGAGTCCCACTCATATTCTGGGGTAGGGGCCATAAATATGAGGGCAAAGGCTGGACAACCTGTGGAACTCTGTACAGTCAGGAGGTTGGTGTATGTCTGGCCATTGTGTATGGCCTATCAAGAATTTTTAGCAGTGTACTGTTTATTTATTAGTTGGCCTATATAGGGTGGGGGCAGTTGTGAGTGGCATGCATCCCTTTGTACCCAACTGTGCATGCTACTCCAGTTACCTGTGGTCTATCAGCAGTACATGTTTGAATTGGCATTCTGAGACATGTCCCATACCACCACACAAGTCCGGCTACACTGTGACCTGGGACAGTATATGCGGGGTTATTGTGTGACTGTCATTCCATATATATATATCTGTCCACACAGTCATTATAGTGTAGTGTTTGGTAAGCTTACTGGTATCTTGCTGTGGCTCTGGTGCAATTGGGTGTGTGTATGCAGTTTCACACCAGTATCTTTTTTTCAGTACAGTTACATCCCTGTAGTGCATGCTGTATTTGCTCATGCATATATAATTCCCCAGAGCTGCTTTGGGGTAGAACGGTGTTGTCCTGACTGTATTTTGGATGGTGCTTGGTAACATGTTTGTCAGCTTAGTGTAGTTTCCTTAATGTTACATAGCTGCACTCATAGATCTCAACTCTCCTGGTGTTCATAGGATGTACAGTTGTCTGGCTCATATATATTGGTCTGGTCCCCATGACAGGTACGTATTTCTGACAATTCAGTGGGATGATGTGTGGAATGGACTCAGTACATAATGACAGGCAATTGATTTCACAGACATCTGAAATTGCATTCTACATATGTCAGGACAGACAGTGTTACTGCAGCAACATCCTCAGTTTCTCTAGCCAATTATTTCCAATGTGTCCCAATTTCCATACACTTGCCCCCCCCACTTTGTTTGGCATGGTCCAGACCCCTTGTACTAAGGTGTTCTGAGGTATGACAATGCTGCATGCTATGGAAAAATGAATATATGTATATATATATATATATATATATATATATATATATATATGTTCTTTTTCATATGCTTCCTTGCATATATCTGTATTCCCATACATGTATGTATATATATGTGTGTGTGTGTGTGTGTGTGTGTGTGTGTGTGTGTGTGTGTGTGTGTGTGTGTGTGTGTATATATATTTGCATATATATATATATATATATATATATATATATATATATATATATATATATATATATATGTAATATGTAAATACCAATCATTTGTGATTTCGCAATGTTTCTTCCCTATTGATATGTTTGAAAAACAGCAGAAAATCCTAGAACTCCGATGGTTTATTTGTAAATTGCTGTGACTATGGTATATAGGATTCTGGGTTCAAAACTTGCAAATGCTGTATATTTTATTGCTGGGCAGAACAGAGGCTAATGCAGACAGAGTGATTAAGGTAATCTTAAGGCATTGTAAGTGGGTTTGCACAGGTTTGAGTGACGCTAAGTGATGCCAACATACGGTTAAACTATTAGGGGCTTAAACTGTGTAGGTTTCTCTTAGTGACACTTGCCAGTGCACAAATCTACTTAGTTGAACTACCTGCTGCTTAGCATTCATGTTTGAACAATGCGGAAACATGCTAAGCATCGCTGAGCATTGCTAACCATTGGTCACAATTCATTCTTATAAAATATCACACTAATGACTTCATTTAGTAAGTGTATATGATTTCCATTACATGACATGGATCTATGTACATTCATTACAGTATGAAGGGGTGTAACTATACTGTATGGGACACGTGTATACATGGGTGGCTTCACATGTTATATGCACTCACACTTACACTTTAAACCATCTATACTACCCTGGGTGACAAAAATAACTTACCACATATTTTGATATGAAAATAGTACTTTTAATACTGATTTCACATGTAAAATTATGTTGCCTGTTGTAGTATTCAAACCGTGTATGCCTGTATGCAAAGGTGGGATTTTGACAACTACATTATTTTGGTTTGGGGGTTTGAGTTGTATATTTTCATTTATCTTCTATTTGATATTAATATTATATTATTATATTAAATAGAGAGTATTAAGGTTCTCAGCCATGTCATTGAGGACTGCTGTCATTACATAATGGCATACATTTCGGTTTCAGACTTTTATCCTTCAGAACATTCATGCTAATTCATAACCTGCTTTCTATCAACTTTCTGTCTCTCCTCTGTGCAGATGAGATGACACCGATGCTCAGGCTGGGGTCTGTATTAGATCACCAAGTCCTTAAAAAAAGCAAACGGTGATTAATCAACCCTAAGTAAGCGAAAGCTTACAATTTCGAACTGTCAGAACAGCGATTTTTTTCCTAGGGAAAAAAAATCGCTGTTCCAACAACCCAAAAAAAAAAACATACTTTAAACATTACATTAAGTGGGGGGCTTCGCTGCCCACACCCCCCGATGTGGGAGGCTGTGCCCCCCACACCCCCTACTTAAATATACCAACTCCGAGACCGCACTACAGTGCCAAAAACAGGAAAGTAACGAAGCGGCCATGCAAATTCTTTCCCTGGGAAAGAATTCGCTTAAAAGCCACTTTGATATTTTGCCATTTCAGGCTTTTGCGTTCAACCAAGATGCATTCAAAAGAATGCATCTTCGGTCTTTTAATAGGGAACCTCAGGCTGTGGTTGACTACACTGCAGATTGGGTCTGAGAGCCCATGCCTGTGTTCATGTAGGATGCAGCCAGGAATGGTATCAGGCCTATGGAGACCTCTATGTGTTGCCTTTGAGAGGGCATTACAGACCTGCTTCCTGATCATGAGGGGAGGGGGACAGGTGCTGTATATGCACATGTATACCTATGGGAGGATAGGGGGTGACGTTTACACTTAACCTATCTGCAGCCAGTTGCCTATATCTATGGCATATGTGTATGTGGTGTTATTGACCACCACTACAGAGCAGATATGTGTGTTGCCTCTGGAATTGCAGACACATGTCTGGAAGGCCTAGTGAATGGCCTTGGTGGATGTGTCCAGTTTGCACTCAAAGCCTTAGGGTACATCACCTGTGACTTTATTTGCTTGCGCAGAACAAGGTGACATGGCTTCCACTGTGGACACTGTTCCTTCTTGGCCCATCCTGCGATTACTTCCACCTATGATGGTAGACGTGTATTGCTGCTGTCCACCACAGGTGTTCAGCTTACCTTGAGGTTGATGATATTGTCCTGTCAGGTATTGCTAAGGCCATACAGCTATGTAGGTGCCCTCATAGTATTGTGGTGTGGGCCTGGACACTGCTGCTATTTCCAACATATAGTACATCCTTCATGTGGGCCTTGCCCCTTTTCCTTGCCTGTGCGGGGGACATTACGGAAGTGTGGGGGCTACAGCTTCACAGACAGTAGGTGGGAATACCTCACAGGACAGGATATGTGGAGACAGCCCAACAACAAGGGGGACAAAGCTCCAGAATTGGCTACAGATTGTATGTCATTAGTGCTGTTATACACATGGAGGGTTGCTAGATTGACAGGGTTCATCTGCACATGTATATACTGAGTGACTTGATATCTGAAAGTGATATGCCTCTGACATACCTCTCAACTGGCATGCTGTCCACAGACTGGCGATAGGTTTGCCTGTTATGTTTGGTCTGTTCCTTGAACAACGTCTGTTTTTGTGGGGTCAGTAGGATAATGTGAGGACTGTAGTCACTAACTATTGACATACATTGGTGTTCCAGACATCATATCCTTCAGGGATGTTATGTTACATCGACACGTGTAACACCAGCTACTGTTTCAGTTTGTGGCACCATTACATGTGATATGTCCCTCTTTCTGGCCCCCTATCCCCCCAAGTAAATCATGCATTGTTGAGATGTCCTGCATTACAAGGTGCACAGGTATGGTATATCATTAATTACCAACTGCACTCCAGTTATCATCCCATTCACCGAGCAGACTCCTGGCTGTGGTATGCGGCAGTGGCCAGGATTATGGTTCCACACTCTAGAAATTCTGTGGAAATATGTACATATGACAGTTATATATGTCTGGCCATTGTGAACAGACTGTCAAGAATGTTTGTTGGGCTGGGTAGGGAGAGTAGCAGATGTGAGTGACATACATCCTTTACCTATCTGACTGTGCATGCTGCTATGGCTGCTGGTGGTCTATCAGGTCTGTATGCTTGTAGGGGCAGACTGCGAAATGTCCTGTAGCACCTCAGGATTCCCAGTACACTGTGATTTTGGCTTGTATATGTCAGTGTAGTGTGTGACTGGCAATCAGGATATGTTTGTTCAGACAGTCATCTACTCTAGCATTCATTTTGGGTGCTGGTATGTTGCTGTGACTCTGGTACAAATGTTTTTGGGGGGACATTTTTGCACATCTATTTACTTTTCACTACAGTTCCATCCATGTAGTGCATGCTATATTTGAATATACATGGGTAGTTGGCCAGAGCCGATGTGGGGGAGTGTTGTGTTGGACATATTGTGCTTCATAAGGTGCTGGGTGACATGTTTGGCAGCTGTCAGGGGATTTCCATTGTGTTACATGATTGCAGTCATAGCTCTACACAGTCCAAAGGCCTAGACACTGTCCAGATGTGTGGCTCATATGTTTGGTCTGTTCCCCAGACAGTTGTCCTTGGCTGATCAGTAGGATACTCTGGAGAATGCAGTCAGTAAATGTTAACATCCATTGGTGTTACTGACTTTATATCCTTCAGAAAAGATATGTTACAAATTTATAAAAGCAATATGTCCAATATACCCCTGTGTTTGGGCCTCTATCCTCCAATTATGTCAGGCTTTGTCCAGATGTCGTGCACTAAGAGGTTCAGAGGTATGTAGTATCATTATTTATTGCCTTCATTCCTGCTATCATCACAGTGATGTCACAGACCCCCAGACATGTAACAAGGAAGCGGCCAAAGATATAAGTCCTGTGCCTGCACATTCTGTGGGAAACTGTACATTTGAGAAGTCTGTGTATGTCTGACCATTGTTAACAGACTGTCAGGATTGTGTAGCAGTGTAGTGTGTACATGTTATTTGGGATGTGTAGGGAGGGGGTACATGTAGGTGTAATGGGCCCGTTCTATCTGACTGTGCATGCTGCTCTGCTTTCTGGTTCCCTATTGCCTGTATATGTTTGTATGGGCAGAACGTGACATGTCCTGTAACACCTCAAGATTCCCATTACACTGTGACTTGGGGCAGTATATCTAGGGGTAATGTGTGAGTGGCAAAAAGGATATTGTTGATCACACGGTTATTATACTGTAGTTTGCTTATTGGTATGTCACTGGGACTGTGGTGCAATTGGTTGTGGGTATGCAGTTTCACAACAGTGTTTGTTTTCCACTAGTGTTACATCCCTGTAGTGCCTGTTATATTTTCAAATGCATGTGTACAGCCCCAGAGCTGGATTTGGGTAGTGTTATGTTTGTCTGATTGTAGATTGGACGTTGCTTGGTAGCTCAGTGTAGTTTGCCTAATGTGTTATGTCCACATATTCGTAGGATGTCCAGTTGTCTGACTGATATCTTTGGTCTGGTCCCCATAACTGTTGTGTATTCCTGACACAGTGGGATGATGTGGAGATTGAGGTTACTAACTAATGAGAAGCAACTGAGTCCCTGACTAATGATATTTCAGTCAATATATGTTAGGACATACAGTGTTACTATATCAACTTTCTCAGCTTATCTACTCACGTATTTTGGATATGTCCATATTTTCATGCATTTGTCCCCCCACTTTGTCAGGCTTGGTCCAGATTCATTGCACTAAGGGGTTCTGGCATAACTCTCCACTGCCAGGATTTTCACAGAATGTCCAGATGTTTGGTCCATAATTTTGTTCTGTTACACAATTTATTTGTATTTGTCTGGTAAATAACTGTGATGATCCAAGGATTTATGTCAGTAAATAATGTCATAACATTTCAGTTTCCATCCTCATATCCTTCAGTGATTGTCTGCTGAAACACGCCCTGTTGCTGTAGCAAATGTCTAGATTTCTAACAGTGATATTTGAAATATGTCCCTATATGTGGCCTATCCCCCCATTTTACAGCCTTTTTACAGGTTTCTTGCACTAAGAGGTTGAGAGGGATGGTTCTGAGGCATGACTGCACTGTATGTTATACACGTATGTGTGTTTGTGTGTGTGTGTGTGTGTGTGTGTGTGTGTGTGTGTGTGTGTGTGTGTGTGTGTGTGTGTGTGTGTGTGTGTGTGTGTGTGTGTAATATATATGTATATATATATATATCTTCCATCCTTTATATATTTATATATGTATATCTATGTTATGTGTCTACTTTTTCATATATATGTTTAAACAGACATATATCTATCTATCTATTTATATATATATATATATATATATATATATATATATATATATATATATATATATATATATATATATATATATATATATGTGTGTGCGTGTGTGTGTATGTCTATATACAACACATTAATGATTCCACAGAGCTTTTGCCATAATGTTGTATGCCTCTATTCCATGATATGTTTGGAAAAAGCAACATTAATTCTTATTCCTCAGATGGTGTAGTGGTACATTGCTCTGCCTATAAAGTACAGGGCCATGGTTTTGAGGCTTATGACAGATGTTTTTTCTCATTAATGTTAAATGACGAGAATGTATGATATGTTTGTTAAAGCATTGCAGATTGTTACAGCTCAAATGGTTTAGTGGTATGTTCCTGTGATTGTAGAGTGCAGCATCCTGATTTCAAGACTTGGCAAGGCTGACTAGTTTGTTGCTGGGCAGAACAAGGTCTGATGGATACAGAGTGATTAAGGCACTTTTAAGCAGTTGTAAGTGGATTTGTGTGGGTTTGCATGAAGCAAAGTGATGCCAAGCTATGGTTAATAAGATTTAGCTTCACTTAGCGCCACTTATTCACGCTTACCCCATGCTAATTTCTTTAAAAGAAAAGAAAAAAGGGATGATAGGAAAGTGGTAAAAAAAGAGGCACACAGAGGAAAGTACAGTATGACAGGTAGCTGGGGATGTGCAGGATGAGTGTAGGGAAGTTTCATTGCTGTCTATTTCTTCTATAGCAAAAGCTGGGAATTTGTACATAATTTGGAGATGAATTTGGACACTCACACCCCTGAGAGATGGGTGAGGACAACAGTAATGTATTGTCAAGCCAATTGGACCTGATTACATGTGTCCAATGGACACGTGCATGAAATGATCAGCTATGTATGGGGCATAATTTCTTTTTTTTTTGGGAACAGATGCCCTTTTTTTTAAGGTGAGAGTGGGATGTTGGGGAAGGATAGTAGGTATATTTGGGGAGGTAAGTTGGGTAGGAAGACAGACAAGGCAGCAGACAGGAGTGGTATATGACACATGTGGGGGGTAAACACCTTGGATGGGGAGAGTGGTTGGGAATCAGATGTCCATGAGCCCACAAATGGATACAGTGGGATTGAGGTCCCCACTCATGGGGAAGTCACCACTGCACCTTCACTGCCCCAAAGGTGGCTATGCTGGGGGCTGGACAGGAAGGGCAGGTTGACCCTTAAGATGTGCCAGGCATCACTCAATCTGGCGCAGCTGTCCAGCAAACTCCTTTTAGATGGCGTTGTGCAGAAAACCCCAGACCTGGCTATGGCTGAAGGTTTCCTGTCTGCTCCCCCTCCCGGGGGGTGGGCATCCCCTGTGGCCATTCCACCCAAAGGTGGTACAAGACCAGCAGATGAGGAGATCCCAGGTTGGGTCTCAGACGTGCTGGGGCCTGGTGCCACAGCCAGATGAGGTGGGACAGGTGGATCTGCCGGTATCTGCCTTCCCAGACATGCTATGGTGTTGGCGTTTTACAAAATATGTTGATTAGTCATGAACAACACATTTCGAGGCTAGTTATAACAGCATGCATGGGTATTCCAATTGACCCCATAAAACAGATTTGATGCAGTTGCAAAGCAAACAGAACACATGCATATATGGAACCACAGCAGGCATTATAATGGCATGCAAGTTACATTGATAGCAACAGGCCACCAATGATAGTATTTGAACAGGGAACATTAATAATCAAACAATTCAATATTTGTAGAATTGGACACATGTCCCAAAAGTAGGTTTGGAGAAAAACATACCCATTGATTATGTGTATGAATTATTGGTCAGATAGGGTGTGGGAGAGAGAGAGAGAGAGAGAGAGATGTCAATTACCAGCTGTATAGGCTTCAGTTGTTCACAACCATACTGATAATTACTCTACACATGACTCTCCAGGTATGGCCTCACTTTACATCTACCTATGGCCTGGGGTTGAGCAGTGGAATATTTGTACACAGTGCATTACTAAAGCCTTCTTACAGCTACTACATACATTTACTTACCTGGGAGGCCTGTGGAGGAAATATCTGTTAACACTACCTGACTGTTTCTACACATATTCACATATTCAAGGTTACATATGTGACACTGATAGGGGTGCCCTGCACTCATGCTGTATGTGCTACTGCTATACTCCACCTGGATTTCCATCTGTCACCCTGGGTATTGGCAGCAGTGACCACTAGCTGTGACAGAGTGACACTTGAGGGACATTTATTGGAAGAAACCACTTGGTGTATGTACTTATCTTGCTGTCATTTGCAGCCTTGCGGTTGGAGAATGAAAGTATTGTACACAGTGTATTAGTACACCCTTCTTGCTGCTAATAGAAACATTTCATTACCTAGCAGACCTGTTGAGGAAATTTCTGTTAACACTACCTGACTGTTTCTACACATATTCACATATTATTGTGTGAAATTATGCATACAGCTTACTATCACTCCCGGGATTCGGACCATGCCTGTTTATGCATAAAGGTACAATAAGGTTGTGTTTCATCACAATGAGTGATTGAGGAACTGCTGTCAGTTGATTGACTGTTTTTTGCCTAATACTCTCTTGGATGGAAAATCTGACCTCATAATTCTGACATCCTCGCATTGCAGATGTTTGTTAATACTTTGACATAGTACAATCTGGAAAGCAATGGTTAACACAAAGCACTGCTGTTGGGGATACAGTATAATACTTTACACATTACTGTTCAGGGATCAGATCTTGGTGCATGGAACACTTCATATAGTTGGTCTCCTGTTTTACAGCTCCACACTCTGTCAGATGAGCCTCAATTAATTCATGCTGTCAGAGCCATAGTTACTGTGCAGAACCTGTACACATTTAGATTCATACCACCACATACCAAAGTAAACACAACTGTCTGGGGTTTTTACTTGTATTGAAGGGTACTGACACTTTTATTGATAGATATCCTGTACATTACTATTACTCTGCTAACGTTGTTTATTCATTACACACAGTACACATTTTAACCTACTGGCAGTTGACATTCCACTACTTTCTATTTAGATGGCCTGAATACTGCAAGCTAGATTTGCACTCACCAGCCTCCAGGCACAGCCTTAGCAACCTGCTGGCATGGGTGTCTATGTTCACAGCCCTGTCATCTGCAGCTGTACAGGAGATAAATAAACATTTATGCATACCTATCAATCACATATGCAGGCTGGACTTTGGTAAACACTAATTGATACTGATACTTACACACTTCTGGGACATTCCGTGCCCGTGCATCTTGGGTCAACTGGTCCAAGAGATCCCTATGCTTGAGGTCAGTGAAATGGTGTCAGACTTGCTCACCATTTCGAGTTTGCCAGTAGCACTGGTGAGATCACATGTGAGATGGTCGCAGGCCACCGCTTTGTATTGTGAGCCCTGGTACTGGCCCTGCAGCAGTCTCTCCTTATGGTCTTTCACTAGGAGTCCAACCATGACCCTGGAGTCCTGAATGCCCCAGTGCTGCACCCAAAAGCATGATCCCTCTTCTACACCAGCCATAGTGCCTGCAAAGATCAGCTACAACTGATTATGGCTGTATTCCCACCTGCCCCATTTATATAGTGCTATATTCCCACCCTTTGCTGTCATTGCACCATTTTGAAAAGGTTAAGCTCCACTAAGCAGT
>NC_056736.1:597177462-597384962 GCF_019279795.1 Protopterus annectens | reverse complement strand
TTACATCTAAGCTGGTGAGCTTTTCTATGATGCCTGAGTGGGGTATTGTGTTGAACGCTTTTGCTAGGTCAAGGTAGGCTGTGTGAACTGCCTTACCCTCATCAATGGCCTTAGTGACTGTTTCAAAGTCCCACCAAGTTCAAGAGGCAGGATCTGCCCTTGACAAAGCCAAATTGGGTAGGATCCAGTGTCTGTAGGTCCCCAATGTCTTTATTTATGAGTTCCATTATGATCCTCTCCATAGCTTTGCAGACAAGGCTCATCAAGGTTATGGGCGGTAATTTCCAGGGTCCATAGAAGCACCACCTTTGTGGAGTGGGACCACAGTTGCCGCACGCCATTCTTTGGGCACGTATCCTGTAGTAAGGCTAAGATTAAACAGCAGCCTTATGTGTGGGTTTAGTTCCTCATTGAGTTCGGTAGCACACAGCCGGGGACACCGTCCGGTCCCATTGATGCTGTGTTTTTGCTTTAGAGAGAGCAGCTCTCACCTGGGCATCTCAGATGCATGGGAGGCTAGACTCTGGTGGGATAGATATTTCTCCTTTTGGAATTTGCACTGAACCTGTCTGCCAGTATGTTGGCAATGTCTGTGGGTTCAGTGATTTTGTATCATTTGGACTAATTCTGAGCATATCTGGGAGTTTCCACCCAGGTTTCTAACATAGCTAAAGAAGGCCTTATGATTGTCTTTTGTGTCTTTAGCGATTTTTCTCTCAAAGTTGGCCTTGGATGATTTTATGAGTGATCGTAGTTTTTTGCTAGTATTGATCAGAGATGCCTTCCCTTTTAGGGATTTTGCTCTGTCATGTAGTAGCTTTCTCCTCTTGATGTAGAGTTTGTTTATGGCTGGGGTCCATCAGACCGGGTGCTTGCCTTTGGTGGAAAGGGTCTTGATTTTATTAGGGATTGCTTGATCCATACATTCCTGGAGGTGCTCGTAGAAGGCATTTGTAAGGGTTTCAGCAGCGTGGGTTGTGGTTTCCACTGGCTTGGGGGCCTTGAAGGATACCACTCCAGTCTTAAGAAGTGTGAAGTTTGTTTTTGAGAAGTTCTTCACTGTGGTCTTTTGCTGGGGTTGGGGCGGGATGTGGAGCTCCAGTGAGATTAATTTATGGTCTGATCTGACCAATGAGGGATATACTTCGAGTGGAGCATTTTGTCCCCATGTTTGTGATGATCAGGTCTAGTATATTTTCTCCTCTTGTGGGAATGGTGACTAGTTGTTCTATAGCATTTGAGTTTATGAACTCCAGGAACCTTTGGGCTAGGGTGTTGGGGCTTGAGTAATGTTCCCAGTCTATGTTTGGGTAGTTGAAGTCACCCAATATGATGGTGTTTGGAGACATTCATACTCTCCAGTGTCTTCAGGAAGGCTGTGTGGGTTTCCTGAGTTTGAGAGGGTGGTCTGTAGCATGCTACAAACTGTAGGGCAGTTTTACCTATGGTTAATTGCACCTGGATGGTCTCCGATGCTTCGTGCGTTGCCACTAACCTGGAGGTGTGGGTATCCTTTATGAATATGGATACTCCCCCTCCTTTTGTGGTTCGGTCTGGATTTTGGGGCCAGAACGCATGATATGAAGTATAACCTGATAGTGCATCTTGAGGTTTAGACTTCTGGCATTGAGCAGTATTACCCTTAGTTTTTTTCCATTTTTGTTTTCTAGGGTGGTAGGTTTATCATTTGAGCCTTGCCTAAAAAGGCACTATGGGGTAAGAACCTTTGCCAATATCCGTAAGCCCAGGGGTGACAGGTGCAAGCCGTCCCTTGTGAAGCAGCGTGGCTTGTCAAGCATGTCATCCCAGGCAGACAGACATTGGATCCCCTTAGAATGACACCAGTAATTAAGCCAATTATTAAAGCTGATTATTTTGTCTCTGTATTGTGGCATCATTCTTGGTGAGGGTAGGATAATGCTCAGGGTCAGGGTCATACCGGCCTGGGCTACATAATCTGAGAGTTCCTCTATGTCTCTTTTCATGTAGTCCAGGGAGGTACGTCTCAGGTCGTTCACACCGGCAAGGACAATGACTGAGTCATACTTGGACTTGCTGTGGAGTGACCTGAGTGCTTGTGTTATGTGGCGGATTCTAGCGCCCGACAGGCAGCTTACTGTGATCTTTTCCTATCTGTCTGTCTGTCTGTCTGTCTGTCTATCTATCTATCTATCTATCTATCTATCTATCTATCTATCTATCTTTCTGTCTATCTATCTATCTATCTATCTATCTATCTATCTATCTATCTATCTATCTATCTGTCTGTCTGTCTGTCTATCTATATGTCGGTCGGTCTGTCTGTCTGTCTATCTATCTATCTATCTATCTATCTATCTATCTATCTATCTATCTATCTGTCTATCTATCTATCTATCTATCTGGCTGATCTATCTATCTATCTATCTATCTATCTATCTATCTATCTATCTATCTATCTATCTATCTATCTATCTATCTGTCTGTCTGTCTGTCTGTCTGTCTATCTATCTATCTATCTATCTATCTATCTATCTATCTATCTATCTATCTATCTATCTATCTATCTATCTATCGTTATACGTATTACACTGTTGTGACTGCACAGACTCATAGAAGAAGGAGAAAATGAGGAAAATGCAACAGTTTTTTGCTCTTTTCTGAGTAATGTCAGCATGGTAGGATGCACTGAACATTGATCACTTATTCAACAACAAGCAGTAGGTATTCCATACAGGGATCTATTATCAGCTATTGCAAAGGGAATAACTCTGTCAGAGGCAGTGTTCTGGTAAGGAGATGCTTGCAGATTTCAAAGGTGCTATATTCATTTTCTTTATGTGTAGTAAATTATTTTTTTTATTTAGTAATCTGAAGAAGCCGTGTCTGATCCTTTTTTAAGTTCAGTTACACTAATTAGAAATAAAACCTGCCTGCTGTGTTCTTATCACAGAATGTCTTGCTCGAGGTGGAATTGCACAGCCTGTATTTCAAGTAATCTTGACAAAAATACTTGTTAAAGACATAAATACTGCAAGATGTGAAAAATGGCAATCTGAGTGAATGCTTCAGAAATAGTTTGAATCAGAAAATGTATTTAGACAAAATATCATTTCATTTTGCTATTTAAAGTTTATTTTTCTTTAGTTTTGCTTATTCTTCAGCTGTATAATTCTTAGGTTCTGTTCAACCATGACTCAAGATACAGGAGCAAGAATAAATATAACATTTATATGAACAGTTTATTGTATTCAAACATGGGCAGTTTATTGTAATCAAACAGCATGTTTTAGGAAATGGGATGAAGCTGGAACACCCACAAAAATATATACAGATACAAGGATGAGCATGCAAAACTCCACACATTGGACCGCAGACCCATCCACATTATGGGGGAGCTCTGAACCACTGTGCTGCCCTCAGGTCAAAAAGTTTATTTCAAAAAGCAGATTCACATACTATATAGAGACAAGAAGGCTGTGAAAGAAAGACTTCAGCAAATAGCAAGCAAGTTCAGACAGGTAAGTGTAAGGCCTTATATTTTCTTCAAACAAAGCAATCAAAGTTACTGTGGAAAGCCAGAAGTAAACAATACCATTGATTTTTAAGAAAAATTGTATGAGACAAAGACCATCAGTGTACAGAGGTTAAGATAAAGAAAATGTCACTAGATTCCAGGTCTTCAACCTTATGATGAAAGCTTAAATTGTCACCAGCTGGGTATTTAAGCTCAGAAACTGTCACAGCCTTAATGTTACTAGGACTGCAGCGAGGAAGCTTTTTTTCTCTCTCCGTAAGCTTGATGAAAGCTGTGTTAGATAAACTGAGCATAATCATGCAGCAGTGCAAGAAATTAACATGACAACTTGAGCTACAAATGTGCCTTATGAAGTGTGTAAATTTAGACAGCCTAAAGAAAAATCAAATGAAGTATATCACTTTTACTGCATGAGGCTCAAATCTTTGGAAAGGAACTGTGGTATTGGAGATATGGATTCAGAAATCTATACACAGATTATCTAGAACAGTTATGTGCAAAAGATGAATCATAAGCTGAATATACAACACAAATATCACAGTGAGCTAAAACAAACAAACAAAAACACAGGTGTGACTAAGAATAAATAAATGACTCAGAATAACTAAATAAAATTATTTAATGGATAAACGTTCATGCTTCAGCAATCTTCACATCAAATAAACAGCTGAAAAAAAAGCAAAGTCATATCATTCAATTAAGGAACATCCAGTCAATGTATTAGAGCATTTCTTATCTAACAAAGACTTTGAAGTAATTTGCCATTTAGTCCTGGGAAGGCAGGAGCATTTAATTTTGTAATCTAGTTATTTTCCTTCATTTTAACAGCCTGGGTAATATTTCTGCCTCAGGTCATCTTAGTTAACTGCTTCTAAAACCAGAAAATAAAAATAATGATTTGAATCTATTGTTCCCTAATACTTGTATAATTAATTTGGCTTAGGTTTATTACTAATAGCACTAAGGTGATCCATCACCCTTACTTTTAATTTTCCTTTAATTTATTTGATGTAATACAAATGTAGCTTAAGATGTTGAATACATAGAAATAACGATACTACACTTTATAAGGCAAGTGCATGAATATTCTTCTTCTGATATTGTGTGTACACATTGCTGGGCAAATTTGAAAAAACTACAAAAATACATAAGGAGAAGGTCATGGTTATCTGTCTGTCCGGTGTCAGGATCCGTCAAATCATGCACGCAATCAAGTCATGCAACAATTACCATTATGACTCTGTCATAGTACGTGTTTGAATGACTTGAAAAGTACCTGTCTGGACTATATGAAGAGAGGCATGACCGAACTTTCAGATTATTTGTCCCAGGCAGATATGTTTCTAGCACTAAGTAGCATTTTACCTTCACCCAGGATGATGCCACACTGCAGACAAAAAAATGATCAACTTCAACAATTGGCTTAGCTTTTGGTGTCAGTCCAAGGGGGATCCAATATCTGTCAGCCTAGGAAAACATGGTTGACAGACCACACTACTTTTCCAGAGATGGTCTTCACCTGTCTCCTCTAGGCTTTTGGATACTGGCAAAGATGCTTGCCTCCCCATAGAGCCTTTTTTAGGCAATGTCAAAACAAAAAATTCCACTTGTAAAGAAATCCACTCAAGAAAAACTCAGGGTTATACTGCTTAATGCTAGGAGCCTCAACAGAAAATGGCACTACCTGGAAGCATTCCTCACCTTGGAAGATGCTGACATCTGTGAAGTCACTGAGACTTGGTTCAAGGCCACAGACAGCATCTTGGCCTTAAAGGCTAAAATGCCTTCCACATGTTCAGACCCCAAAACAAACATGAAAGAAATAAAGGTGTAGGTGTATCCATCTTCATTAAATCCAAATACACCTCAAGACTAGTTAAACAGTAGAACTTTCTAGAGCTACTCCAGATACAATTAGATAGAGCTAAAACACCCTATCATATCATTGCAAACTACAGGTCCCCCACCATGAAGCAAGAGAAACACACCGATTAACTGGACTTGCTAGAATCACTTCCTATACAGACAAACACTTTGGTCATGGGAGATTTCAACTATCCATCCATAGACTGGATAACATTTACGAGCAGAAATGCGATCGCCCTGAGGTTCCTGAACTTTGTTAATTCAAATGCTCTGGAATGGCTAGTCTGCACCACTACAAGGGGCTAGAATGTCCTGGACCTGGTATTCACCAATATGCAGGATCACTGCATCACCCCCTGTGTGTTGCCCTCCCTGGTGAGGTCAAACTGTAAGTCTGTCTTGTTTGAAGTAAAGATCAAACTGGATATCCCCACAGAAGCAAACAAAATGAAAAATTTCTCAAAAGCAAACTTTAGCCTACTAAGCGAGGGTATAAAACGTTTTAACCCCCCTGCTAACACAGCCAACAATGACTGCTATGCAGAGGAGTACACAAATGCCCTGTATAGACATTTAAACAACTCTGTAGACTCGGTTGTACCTGTCAGGGTCAAAAGCAGGTCATCCCAAAGAAACAGGCCACACTGCTGGACCGCAAGTATAAATAGGTTATATAACAAAAGGAAGAAACTGTTATCCAAGAACAAGAGGGAACTTACTCATCAGATGAAGAATGCCCTTCACAGCTTGAACAAGCAAATCAGATATCTTGTAAAGTCCTGTAAAGCTAATTACAAGGCTAAATTAGCATCTCTAGCTAAAAAACAATCATAAGGCTTTCTTTAGCTATGTCCAAAATCTTAAAGAGAATGCCCAGCTATGTGCTGAACTGATTGTAGATGGTACTACTCACACTGAACCCAGAAAAATTGCCAACCTGCTGGTGGACATATTTGGGCAAATTTCACCCCCCCTGTCCCCAACAAACACACCCCAAAGCATCCTAGCATCTCCAAAGAGTAGGTCATATCTGCCCTCTCCAAGGTTAAAAACACAGCCTCCCTGGAACCAGATAACATCTAAGGCTGCTTACTAAACAGGTTAAAAAAAAGACCTAGCAGAACCACTTAGCACTCTCTTCAACCATAGCCTGAGCCCAGGCTTTGTTCCAGGAGAGGGGAGAACAGCAACAGTAATACCCATGCACAAAGAGGGTCCATCAACCAACCCCGAGAACTACAGACCCATAAACCTAGCCAGCCTTATCTGCAAGGCTATGGAAAGAATATTCATGGACTTTATCAACAAGGACATAGGTGACCTTCAAACTCTTGACCAAACTAAGCTTGGCTTCATTAAGGGCAGGTCTTGCTTATTTAACCTGGTGGACTTCTTTGAGAATGTCACCAAAGCCCTGGATGAAAGCAAAGCAGTACATACCACCTATCTTGACTTAGCCAAGGCCTTTGACACAATCCCACACTCAGGTATCATTGAGAAACTCTCCCAGCTGGGGACAAACCCATATCTCACTAGATGGATAAGAAACTGGCTCACTGACAGAACACATACTGTCAAAGTTGGGGATTCCACCTCCACCAGTAGACCAGTTACCAGTGGTGTACCACAGGGATATGTGCTGGACTGTCTACTATTTAGAATATACTTCTGGAACATCCAGGCAAAAGTAGGTGGCCTGTGGCTTACCAAGTTCACAGATGACTGCAAACTATTTGCAATCATTGAGTCCCCCAGTGATGTTAAAATATTTCAAAAGGGGCTAATACAGAGTAATGATTGGTGCCAGAGTCACAGTCTAAAATGAAATGCAAAAAAGTGCATCATTATCCCCTTTGGCAAAGACATGGCCCCTGTAAATTACATTATAGATATCATCCTCAAGCTCAAACACAGTGGTGAGAGACTTGGGAACACAGGTTGACAGCAATTTAATCTTCCATCACCATGTCTTAACAGTTGTAAGGAAAGCCTTCTATGTTGCACATCTCATAAATAAGGGCATCGCATCCAAGACTAAGGATGTTATAACTCCTCTATATTCGACCCTCATTAGACCACTAATCGAATACAATGCTTCCTTTTGAATGTACCTCATCAGACACCTGCAACAACTGGAGAGACCACAGAGGTTTCTAACCAAGAAAATTGAGGGCTTCCAAAACATGACTTACACGGAAAGACTGAAAACCCTGTCTCTGTACTCTGTATCCTACAGGCTGCTGAGAGACAGCCTGTGCCTGGTCTACAGAGCAATCTCTGACTCTCCCCTAATGGAAATGCTGCATGTCTGCAAATCAAATAGTACAAGAGTCACTCATTCCAGGGATCTCACCCTAGCCTGTGACATAAGCAGAACATGTTGGAGAGACAGATATGTCTCCCATAGACTGCCGCTCCTATGGAACAAATTCCCACTTCACATGAAGCAGAGCTCCTCAATGATCCTATTTAAGCACACCCTTGACAACTGGATGGGAGTCTGCAAATTCACCCTGGGAGTGGCAACTATATTCCTCATGGACAGGGGCAGTTGGTACTAATCACTGATTCACTCTGCTAACAATGACCATCTAACCTTGATCAAATAGAGAACAAGGGTTTTACATGGCTAGGCTTTTTAAGGCCCTAGGGCCATTACCCTAGTAACCTCCTATGAACCTATGAACCTATAAAGGATATTTGAATGTACATCTGTCTCTATAGCTTTCTGGAACATATTTTACACTCTTCCCTCTCTTTATAACAACACCTAGGACTGATGCCATCAATCTTAAAAACTTCTGTGATTGCTTGAAAACTCCTCCCATTATTTGAGATGACCTTTTGAACATATATTACTGCATTACACACTAACAGCCTCAAAACGTATGTTATAGCAATCATTTCTTGCCACAATCACATTTGTATATTTCATTTGTTTTTTATTTATATTGTCTTTATACAGCATTACGAGATAAGTATTCAGAAGCACTGCAGTACTCTATATTTTTCACAGTTAACAGCAAAGCTGTAATAATGCATATTACCATATCATGTTACTTTAAAAATGAGGACTGTTTGCCAGTGGCA
Source organism: Protopterus annectens (assembly GCF_019279795.1). Lineage (NCBI taxonomy): Eukaryota > Metazoa > Chordata > Ceratodontiformes > Protopteridae > Protopterus > Protopterus annectens. Next base: position 597,376,489 of record NC_056736.1, on the reverse strand, counting down.
GGTTGCCTAGTACTCATAGTTCAGGGCTTGATGAATATCCTTCTTCTTCTCCTTTTGGCTTTTCCTGGTTAGGGGTCACCACAGCGGAACAATGGTCCACAGAACAATTGGTAGTGGAGTTTTACAGTAGCGGGTTGTCAGCTTGGCACCCAACCATCCACAGAAGGCACACACACACAAGCACACCTAGGGCCAATTTAGAGTGCAAAATCCACCTACACCATGTCTTTGGGATGTGGGAGGAAACTGGAGGACCCAGAGGAAACCCACACATCTGCAGGGAGGACATGAAGGTACCACAGCCAAGAATCAAACCAGGGAACCTTTTGCTCTGAGGTGGCAACATTAACTGCTGCACTACCACTTGGTGAATATCCTAGTGCCCTAAAAGAGTCAGCATTTGTTGTATATAATCTCAGAGTTTAAAAAAATAGTACACTTGCAGAAAACCAACTGTTATTTGCACATTGTGCCTAATGGCTATTGATAGTAGTTGACCTCTTTGATGACCACCAAGATGGCACTTAACTAAGGCCTTTTTGCATGTCTTTGATCATGGTTGCTTGATAATAACTTGGTTGCTCATGAAAGAGTAAAACTAGTGATCACTTGAGACCTCTGTTGACTGATTTGTAGAGTGTCTGTTGTGTGACCATGATGTTAGTTGATATAAGTTTGGGGTTGTAGGAGATGGGGACTACCCCCTTGCAGAAGACACTTGTTTTGAACTGTCCCTTTATTTTGTATGCAATAACCATTGTCTGAGGATTTACAATTAAGAAAATGCAATCCAAATGATCAGATTTTAGTATTCCATAACAGAAGTATTGATCAGACGTACTAAATCTGTAATTCTTGCATGTGACTTCAACGTTCACGTATGGAATGATACAATGCCTGGAAAGGCAGACTGATTGTAACCAGGAGTGACTTATTATTAGACTTCTCTGATAATCATGAATTGTTCAAATCAAAGATAAATTTCAAACACAAGGATACACAAAATGTGTACTTCATACCAGCATACTTTGGGCAGAAGGACAATCATAGGATCATAGGATCATAGGATCATAGGCAGTTACTAAGCTATTAGCCCTGAGGCCCTTACAAGCCTAGCCAAGAATTTAGCCCATGTTCCAACAAGTAAGCGCCTGTTCAGCAGGGACCCAGGTGGAATCCCAGGGGAGTTTTTTTCTGTTCCCCATCCAGTTATCCAGGTTGCACTTAAAAAGGTTTAATGAGGTATTCTGCTTTATGTGGAGAGAGAGTCTATTCCACAAAAGGGGGAGTCTCTGGGACACAAATCTGTCCCACCAAAAGTCCTATTGATGTCACAGACCAGGTTGAGGTCACACATGCATGTTACTCGAGTGGAGCTTGATTTGCGGATATGCAGTAGTCCCATCAGGGGGGTCTGAGATTGCTTTGTATGCCAGACAGAATTCAACTCTGAGGAGTCTGTAGGAGACTGAGTAGAGGGACAGGGCATTTAGCCTGTGTACGGTAAATGTTTGAGATCCTCTGGGTGAAGAACCTCTGTGGTCTCTCCAGCTGCTGCATGTGCTTTGTGAGGTACGTGCCAAAAGGAACATTGCACTCAATAATGGGTCTTATAAGGGAAGAATACAGGTATGTTATGACCTCCTTGTCCTTGGATGAGATATCCTTGCTAATGAGGTGGTACATGTAGAAAGCTTTCCATACAATGGAGGCAATATGGTGGTCAAAGCATCACGATTAATTTGCCTTTTCAGTATTGCATGAAAGATAAGAAAAATATCTTGGGATTCAAAAACTAGGATGGTAGTCCCAATTTTCAAACTAGGGGACAGAAGGGTGTATTTAGTTATAGTAGAATTACAGTCCTAAGCTTGTCTGGTAAAGGCTACATTGGGATGCTGCAAAGGAGAATTTTTGACAGTTAGGATAACAATGCAAATTTTGGAACTGTGCTATTTGTGTGCAACCACTGAAAGGAATCAGTATTTCAGCAGTACTGTATTTTTTTATTGCAAGAAGGAATGCTATTTAGCACTTATGGAGTGCTATGATGGGAACAGCATTTGCTCTCATTTATGCAGATTTGTTTATGGGTTATTTTGAGCTAAGCTATGTGAATGAACACCAGCATAACACCTCTTTGAAATTCATGAATATTTGGAGATGACATCTGGATGATTACTAGTTACTTTGGGCAGGTGACCATTCATAGCTGTTGAAATTTAAGCAGTACCATAATCATCATTCATTTGCAGTTTATTTTAGCAAGAAGGCTGAATTCTTTACTATTATTTTTTTGGATATTAAAATAACTAAATTATTTGATGGATCTTTAGATAAACCATTGTATAGACAACTATTTTCTGTGAATTGCTTTTTCCATTTTAATAGCTGTTATCCTAAACAAGCCATTGAACATATTCCAAAGTCACAATCTATGAGTCTTTAATGTTTCTATGGTACCTAGGAGACTTATGAAGCATTTTTAAGCTCTTAAACCTAGATTTTGCCATAGAGGATATCCCAACAAGGGGTTGGTCTTTGCCCAAAAGGAAATGTCAGAACTGAAATGAATACAACTATTGTAATGCAAATTTAAAAGATCTATTGTTAATCAGGAGACAATACATTTTATTAACAACTTATGGTTCAAACACTTTTCCTATTAAGGAGGTGATACAAAACCACTGTCCTATATAATCAAACACTTGGTATGATTTTCAATACTGAATGCAGGTTCAGTTAATGTAGACATAGAAGTCTGTCTCAGGATTTTATTCATTAAAAAATCTCACAGTAATCCAAGAAATGTTAGGTCTTTCTTGAATGTTGTAGTAGGTAGAAAAGCACGTTGTAAATAGAAAAATATTTTTGTGCTTGAAACAAAATAATTTTGCACTAAAAACTCCCACAATTGTTTTTCAAATCAAATAATTGATTGCTTACAACACCATATTTATTTATTAAATTATGTTCTTGCAGAGCCTTTTAAGCTGGACAGACCACACGGAATGTTAAGAACAGGATCGCTACACATACAAGTGATATACAATGCAAGAAAAGCCACAGCGATTTATATAAATATACTTTATATCATTCAGGTGCTATATTCACATTCATAGACATTGATATCATAGTTCCACTATAAGTAAAATATCTATATACTCCATGTTGGGTAACAAAGAAAGTATATGGGCTGATAAAACAGATATTTTATTTAATCCTGTATTTCATGAACAATTATGATGTATTATATAATGTATTATATAATATAAAATTATGAGAAATGGTCTTTTGAGTTTCCACTGGTTATTATGGATCGTGACTTAATATAAATGAATATAAAGTCTCAATTGCCTAGCTAAACGATTTTATTCTGCACCGAGGAAGATGTGGGTTTGCAATGAAACAGCTTGGTGTCAAAGAAATCTTTTTATGCAAAATGCTGGAGTCTTTGTGGTCCTATTACATTTGAAATCCATGCACCTCGTATGTTGATTTGGCTTTAGGTGCTGTTGTTGTGGGGATATATATATATATATATATATATATATATATATATATATATATATATATATACATACACACACACACACACACACACACACACACACACACACACACACACACACACACACACACACACACACACACACACACACACACACACACACACACACACACGCACGCACTCATATTCATATGTTGAATGTTGAACTTTCATTTTTTGTTACTTTGCTGACTTTTGCAGCTTTGCAGGCATCTAGTTATTTATTTATTTTTATCCTTCAGGAATGTGACGATTCAGTGATGTCCGATTTTGGTGTTCTCGTCTTGCTGCTGTGAATTTTGATAAAGTAAAAATTTGGTAATCCAAAGTAGACTCATACATATATATATATATATATATATGTATATGTGTGTGTGTGTGTGTGTGTGTGTGTGTGTGTGTGTGTGTGTGTTATATTTATATATTGCAAGTGGTATGGGGTGCATAAAATTGATTTTTAATTTTTTTGTCTTTTCAGTATTTTAGTGTCTATCTTTTTAGATCAAGACTTTTGGATTTGAGATTGTTCTTTGTCTAAATAGGCTGATATGATACATATAGATAGACTGATAGATGTAGATATATGGGTCTACTTTCCTTTATCAAAATTACACTTAACTGAATTTCAAAAGAACAAGACCACTTGTACGAAAGATGAACTTTACATAGCCTCTGATCACTGACAGGTATTCACAGAGTAAGACCACAAATAACTTTGACAAGATCTAAGATAGGTGGGTCAGAGCAGGAAAGGCATTGGTAGGGCAGGTACAGGTTTTGGCAGCACAAAATAAATAAATAAGCAAACAAATAAATAAATACTATGCTTGATAACTAGGGTAGGATAATGTTACTGGGACCTATTTCAGGCTTATCTCAGGAGCATAATATGATTAAGCAACTTCTTCATATATCTGTCAACTTTAGCTTGTGATGAGGAACGCTCATCATTTTGAGTCCCTGTTCAATGTTGTTTGACCTTTAAATGTTGGCCACACACTCATTGTTAAAACTTTCTTTTACAGCTATTCATGACAAATAATACTGAATCATATCAGTTTACCAGAAGAACATCTTGTAAATTAATGTACAGTATTTTGTTTATGCCATAAGCTTTCCAACTAAAGTTGCAAGTGTTTACATTTTGGCCATTTTTCCATATTGTGAGAAGTAGTGTTTATATTTTTGCCATTTGTTCCATATTGTGAAAAGTGGTGTTTACATTTTGGCCATTTGTTCCATATTGTGAGAAGTAGTGTTTACATTTTGGCCATTTGTTCCATTTTGTGAGAAGTAGCATTTACATTTTGGCCATTTGTTCCATATTGTGAGAAGTAGTATTTACATTTTGGCCATTTGTTCCATTTTGTGAGAAGTAGTGTTTACATTTTGGCCATTTGTTCTGTTTTGTGAGAAGTAGTGTTTACATTTTGGCCATTTGTTCCATATTGTGAGAAGTAGTGTTTACATTTTTGCCATTTGTTCCATTTTGTGAGAAGTAGTGTTTACATTTTAGCCATTTGTTCCATATTGTAAGAAGTAGTGTTTACATATTGGCCATTTGTTCTGTTTTGTGAGAAGTAGTGTTTACATTTTGGCCATTTGTTCCATTTTGTGAGAAGTAGTGTTTACATTTTGGCCATTTTTTCCATTTTGTGAGAAGTAGTGTTTACATTTTGGCCATTTGTTCCATTTTGTGAGAAGCAGTGTTTACATTTTGTAGAAAGAAAGTCGAGAGTTATGCTTGCTCAGGCTCACGCACTAGGCAAATGGAGCCTGTATGAATCAAACCCAGGACTGCGTCAGAGTAATAGTATATCATTCATCGTGTTTCATCTCTGTATCAAGGGCTGACCAGACAGAAAATCTTGTTATCTGCTGTCACCAATATGTACTGTAATAAAAAGCAAAATCAGCCAAGAAAGCACTAATTCAGAGTAATGATATTCTAAGTCAATGGACACATGAAAGAGAGGGAGAAAGATGAAAGTGATGGAAAAAAATGCCTATTGACCATCATTGCCTTCATGTTTTGATCCATACTATCTACATGTTATTGTCAGAGGTGATGCTGTCAGGTCTGTATATTCCACTTCAGTGACCTATACAGCACAAGGATACCTTTGTAGTCCAGGATGCATGCTGCCCACCAGAACAGTCTGTACATTCTTGCTACCTGCTGTGGTGCTGTAACCAAAGACTTTGTGTCATCATGCTGGATAGGTTCTTGTTATTGCATCAGCATCTTTGCCAAAAGACAGATATGTTTTGATGTCCTGTTTACTAAATGAATTGTTTTGTACTTTATTAGACTTGTATCCACCTAGAGCTTTTGCAGTTGCTCTTTTAAGCTGATCACCTTGTACTGGATTCATTAATCATGTTCTTAACAGCTGTTCCCCAAACAAGATCATCCACATGTACACAATGTTGTGGTATTGGATAAGAATAATTTAAAAAAGAGATTGGAAAACTGCTGACACCTGTAGAAAAATACTGGTACTCTGGTTAGCTACCACCTTCCAGAAATATGTGATACTGACTTGCTCACAATATGTACATAATGTATTTACTCGTAGCCCAGTGGCCTGTGTCACTGAGGACAAATGTCTGAATAAGACCTCAGAGCTAACAAATGAATGAATAAAAATATTGCTACCAACAGTTTTTCCAAATTACCATTGCCTGCACACTTTGTGCCCTCTTAGTCAAAAAGCTTTCCATCCATTCTATGTCTCCAGCTAATACCCCACTGCTCATCTATCAGTCTTATATATGGAATTGGGTACTGTCTGTTGATAATACACTGTTAAGGGATATTCACTTATTTCCAAAAAAGCATCTTAGAATATTTGTTTAATATTTTATATATTTCTTCATTATGTTGGCTTGTTCTTTTATTTTTCCAGTAAAGCATTTGATTGGTTAGAAAAGCATTTCTAACAAATTCAGCATAAAACATTGCAAAATAGATTATTCTTTATTAAATCTCTTAAAATACATGCACACAGTTTTGTATTTAATCCTCAGAGCTGCTACAACTTGCAGTTTGTTACTGAATCTCTTCCACACCTATTTGTAATCTGCTGTTATGTTGCTACGTAACAGTTGCACTATCTACTTGACCATGTACAATAACTCATAATATTTCATCCCACTCTGAGCCTGAAAATAGTCTGTACTGAGATGGTACTCTACCCTGGAAAACAAATAAAAATAATAAAATAAATATGCTCAGAGCAGCATGTCGAAACTAAACATCTTGTGCAGGAATCAATTTCTTTGTTTGCGAAAAGGCTGTCGCAGTATGACTAGATCAATATTCTGATTTTAACAAAAGCAGGAATGCCTGTGATTGCCTTGCATATTGCAGGTATAAAAGAATGCAGTCTACTGACAAGAAATGTAGGCAATTTATTACATATTTGCTTAAACAAAGTGGATAAAGAATATGTATCTCTGTGACTTTCAGACTGAAAGAATCATTGATTTTCTTGGTTCGGTACATGTCAGTTCCTGTACAATAATTGTTTTAATAAAGTCCTTCAAAACTTTCAGGTTAATAAAACTTTCTTTTGGTTAACAAACTGTACATGCTTATAGATTAGTACTAGGCTGGCTGCCCTTGCAGACCATTTTAAGCTAAGCCAATTTCACTTGCAAAGGTAGGAAATTATCAAACCTTCTACTTTATGCCTGTTAGGTAAACGCCTTAACCATTATGCCAACTCCCATCACATCAGTGTTGTATTCACTGGACAGCTTGCATATTCCTTTTTATATGTGCTATTGCTTTCCATTTACACACTATTTTTATTTGATTGTAGGGATTGTGGACTTGATTGTAGGGATTGTGGACTGAGCCATAAAGACTCATTTCAATCACAACTTGGAGTACAATCTAGTTAACAGACTTGCTGAGGGTCACACTGTAGACAGAGGGACTCGAACTCTAGACTACTGGATGAAGCTTGTTATCAAAAATGTGTATCTCTGGTTACCCAGTTGTGTTGAATGGCAATGTCAGTAATGTTAGGATACTGCAGCATTTGCAATAAAAGAAGCAATGATGGTTAGCATTTTACTCATCAGAAATACACTGGTCACTGGCACAAGAAGAGGTGTATTATGGGATAGAACACTTCATGAAATGGAAGTGGTATGCATTCATCTTAAAGTGACAATGTGAGAACACATATTTACAGCACACACAAACAAATAGCAGTACAGCATTTCTTGTCCTCAAATCCATAAATGGCTCTTACCTGTAGTATTTTGCACAAGCTGACAAACTATTTGATTAATTTCCAGGTATAAGCCACCTGCTATCTTAGATATACCAGCAGTCTACAGAATTTGGTATCCCTTCTTCATTCTGATTTCTTATTTTTCTTTTGGGATATTGCCTTGTAATTGATTGCTTATGACAAGTGGAAGAGAAACCCCAGGATTCAATAAAGCATTTCTTCTGTGCAGGAATAGTGTAGCAGCTCCTGCACGGAATATGGCTGCTGAGCAATCCAGTAAACAAGGCTGGGGCCATGCACGAGCCTGCTAACATTATTCTGCCATGGACATGACTGGATTATGCTAATGACCTCATTTGCTGGTGAAAACCATGTAAATGAGATCAATTAACAATCCAGGAAGCAGGCAGGCATCCATGGCAAAATAGTGCAGCTTGCAGTAATGCATTCGACTACTAGACAAATCCATTTCTACAAAAATCAAAATGGAGGCATGACAGCTCAAAGTAAAGCATGTATTATAATCCTTTGGCATGCCAATGGCCAAATATACAGCCATTGGCATGGAAAAGTGTTGCAAAATTATAAAAATCAAAGTATTTCTTTTGGCTGATGTCAGCCATTTAAGCATAGGGCAACGGCGCACAAACGAGAGTGTGCCAAAAATTAAAAAAAAATGTGAAAAGGCAATTTTAAGTGAAATCTGCATTTTGCCATTATAGTCTATGGCATGCAGAATCAAAACAATAGCAGGGAACAGTGGTTGCTAAGGGGAAAGACTCTGGTGTAGTGATGCAACTAGGGACTAAGGCAGTGGGGTAAGATAATGAGGGAAATTTACTGAATCACAAAAAGGAGACAGGTGCCAAACTGCACCTAAGCATGTAGGAGCTATAAGGCAGTGGTGTAAGTAGGAGAAGCAGCTGACATGAAAAGGGTGTGTCATGCTTGGGGTAAGCATACTGGAGCTCCACGGCTCCTAGCTGAGCTTAGCTAAGCACAGCTAAGCAAGGGTGTGTGTGTCAGGCTGTATGGACTTATTCCATGAAATGAAGAGTGTGTTCGTGTCCAGCGGAGGGCCATTTTTCATTGTTTACCTTAGCCAAATGGGTTTGCGTGGGGTGCACCGGGTCTAAAAAACCCCCCAGAAATAGCAGGACTGTTTGCATTTGGGCACCGGGTTTGCGTGGTGCGCCTCAGGGCTTAAAAGTGGCAGAAATGGGAAGGAAAAAAAGGGAAATAGCAGAATAAAAGCAATCAAGTTCAAATAGAATAGCAGGCAGGTGGGATGTATCATAGCCAGACAGTCATACAGGCAGCATCTGCAGTACACAAGAGTATAAACTGTGCAAACAACACCTTTCAGTCTGGTTTTCCCACAAACCTTGAACCACTGGTGTACACATGCGGGGGAATTTTAACCAAAGAAATTTTAGGGGCTGCTGTTGCTTTGATCTATCAGTAAGTGCTAGAGACTGAGGGTGGTGAGGAGGATAATGCTGACAACTGCTCCAGACTGAGGAGGAGGAGAAGAGTGTTCAGACCTAGGGTAACCTAACAGGGGCCTATACGATCTGGAGATAGTAGAGCACTACAGGGTGGACAGAGACATACTTCAGCAAATCATCAAGCTGTGCCGGCCACAACTCAGACCCAGAGCCAAAAGAGGAGAACCCATCCCAGTGGATACCAAGGTATGTGTTGCCTTAAGAATACTAACTACAGGTACTTTCTAAAGACCTACTGGAGGCATCATGGTGGTCTCACAGGCATCTGCATCCAGGGTAATCCACCAGTTCCTGGATGCCATGCTGCCACATGCTGGTGAGCACATTTACTTCCCCAACACCCATGAGGAGAGGACCAGCAATATGTATCTCTTTCACCATATAGCAGAATACCCAGAGGTACTGGGTGGAATAAACTGCACTCACATCCACATCAAAGCACCACCTGGTGAAGATGGTAGGGTCTACATAAACCGCAAAGGCTTCCCCTACATCAACTGCCAGGTCATGTGCAATGTCCAGTGCATTATCATGAATGTGTGTGCTGGCAGCCCTGGAAGCTATCATGACTCCCACATTTGGCATTCTTCACAGCTGTACCAGACATTTGCCAGTGGGGACATCCTGTATGACCATCTGGTGAGGGATGCTGGCTATGCACTGGAGCCATGGATGATGACACCCATCAGAAATGCACACACACCCACTCAAGAATGCCATAATGAGGCACACGCACAAGCCAGGATCATTATAGAGCATGTGTTTGGGATGCTCAAGTCATGGTTCTGCTGCCTTGATATATCTGGTGGAGCCTTGCAGTACTCTTCAGCCACATGTGCACACATGTTCATAGTATGTGCCGTGCTACACAATATGATCCTGTGGAAACAGCTGAAGCAAGAACAGTACGGTGAAGGGCCATGCAGCCCCCCCACCATTGCCAAGGTCTCCACAGGCACAGAGGGACTCGGAGGAGGAAGCCCCTGAGCCTGCTCCTGTAGACAGATGGAGACGTGCTCAGCATGCCCAGGCTTTGGCAAAGAGGCAATGCATAGCACACACAGTCTGACACTGTAGGGACCCAGGGAATGACACCTCTCTTCGACTCACACAGACAGTAAAATGTATGCCACACACATCACACTACCTGTAGCTTACCCTGTACAGGCAGTGTACTGTATGCATCCAACAGAGTCAGCCCTCACCCACTGTCCCCACAACTGCTGCAGGCACAAGATAAGTCAGTCTTCTAAACAATAAATGAATGGAGTAGTATGCCCTGGTAGCATATATGTGGTATCATTGCATGCATGCAAGGGAATGGGGTGGCCTACTGCGGTAGCAGCAGACAACTGACAGCTATGTGAGACACCAGGAAATGTCTGCCCAATACTGGTTTCTCCATAATATGCAGTATCATCCAAGGTGACAAATTCCACTGTAGTGTATGTGTGGGGCCAACTAAGGGGGGGGGGTCATAGGTCACATGCATGGATGTCAATGTGGGGATCCCATACTCACCCCTCAGACTCACCCAGCAAGTCAGCCATTGAAAACCATAAAGGAATGTCTGGCAAAGACCCACAAATGGCAACAATGATGGACTTACACAGTGATATCGCAGCAGGTCTTCCAGTTGCAGTAAGGCTCTGAAGGGTAAGAAGTCTGAAACTCAATTGTATGCCATTAAAATCTAGTCTGTGGCCTCTAGTGATCCTCTAGTCTCAAAGACAGGGCACAATACTATGCTAAATGGAACCAAAATATAAAGCCAATATCAGCACAGTATGTATTAAGAAAAACAAAAAAGTACCGAAGCTAACACAGCTGAAGGTAAAACAATAAACTTTAATGCACACAAAAGAGAGAGAGTATAGGATTGTTTTCTATACATATTTTTATATATTTTTTATTTTTTATATATGTTTCATTTGCTTGCTTTCTTGTTGTGACATTTTTCTCTTAGATAATTGATGCTTTTATCACTGCTTTAATTGACTAATTAACTTATGGTATTTAACTGCCTTTGTTACTAGTTTAGAACAGTTTGATGAGGCGGTGAGAGCACACCGTGAAATCGCTTACTCTCTTTTGTGTGCATTAATGTTTATTGTTTTACCTTCAGCTGTGTTAGCTTCGGTACTTTTTTTGTTTTTCTTAGTAGTTACTTGTTACTGTACTGATCTATTTTTATTCTCAGCATACTTTTTACACATCAGCACAGTATGTATAAATGTGTACCATTGATAGGTGTGCACCCCCACACCCATATTCCCATAGAAATGCAGTAACTTGTAGGTTAGTAGGGTAAAAGCAGCAGAGCACACATTGCCAGGGCTGTCCCAATCAATATGATAACTTGTTGCATGTCCACAATATGCAGGGGTCAATCATCTATGTATGTGTGGGAAATACTGTCAGGATGTAGCCAGCACTTACTCCTGGGTGTTGTGTCTTAGTGGCCTAGGTACAGTACTGTGGTAGACAGGGCCATGTTCCAAGAATCGCAGTGCCAACTATTTTGCATGTCAGCTACACCTATGGTGGGAGTTATACACACTGTCCAGATGTCAATATCCATTACTGCTGGTAAGCTGGACAGGTCATGGACAGGGGGCCACACATATGAACAGTACATAGCTCGAAGTAAACTACACAGTGCCTACCATACATCCCAACTGTACAGACCTTTTGCAGAATGTACAGAGGTTTGTATCATATTTGTGGTGTATTTATCATGAAATAGTGGTTGTGTGGCAAATCATTGGCAAACCATGAAAGCCTAAAGTCAGAAAATAATGACGGACTGTAGTGTCGCAGACTTCATACCCTATAGAAAACATATGCTAATGCAAAATCTGTTATTGTATCACCTTTCTAGGTTTGTAAGACCAATACTTAAAATGGTCCCTGTATTTAGGCCTTTGTCACCTAATTACTTATGGCTTTGTCCAGATGTGTGGCTCTCATACGTAGACAGGTATGGTGGCTAGAAGCACAGCAGGTACCTGAAGGTCAGTGTACTGGCTGGTCATAAAAGGCTGCCACCTTACTGTGTCAATACTGATAACATGTCACTGGCCAACAGCCATACCCCTGGAATGACAGGTTGTCACAGAAGGAGAAGTATGCCTTGTATATCTGTTCTGCTTGTCCCAACATTGCATTTACCTGCAAAGTATTTGCAAAACAAGAAAAGGTCATGTCAAAACATCAATGGCAGACAGTGGAGAAGCAGATGTCACACCCATAACAGAAAGCAAGCAAGTAACAAACTGGTCCCCAACTGTCTATGTATGGCAAAACAGTATCAACACCCTGTCCCCATGTGTGGGTCTTTGTGTGACTGTCATATGTGGGCCTGTCCAGATGTCAGAGTCAGTGACAGTTTGACTGCTAGGCCAACATGTAGCCACATAATAATAACATAGTAACACAAACTGTCTGTGGAGCCCAACAGATGTAGTGGTGCAATGATGGACAACCTGCCAAATAGGTATGCTCAGAGGTGTGTAGTCCACAACCTTGTGTGTGATGTTATAGCAATAACCCACGCCTGGGTGTGGGTAATGCTGGATTTACCCACGGTTGGTGTGGTTTGGTCATGAGGGTGAAGCTCGAGTGGCCAAACAAAGCCAACCGTGGGTAAGTTCAGCATTACCCACACCCAGAAGTGGGTTATTGCTATTATACAATGACATTATTTAAGAAAAAAAAAATTGCTTTTCTTAAATAATGGCATTGTATAATGCCTCCTTGCTGCCCTTCCGCAGTTGTCTGGTATTCTGCGGCAGTTCTGATGTACTGCTCATGCCTACGCAGTACATCAGAGCTGTGGGCAAAAGCAAAAGCAATGGAGAAAGCAAGATCTCCGTTGCTTTTTAAAAACTGTTTCGCTATGTTAAATGAGTTTAACATAGCGAGACAGCTTTAAAAAAAGCAACGGAGAATCTCCGTTGCTTTTTTAAAGCTGTCTCGCTATGTTAAACTCATTTAACATAGTGAGACAGTGTGAAGCAATGGAGATCTTGTGTTCTCCATTGCTGTACAAAAATAAAAGAGTTATTGTAATGGAAAAAGTCCGGGCGACCGGACCTTTTTCCATTACTATAACTCTGATTTACAACGTGCATGCTGACCAATCAGCGTGCACATTTTTGAATATTAATGTGGGGTCATTTTATAATATGACATTTACCATGCTCACACCAGAATTACAAATACATAACAGCAGCCACTTTGGGCAAAGCCTGTGACCGGACTAAAGAAGGATAAAGAGACACATATAAGGGGGAGGGGAACCACTGGAATGACAAATGGAGAATGTGCACACCAGAGCACATTTTGCAGTAACATAGGTGCCATGAAGTGTATGGAGTCAGTAAGCATCACCTGCAAATACACAAAACACACCCACATAAGTGGAGGTCCACAACAAATCAAACCCCAAGTAAAGGACACCTCAGAGTCAAAAACACATGAGAGCTTCCTAAACCTACACACCACAGACCACACATACTCCACACCCCAGGGTCCTGCAAACACTAAGGCCTTAGCATACACACAACATTGTACTCATAGAAGACTTCACTGTGAGACACACAGATGTGCCACACTCCTGGCAGGATAAGGAGAAAGTCACAATTACTTGCTTGGCAGGTGCCATAATCTGCCATATCACACATGCACTCAAGTCACCCCACAACAGGTACAGGTATCACACTAGCCTGGTCCATGGTGGTGTGAATGATGTCAGAAGTACTTCACGGACTATAGAAAGACAGACATGATGCAGTGTGCTGAATATGTGTCCCATGCAGGTGTGTCTCTAGCCATAAGCAGCATCCTTCTGTCAGCCAGAGTGATGGATCAGTGTGAACAGAAAGTAATTGTCAGTAATACCTGACTCACTTGCCATTGTCACCCTAGGGGAATCCACTGCCTGGCAGCCTGGGAACGTATGAGTGACAGAACGCACTGCCAGATGGCTTACAGCAGTCACACATGGCCTACACGCCTCTGGCAAAGATCCATGCCTCACTCATAATGCTGTTGTAGGGAATGTCATGGGGTCCATACTTCCAACATAACACAGTTAACAAAATGCAAATGAAAGGCTATGCCACTAAATGCTAGTAGCATGCCTCTCAACCTCATAGAGCAAGAAATCTGGACAAAGTCATATATGATGGTGGGATAAAGGCCCAACTACAGGGACACTTTTGAAATAATGCTTTCATAATGTTAGAAAGGTGATGGAATAATAGAGGGGGTGTAGTAGCATGGATGTCTTGAAGGGTGTGAAGTCGGAAACTCTGATGTTCAGTCATTCTTCCCTGACTGCAATCCTGAATGATTTGCAACAACCTTGCTAGAAAACCACAATGTGAAGGGAAACTGACCAGATATGTGAAGCATGAATCTGGATGATCTGTGAGAATCTGTACAGTTGAGAGGTATGCTGTGCTGCCTATTCTTAAAAGTACTCAATTGCATTTATTCTGCTGCATTTATTACTGGCAGTTAGTAGCCTGATTACATTATAACTGTTATTCTAAGCCTTTTGGTTTAAGCACTTTGGCTTCAGGCCAGTTGTTTTACATTAAGAAGGTTTGTGGTCTGCACTCTTGTGGCAGGACAGGTAGATTACATCCTTCTAAATTGGGAGTTGCTGATTGAAGGCTTAGTGTCTGTTATTCTAAAAGTGTCTTAGTTCTGGTTTAAGCACTTGAGCTTCAGGCCAGTTATTTTACATTAAGAAGGTCTGTGGTCTGTACTCTTGTTGTAGGAGGGGGTAGATTCTGCCCTTCTGAGCTGGGAATTTCTGGTTAAAGGCTTATTGTGCCTGCTTATTTGAACTGTTTCTTTCTGAAACTGATGTGCCTTGTTTGCTGTAGCATAGACTAGATTCAGACCTGCAGAATCTAGCTTTGTTTGTATAACTTGAGCACTAATGCAGGCCATATTGTTTTGGAGAGGGTTCCCCTGCACCCTAGTGTCAGAATTGTGCAGCTAGGACTTGTCTGATTGAAGACTGCTGGAACAGGGCTCAGTTTTGAGCTTTTTTATTAGTTAATTGGTTAATTTGTTTAAATCAGTTTGCTTGTGTGCTACTGTTATATTAAAAAAAAGAGTTCTAGCTTGTTTTCCCACCTTTCCTGTTAGACTAGTCTAGATACAGATTTGCTGTATTCAGGACTGTATTGTAGTTTCTGAGTTCTCCAGGCCTTTCTGTGTTAGAGGAAAGACTCTCATCTTATCGGTGGGAGTGGTAAGCACCAGGTAGCCCATCTACCACAAGAGGAGTGGTTTCTAGCTCCCTTTCAACTTTCTGCTTTAAAAGCTGATGTTTGCACGGGTTTGCTTGCTGTGCAGTGCCACTAAACTAGGGTAAATTATTTCTGGTGCCAAAAAGTCTGCTCTTCAGTTTTTCCCCTAGATCTTGATAGCTCTCTTCTCTCTTGCATCTAACTAGCTTATTCGCCTAGCACATCATCTGGCTTCTTATAGCAATTATTGTAGCACACATAAGTGCTAACAGCATTAAACATCCTATAAGGAAACAGCTTCAGTACTTATTAATAATGACCATCCCTCCTAGCATGTCTAAAGGTCAGTTCCCTGTGCTTTCTCCTATTAACCTGGTGAACTTGGGCATTCTGAGGCAGTGTAGCTACTGCCTCATCTACACAGGCAACCCTCTCCTCTTACCTCCCAACACTTAGACTTGTGAGAGATGCACTTATATATCCAAACTGGAAGACATGCACTCTCTAGCCAAGACCAGAATAGCTGGTCAAGAAGAGGAGGTCAACATCTGCACCGCACCACATGGAACATATAGCCCTCCAGAACACCCACCATCACAGCTCTCACATAAAAACACAAACCACACACACCCACCTTCATGGAGGCTCTCAATAGAAATCTATCCAAACAGCAGAGACTTCCAGATTAGAAATGCACTTGGCCACCACAACACAGCACAAATTACAAGACACATAGCTCACCTTCACAGTGTGCCTCTCAACCTAAGCCCCTAAGGCAAAACAGCTTGCCCAATACACTAATCATAGGTGACTCAATAGTGAGGGACACTGATATCCCACTCACTAGGTTGAATAAGGAGAAGGTAACAGTCAGCTGACTGTTGGGTGCCAGGATCCGACACATAACACACTCACTCAGGTCACGCCACAACAAGTACAAGTATGACTCTGTCATTGTCTATTTGGGTGTGAATGAACTGAGATGCACCTCCCTGGACTACATGAAAAGACGCATGGAGGAGTTCTCGGATTATGTGGGCCAGGCAAGTATGACCCTAGCCCTGAGCAGCATCCTACCATTGCCCAGGATGATACCGCAGTACAAGCAGAAAATGACTGACTTCAACAATTGGCTAAGTTTCTGGTGTCATTCTAAGGGGATCCAGTATCTATCTGCTTAGGATGATATGATTGACAGACCTCGATGCTTTGCCAGAGATGGCCTACATCTCTCACCCCTAGGTTTCCGGATACTGGCTAAGGCTCTTGTCACCCCTATGGTGCATTTTTTAGGTGGTGTTCCAAAGACCAAATTACCACCATAACAGCTATAAATAAATGTAATCTGAGGGTCATACTGCTCAATGCTAGAAGTCTAAATCTCAAGTTGCACTCACTCGAAGCACTCCTCAAAATCAAGAACATCAACATTTGTGCTGTAATAGAGATCTGGTTTAAAGCAGCAGAAAGCACCCCTGCACTACCAGGCTATAACCCATTCCACATCTTTCAGCATCAGAACATGGACTGAATCTCCAAAGGTGGTGATGTCTCCATATACATAAAGGATATGCACACCTACAGACTAGTAGCCCAGGATAATGCATCGGAGATAGTTCAGGTACAACTAACAGTCGGTAAGATGGTGATTCAGGTTGTAGCCTGCTATAGGTCCCCAACCATGTCCCAAGACCCTCACTCAACATTCCTAAGCACCCTGGAAACTATTAGGGTCCAACCCAACACTCTCATACTGGGTGACTTCAACTACCCCTCCATCAACTGGGAAAACTAATCATGCACCAATACACTTGCCCAATGCTTCCTGGAATTCATTAATTCCAATGAGCTGGACCAGCTCATTCTTACCCCCATTAGAGGAAGCAACATCCTTGACCTGGTTATTACTAACATGGGGAACCATTGCTCAACACCAGTAGTCTATTACTCCCTGGTTATATCCAACCATAAATTAATTACCATGGAAATCCACATCTCACCCACACCACCAGCAAAGGTAACCATCATTAAAAAAATGTCTCCAAAGTTGACTTTGGGCTCCTAAAAAAAGAGGTGACTAATGTCATGGCACCCATGCAAATGGAAAATAGGTGGATGACTGCCGAATTATACACCAATGCACTGCATGAACATGTACATAAATGCATGGAGCTAGCCATACCCAACAGAACCAAGATGCTCTCCTCCAAAAAAAGGAAGCCAATCTGGTGGTCTCCTGCCATTAACAACCTCTACAACAGAAGGAAAAAACTGTTGCAGGAAAAGGTGAAGTCCCAAGACTGGAAACCTCTCTTATTAACCTCAACAAAAAGTTGAGATCCCTCATCAATACCTCTAAAGCTAGTTATGAAGGCAGAATTGTGGCAGACACTAAAAACAACCACAGAGCCTTCTACAGTTATATCAAAAATCTCCACGGCAATACCCAGATTTGCTCTGAGTTACTGCAAATGGTACCTCCTATACTAAGCCAACAGATATTGCCAACATACTTGCTGACATATTCAGTACCAACTTTACCCCTCTCTCCCCCTCTTAAGGACCAATCACAATACCAGAAGAATGCCAGGCACCCAGCATTACTGCAGCACTGGTTCAAGCTGCATTGTCCAAGGCCAAGAATACAGCTTCCATGGGATCCAACAATATTGCTGGCTGTGCTCTACATGAACTACAAAGTGAACTGGCACCACACCTGTGTGCCCTGTTCAATCACAGCCTCACCTCAGGCTTTGTCCCTACAGAATGGCGCACTGCTACAGTTATCCCTCTCCACAAAGGGGGAGTGACTACTGACCCTGGGAATTGTCACCCCATTAACCTGATGAGTCTGCTATGTATCATCATGGACCTAATTAACAAGGGTACAGAGAATCATCAAACTCTGGATCCCATGCAATTTGGTTTTGTGAAGGGTAGATCATGCCTGCTCAACCTGGTTGACTTCTCTGAGTCAGTCACCAGAGCTGTGGATGAGGGCAAGGCAGTTCATACAGCCTACCTTGATCTGGCCAAGGCCTTTGATACCATTCCCCACTCAGGAATTATTGATAGACTCACCAAACTAGGCATCAGCCCCTATATCACTAGGTGGGTTGCAAATTGGCTCACAGACAGAACCGACAGTGTGAAAGTAGCAGACTCCAAGTCAGACTGTTGACCAGTCACGAGTGTAGTCCCACAGGGATCGGTCCTGGGTCCTCTCCTGTTTGGCATCTAGTTCTATGAAGTCCAGGCCAACACAGAGGGACTCTGGCTGACCAAGTTTGCTGATGATTGCAAGCTGGGAGCCATTATTAACTCCACAAGTGATGTAGACATCCTACAGAAAGGCCTCACTGAGATCAACGTCTGGTGTCAACACCATGGCCTTAAGCTAATGCCAAACAATGTGTCCTCATTCCCTTTAGGAAAAACTCAATTCCCACTAAATACCACATTGATGGTAGCCCACTGAACACTGAAGGCATTATAAGAGATCTGGGGACACAGGTTGACAGTAACCTCTCCTTAGACCATCACATTGCCACTATGGTCAGAAAGTCCTTCTATGTGGCACATATCATTACCAAGGGTTTTGCATCAAGGAAGAAAGATGGCATCATCTCTCTCTACCCTTCCCTCATTAGACCAGTCATCAAGTATAATGCCCCATTTGGCATGTACCTCACTAAACACATGTAACAGCTGGAAAGACCACAAAAGTACCTCACAAAGAGGATCCTAGGCCTTAAACACATGCCCTACATGGACAGACTCAAAAAATGCCAGCTTTTCTCTGTCTCATATAGTCTATTAAGAGGTGATCTCTGCTTGACTTACAAAGCCATGTCTGACCCAGCCCTGTTAGAAATGTTGCACCTAAAGAAATCCCAATCCCTCCACATCACACACTCCAGGGACCTCAACCGCATTACCACAATCAACAGAGCATGCTGGAGGGACAGGTTCATTACCCAGAGACTGTCCATGCTCTGGAATAGACTTCCCATACATGTCAAGCAGAGCACCTCACTGGCTATTTTCAAGAGAAATCTTAATGAGTGGATGGGAAATAGAAAATTCACCCTAGGGATCACTACAGTGGCTGTACTTGATAGAGGCACTGAGAACTAATGGCAGCATGATGCCAGGAGACTTTTATGGGCTAGGCTTGTAAAGACTCCAGGGCCAATGTCCTAGTACACATCTAAGAACCTATATGACCTTTCAGGTAAGAAGAATATCACACAACCAGGAGATCCACAGCAAGTATATCACAAAGGTGCTGGACATTTTACACAGCTTCATCAGTCAATCAGCTGTAGCTACATCTCTCAACTGGCCGGATTGTGCAAGGAGGTCTAGCCTTTGCCTCATAATATTGATGTGTGCATCATCCATCTCGTATTTCTCTGGTAAATAACTGTGATGATCTGATGATAGCTGTCAGTATGTAATGACACAATACATTACAGTGTCAAACGTTACATAAGTCAGAAAATGTCTGCTAAAACAAACTCTGAAACTCAAGCAACTCATACATCAATAAGAGCTATAGTGACAGTATCTCCCCATGTTTGGGCCATTGTACTGAGGTGGGGGTTGTAATATCACATCACCTATCTTTGTGTGTGTGTGTGTGTGTGTGTGTGTGTGTGTGTGTGTGTGTGTGTGTGTGTGTGTGTGTGTGTGTGTGTGTGTGTGTGTGTGTGTGTGTGTGTGTGTGTGTGTGTGTGTGTGTGTGTGTGTGTGTGTGTGTGTGTGTGTGTGTGTGTCTGTAGGTCTATTATGATGCCTTACCCACCCAGTATACTTCCCATTGCCCTACTTTACAAGATCTGCTGATGTCATTCACCTTAGAAGTACCTTTGGATTGGCTTCAGTTCTGTAAGCTCTATAGCATATGTGATAACTATCTAACACCATAATTCAAATAACTAGATAGGTAGGGATTCTATTCACAGTTTCGGCATATGTAAGTGTGGTTGTGTGTGGGTGTGTCTGTGTAGGAATAAGTGTTTTAGTCCTTTTCCACCCAGTACACTTCTCATTGCCCTACTTTAGCAGTTCTGCTGATGTCAGTCACCTTAGAAGTACCTTTGGGTAGCCCTCAGCCCTATAAGCTCTGTGGTACATGCGATAACTGTGTAACACTATAGTACAGCTAACTAGTTAGGTAGGGGTTTGAATCTATGTTCTGGCAAATGTAAAAGTGTGTGTGTTTGTAGGCTAAAGCTTTTGAGCCCATTCACACCCAATACACTTTCCGTTGCCCTACTTTAGCAGTCCTGCTGATGTCAGTCACCTTAGAAGTACCTTTGGACAGCTGTCAGTCCTATAAGCTCTGTGGTGCATATAATAACTGCATAATACTATAGTACAAATAACTAGTTAGGTAGGGATTCCAATCTCAGTGCTAGCAAATGTGTGTGAGTGTATTTGTGTTTGTAAGTGTGTATATCTGTCAGTTAAAGTATTTTGTGTCCTTTCTCACCAAGTACTTCTCCCATTGCCATACTTTTACAAGGGGTGGTGATGTCCCTCATCTTAGATGTACCTTGGGACACCTTTCACCCTAGAAGCTCCATGGCATGTGCAATAAATGCATAACACTATAGTAGCAATAACTAGATAGGTAGGGGTTCTAATCTCAGTCCTGGCAAATGTGTGCTTGTGCAAGAACAGTATCTTGTGTGTGTGTTAGGTTGGAAACCATGTCCATAGCGAATGGGTTTTGCAATTTTTTGTTGTGGTCCACCCACTACATGTCCTATTGACCACTCTTAAGGCCCACTGTTGTCATCCACTGTAGAGGTAGCTGTAGACACTCTGCAGCCCTATAAGCTCTGTGCCATGTGAAATAACTATGTAACAGTATGGAATAAATAACAAGATAGGCGGGGCTTCTAATCCTTTGATAGTATTCCCCACTCAAGAATCATAGTCAAACATACTCAGCTAGCATCAACCCCTATATCACTAGGTGGGTTGCAAACAGGCTCACAGATAGAACCCACAGTGTGAAAGCAGTGGACTCCATGTCAGACTGCCGACCAGTCATGAGTGGAGTACCACAGGGTCTGGTTCTGGGTCCCCTCGTGTTTGGTACCATGCCTCTGAAGTTCAGCCCAACACGAAGGGACTCTGGTTGACAATGTTTGCAGATGACTGCAAGGTGGGAGCTATTTTTACCTCCCCCAGTGATGTTGACATCCTGCAGAAAGACCTCACTGAGACCTACAACTGCTGTCAGAACCCTGGACTTAAGCTCAATGCCAGAAAATGTGTTGCCATCCCCTTTGGGAACAACTTGGTTCCCATGAATCACCACATCGATGGTAGTCCACTGAACACAGAAGTCGTTATAAGAGAACTGGGAAAACAGGTTGACAGCGACCTCCCTGTTGACCACCACAGTGCCACTGTGGTTAGAAAGTCCTTCTGTATGCCACATCTCATTACTAAGGGTGCTGCATCCAGGAAGAAAGAGGTCATTGTCTCCATCTACTCTTCCCTCATTAGGCCAATCATTGAGTACAATGGCACACTTGGCATGTACCTCACTAGACACCTGCAACAACTGAAGAGGCTGCAAAGGTACCTCACAAAGTGGAGCCTAGGCCTTAAGCATTTGTCCTATATGGACAGACTCCAATAACTCCAACTACTCTCTGTCTCATATTGGCTACTTAGAGGCGATCTCTGCTTGACTTACAAAGCCATATCTGACTAAGCTCTGTTAGGCATGCTACATCTAAAGAAACCCAATCTGTCTGCACCACATGCCCCACAGTCCTCAACCCCATTTCCACAATCAACAGAACATGCTGAAGGGACAAGTTCATAACCCAGATACTGGCCACACTATGGAATAAAGTTCACATGCATGTCAAGCAGAGCACCTCACTGGGCCTCTGCAAGAGAAACCTGGATGAGTGGCTGGGGAATAGAAATCTCACCCCGGGGATCACTCCAAAGGCTATACTCAATAGACAAACTGGGGAGTAACATCAGGTGGCATGATGCCAGGATAATCCTATGGGTTAGGCTTGTAAAGACTCATGGCCATTCATCTAGTACACACCTATGAACCTATGGATCACAGTACTGGCATATGTTTGTGTATGTGTGTGCATTTGTGTGTATAAAAATGTTTGTGAGTGTGTAGACATATAGGTGAAAGTAGTTTGAGGCCCTTCTCACCCAGTACACCTCCTTTTTCCATACATTACAAGGGCTGGTGATGTTATTCCCTTTACAGGTTCCTTGGGACACTCTTCACCCAGCAAGCACTGTGGTGTGTATGGTACCTGCATAGCACTATAGTACCACTAACTAGATAGGTAGGGGTTCTCATCTGAGTCCTGGCAAATGTGATAATGTGTGTGTGTGTGTGTGTGTGTGTGTGTGTGTGTGTGTGTGTGTGTGTGTGTGTGTGTGTGTGTTTGTATATGTGTATACATGTAGAATACATCATTTTGAGGCCTCACTCTCACAGTACAGTGCCCTTTGCCATACTTTACAAGGGATGGTGATTTTGTTCACCTTAGAAGAGCTGTGGGACACTGTGCACCCTGCAAGCCTCGTGATGTGTGTGGTACCTGCATAGCACTATAGTACCAATAACTAGATAGGTAGGAGTTCTCATCTGAGTCCTGTCAAATGTGAGGGTGTGTGTGTGTGTGTGTGTGTGTGTGTGTGTGTGTGTGTGTGTGTGTGCGAGAGGACTGTATCCTGTGTATGTGTTTTAGTGAGCACTATATCCATTAGGGGTGGGTTTACATTTTTAGGCTGTGATACTCCCAGTGCATGTCCCAAGGTCCACTTTACAAGGCCAGCTGTCTTCATCAACATATAGGTATCTGTTGACACTCTTCAGCCCAATAAGCCCTGTGCTGCATGCAGGCACTATGTAACAGTATGGACTGACTAACAAGATGGCCAGGGCTGCTAATCTCAATCTTGGCAAATGTGTATATGAGTGTATTTGTGTTTGTGTGTATAACTGTAGGTTAAAGAACTTTGAGTCCATTCTCACAGTGCATCTCCCATTGTCATACTTTACAAGGCCTGGTGATGTTGTTCACCTTAGAATTACCTTGGGACACACTCCACCCTGTAAGCTTTGTGGCGCATATGATAAATGCATGACACTGTAATAGCAATAACTAGCTAGGTAGGGGTTCCAATCTCAATCTTGGCAAGTGTGTGTGTGTGTGTGTGTGTGTGTGTGTGTGTGTGTGTGTGTGTGTGTGTGTGTGTGTGTGTGTGTGTGTGTGTGTGTGTGTGTGTGTGTGTGTGTGTGTGTGTGTGTGTGTGTGTGAGAACTATAACCATTGGATGGCCATGGTTTACAATGTTAGGCCAGGGTACTCCCAGTACACATCCCAAGGTCCACTTTATGAAGCCCACTGTTTACATGTACCATAAAGGTATCTGTAGACACTCTTCTGCCCTATAAGCCCTGTGCTGCATGCAACAGCTATGTAACAGTATGGAATGAATAACATGATAAGCAGGGCTGCTAATGTCAGCACTGGCAAATGTGTGTGCATGCATTGGTGTATGTAGCAGTGTTTGTGAGTGTGTAGACTCATATATGACAGTATAATGAGTCCTTTCCCACACAGTACACCCCCCATTGCCATACCTCACAAGGGCACATGATGTTATTCAGTTTACAGGTACCTTGGAACAGTCATCATACTATTAGTTCCATGCCACCTGTGATAACTGCATAACACTGTAGTACTACTAACTGCTTATTTGTTTATGTATTTATTTATTTATTTCACATTTGTTTACCGGGATGGTCCAACTGGATATATGTCCATTTTCAGAGGAGGCCCGGGGAGAAAAGCTCCAAGTTAGTAGATTACATTACATTAGTAACATTTACAAATTAACATAGTTTGCAGTCTTCAGTAAAGTTACAAACATTCATAGAACATGGTAGGCAACTGAGAGTTTTGCACAGGGTTTCACACAGATAAGGACTTTATCCTGTAATGAGCTCTAGATATGCCACAAAGCAAAGTCATATACATTTTAGAGTCAAATGACAGATTTAATTAGGCAAAATATCCAATACCAGGGGGTGGGTGTTAGTCAGGTTTTGAACAGGGACATTGCCAGTGCATTTGAAAGTGTAGTTTGAGGCTTTTTTTTAAACTGGGTTAGAGAGGGCTGGAGAGTAAGTTCAGCAGGTGGAGAGTTCCAAGTTTTGCCTACAGAGTTGGCAAATAGAGAGTCACCAGCCACATTTATGCTTTTGGTTGTTTGAACCAACAGTTTGTCAGCAGAGTGCAGTGACCTCAGGTTACTGTAGGGAGTAATGATCTTGCTTAGTGCTGGTGTCTTATTGGGGTGGTTTAGAACTTTGTGGGCTATTATAAGTTGGTTGTATTGGAGAAGACTAATCCATTCAAGCCAACCTAGTTGAGTTAAGTTGATACAGTGGTGGGTCCTAAAGGTTGTACCTGTAGAAAATCTAGCAATATGGTTGTAACAGCTTGCAAATTTGCTAAGAGTGGTTTTATTCAAGTTAGTGAAAAGGGGATGGGGCATAGAGAAGTGTAGACAGTAAGTGGGAGTGAGCAATAGAAGTTCTTGCAAATGGAATGAGGAAAGGTTTGATCCTATAGAGGGAGCCCAGTTTTTTTTGTTGATGGTTTTGATGGTTTGATTGATATGGGTATCATATTTTAGGGTATTGTCAACTGTGACCCCTAGGAGTTTGGTGTGAACATCTGTGGATATGTGTGCCATTATTGGATCTTATGATAAAGAATGGTGAAGAGGACTTACAGGTGGGGGAGAAATTAGCAGCTTAGTTTTGTTGGAGTTTAAAATAAGCTAACAGTTTGCAAACCATTTTTCAACATCATTGAAAGTATTCTGGGTTAGAGTCATCAGCTCAGTTGAGAAGGAGGCTGCACAGATTAAAGTTGAGTTGTCTGTGTATTGGATGCAGGTGGCCTTGGGAGTGATTGTGGGTAGGTCATTGATAAAGACTGAAAAGAGAAGTGGTCCTAGTATGAAGCCATGGGGACTCCTAGTGTGATGGGTAGATGAGTGGATAGTGTATTCTGCCATAATACTGCTTGTTGTCTGTCAGACAGATAAGACTGGAACCATTTAATCGCACAGTTATTTAGTGACAGTTTCTTTGGGGTATGGATAAGTAGTTGGTGGTTGACCATATCAAAGGCCTTAGACAGATCTAGGAAGAGAGCTGAGGTAAGTTTGTTATTGTTTTGGTTGAGGTTAATGGAATTAGAGCAGGATAGGAGGGCTAAGGTGGTGTTGTGGTTTGGCCTAAAGCCATGCTGAGAGTTGGCCAGTAGTTTATTCTGGGTGAGATAGTGCATTAATTGGTTATGGATGCATTTTTCCATTATTTTGGCCAGTGGTGATAGTATGGCTATTGGTCTGTAGTTTGAGAGGTCTAAAGAGTTCCCTCCTTTATAGAGAGGAATAACGTGGGAAACCTTCCAGATAGAGGGAATGGTGGCTTTGGACAAGGTTCGGTTTCTAATAATAGAAATAGGGTATGCAATGGCATCTGCCACTTTCTGTAGATATTCTGGTGTGAGGAGATCAGCTGCTAGGGTAGTGGGTTTTAGTTTGTTAATTAGACATCTGATGGTTGATGTAGATACAGGCTGGAAGTTAACGGAGAGTGGGGTAGTGGTCGAGGAAGAATCCTGATTGGGGCCACTGGGAGCCAGTTGGCTAGCTAGTGATTGGATGATCTTAGTGAAGAAACTGTTAAAGACATTTGAAGTTTCCTCTGGAGATTTTAGGTTACAAGCTGATGGGGTGTGAGTGGTGGATTGTCCAGGGTGGAGTAGTTTATTTACTCCTGCCCAAAAAATTTCAGGTTTGTTCTGATGTTTTTGTTGAAGGTATTGATAGAAGGATTTTTTGTCTAACAATATGGCTTTCTTAGTATCATTCCTTAGCTGCCGGAATTTAATATGGTCAAGTGGGTCTTTTGAGGTGGGCCATTTGTCTCATGCTTTATTTCTTGCTATGATTTTGGTTTTGGTTACTTTAGAGAGCCAGGGGACAGTTTTAGTTTTTGCTCTAAGGGTTTGGACAGAAGCGTGGGAATCTAGAATGGTAAGGAATTTAGAATTACAATAGGCTACAGCATCATCCAGTGGAAGATCTTTTAGGATGTCCCAATGGCATGCTTTGAGTTCATTCTAAAAATCAGTGGTGTTGAAGCTCTTGTTATTTCTAATAGAGTTATAGAGAATTTGGTGGTGGTTATCTACTTTATGCTTGATGATGTAAGTGAGTAAGTGGTCACTTATATCATCTGGGAGGGTACCAGTGTTGTACAGATCTGGGTGATTGTCGATAAGAATCCAATCCAGGATACTACCTTTGTTGTAGGGTTTATTTATTCTGGTGGGTGAGGATATGAGTTGTGTATAGCCATGAAGGTTTACATGGGTTGTGGGAGAGTTAAAGGAACAGTTGTTCCATTCAATATTAAAGTCTCCTAACACCATAGGTTCATGGGGGTACATGTTGGATAGCCATTGAAGGAAGTCCTTTAGGGTATTTATATTATTGCCTGGGGGGATATAAATGCAGGCAATGAATATAGATTTAATTTTGTTAAGCTGTAGTCTGATAATGAGAGTTTCAGCATTATTGAACAAGGGAGGTTGTTGTGGGGCTAATGTGACATCTAGTGTATTTTTAAAGAGTACTACTACTCCCCCACCTTTCCTAGACTTATGGTCTAGTTTGAGTATGTTGTACCCTGGTGGGATAACTTCATTGTCTTTAGTGCCTGGTTTTAGCCAGGTTTCTGTGAGACATAGCACATCAGGTGAGTAGGCTGCTAAGAGGGCATGGAGATTATGGACCTTGATTTTATGCTCCTGATATTTAGGTGACAGGTCAGGAGAGAGTTAGGGGTCATTGTAGTTGGCCAAATGTTAGAAGGGGTAATGGGCTGGGATCCAGAGCTTGTGGGATGGGGTAGGACCAGGGTTTGGGCGGATGTCTCCATCCCTTGTTAGACTGTATTGTACAGTAATTATTAGTTTCAGGACTTTGCTAATTATTTTATGATAATATCTGGTTTTGGGGAGATAGACCATAGTCTGGTTAGTTGGTGGCTGTTAAGAGTGGAAAAGTCAGGTTTGTAGAGAGCTATGAGTTGATCTGTTTTATTTAAAGTAGAAGTAGTGTTGGTTTGGGATAAGGGGTGGTGAAAGCCAAGGTAGGGAGATTTTCATAGGTGGTGAGGAGATATGGAACGAGCATTATTGGAAATAGTAAGATTATTGGTCTCATTTTGATAGTTAACATAGCACTTGCCTAAGAATTGTGGATTAGGAATATAGAAGGTTTATTGGCAGGATGGGGTGGTGTTTGGATGTATGGGCTATCTGTGATAGGTTGTGGAAGGGTGGTGTGGTTTATTGAGCTTTAAATTTAGCACCATTGGGGCGGGTGAAATTTGGGGGCAGGGTGGAGCATGGAGCGAGACCAAGCAGAGGGGGGCTAATCCAGACCATGAGGTACCTTATGTGTATGCCTGTGAGGTAAGCTGCTTGTGTTTGCGGACAGTTCAGACCCGGACTGCGCTTTTCTTATAACAATGTATCCACCAGTCAGATAAAAGATAAAGGTGGTACAGCAGCTGAATACTTAGAGTGGTGTTAGGTCTAGAAAAGAAGAGTAGAGAGAGAAGTAAGCACGTTTGAAATGGTAAAGATATATTATAAAGATTACTAAACAAACTGAGCAAATAGCTACTGCATACAGGAAAATATGTCTCGAATCAACTACTAGTATATGCAGATACTGAGCCAAATGGAAAAACACATCAGTGAGCAGGGACCTCAGCTGACAGGTATGCAGTCACAGATAGAAATATAGTGAGCAGCACTCTGTCCTGGGTCTCTAATGTGATTCGGTCTACCACTAACACCACAATTATATAGCAATAATTAGACACCAGTATGAGTTGTCTAAGCACAACACATATATAGGAATATTAGTTAAGAAGGTGCAGCTATGCAGATAGTACATACTATTATGGGCGGCACAGTGGTGCAGCGGTTAACGTTGTTGCCTCACAGCAAGAGGTTCTCCGGTTCAATTCTCGGCTGGGGTGCCTTCTGTGTGGAGTTTGCATGTTCTCCCTGTGTTCGCGTGGGTTTCCTCTGGGTACTCCGGTATCCTCCCACATTCCAAAGACATGCATCTGGAGCATTTCTCCCCGGGCCTCCGCTGAAAACAGGCTCTGTGGAACCTAGTCGGACATTCCCGGTCAACAAATGTTAAATAAATAAATAAATAAATAATAAATATTATACTAAAAACAATTTGGTGCAGGCAAACACAATGCTAGCATGCCATAGTAACCTCCAGTAATAAAGCATAAATCATATTAGATGTCTATGTAACACAATTCAATAAGCATATACAGTTGTAAAACACTTACTGGAGAGACACTGAGCTCTTCAACATTTAACTAGATGGGTAGGGGTTCCAAACCCAACACTGGCAACTGTAATCCTGTGCATGTGCACACATGCACATGCACGGCATGTGTGTGTGTGTGTGTGTGTGTGTGTGTGTGTGTGTGTGTGTGTGTGTGTGTGTGTGTGTGTGTGTGTGAGTGACTGTGTGTTTGGGAACAGTATTCCCTGTGTGTTTGGATGACACAATACCTTCTGGACGTGTGGGTTTTACCAATCTGAGCTGTGTTCCACCAACTACACTTACCATTGTCCACTTTACAAGAGCTGCTGATGTCAACCACCATAGACTTACTTGTATACACCCCTCAGCCATATAAGCTCTGTGGCACATGCAATAACTGTTAGACAGACCTGGTAAATGTGTACATATTCAGTTGTACCTCAGCTATGACATGGTCGATGTGTTACCACTCTGCCATACCCCACATTGGCAATGTCTGCTGGGCCACATCCTGCTGATACACAGACACCTAGAACACAAACAGAATACAGCATGTGAGACTACATTCAGTCAGCATTACTAACACCTTGCATCATGGCTGAAAAGGTACACACACACTCTGAAGTGTACCAATTACAAATGCCAGCTGACAGCACCTTACACAGCATTACATAGCTAAACTGTACTTAATTCACCCTGTGCATCAGAACCATATTAGCATGTCCCTGCATTGGTGGTATGGATGACATTGATGTGGCACAGGTATCATCCTATGCACAGTGTGTTGTGTGGGTATGCCAGAGGTCTAGGCTGGACCATACAATTGACACCATGTGTGTGTGTTTGGAGGGGTGTTCTATGAATGGGCCATACAGAGGTGGTGTGTGCATGCGCGCACGCATGTGTGTGTGTGTGTGTGTGTGTGTGTGTGTGTGTGTGTGTGTGTATCTGGAGTTGACCTGGCTATGATAGTGATGTGTGTGTGTGTTTGTATGCAAACAATCATGCCATGTAGCTGCCCTACACAGGGGTATATTGGACAGCTGTGGACCATACATGGTAGGGTGTAGAGTTCACTGTCTCTAGTCATGGACATGTGAACTGGTCCTGCCAGGGGTCTCAATGGAACCACCAAGCCAAAGGCCAGATGAAGTACTACTCCCCGATGGTGACTGCTGTCTGCTGGATCCATGTCCCTGATGGGACTGGCCAGGACCACATGCCCATGGCCTGCTCCATTGTGGTGTGGGCAGCACCTGACATTTGGTTGTGCTGGTGGTACTGCCACTACGGGTTTGTGAAGGTGCATGGCTATGTAGACTCTCAGCTGATGTTGGTGCTGACCTACATCAACAAGGCTGATGACCATGTCCCACCACATGCTGCAGCACAGACATTTCACGGTTGAGGATTGCCAAGGTCTCACCCCACTGTTTATTCATGACCTCAGTATTTTGATGTGTGGCCTCAACAAGGTCATGTATGTCATCACATAAGACAGGAAGAGTTGCATCCAAGACCCTGAGTATTTGTCTGGTGTTGCATTCATTATGTGCCTGTGCATCCATGACAGCTCGAAACATGTGTTTGGTGATACCTGCTGTGGCACTTGCAACAGTGGTTTGACAGGAAGCAGTCCTCCTTCGAGCACCCCATCCATCCTCCTATGTGGGTCCTTGCCTGTACTCTGGCTATGGCTAGTGTCTACACACACACTTGCCATAGTTACCACGCTAGCCTGTTCCATGCCACCACTTGACAACTGTCCATTATCTGTGTCTGCTGGGGATGGGATATGTGTGGGCATTGTGACTGTGTGTGGGGACATTGTGGATGACTGTGGGATGCTAACTGATGACACAGATTCACACCCTGACAACCTCACCTGTGCCTCACTAGGACCACCATCATTGTCAGAGTCTGCAGAGACACTGACATCAGATTCTGAGCTGGATTCTGAGCGCAAGGGACCACAACCACCATGGCCACCTGTGAGGTGAAGACAACATATGTAAATTAATACCTGCACTATAAAGTTTGCTGGTATATATACACACACACACACACACACACACACACACACACACACACACACGCACACACGCACACACACACACACACACACACACACACACATGCACCTGCACACATGTGCATGTGCACATGGACACACACAGACAGACACATTCAGGTGAGATGGCACAAAGGCATTACACAGACCTCACAATAGCCAATTGGTAACATTCTCGACACACAGTCAGACCATGCCATATACACTCTGGACAGGCCCTCAACATCATGCAGTGCAGCCCTTTCAACTTAATGTTACTACTAATACTACTGGGATACGTGAGTAGTGTTAGTAGGTGATGGGCCTTCACCTAGCACACACTGCACCCATGTACACATTATTACTGTTCACCCATATAGCACAGTGGCAACTCCTACAGAACATAGCTCTCAACTGTATAGAGTTTCACTGAATGTCTAGATGTGATGCTCATATTTTTGGTCTGTTCCTCATGAATTCTGTGTTTGTCTAACACATTACTGGGATGATCTGAGGATTGGTGTCACTAGTTAATGACATAATTTGAGTTGCAGACTTCAAAACTTGCAGAAAATATATGTTAAAACAAATCTGGTTACACAACAACTTTCTAAGCTTACAGTGGATATAATAAGTGTACACACCCCTGTTAACATGCCAGGTTTTTGTGCTATATAACATGAGACCACAGAAATCATGTCATAATTTTTCCCACCTTTAATGTGACCTATAACCTGTGCAATCCAATTCAAGAACATACACATTGGTTAGGGGTAACATATAATAAATGAAATATTGTGCAACAGGCTGGTTGCATGAGTGTGCACACCCTTAAACTAATACTTTGTTAAAGCCCTTTTTGATTTAATTACAGCATTCAGTCCTCTTGGGAAGGAGTCTATCAGCATGTCACATCTTGACATAGCAATATCTGCACACTCTTCCTTGCAAAAACCCTCCAACTCTGTCAGATTGCCAGGGCATCTGTTGTGCACATCCCTCTTCAGGCCACCCCACAGATTTTCTATTGGATGTAGG
The DNA here is from genome assembly GCF_019279795.1 of Protopterus annectens. Classification (NCBI taxonomy): domain Eukaryota; kingdom Metazoa; phylum Chordata; order Ceratodontiformes; family Protopteridae; genus Protopterus; species Protopterus annectens. The sequence goes on along the minus strand of NC_056736.1, from coordinate 597,344,369 downwards.
GGAGGGCTCTTGCTGGGCATTCCAAAACATTGAATGTATTCTAGTGAAGCCATTATTTTGTTGATTTGGATGTATGGTTTGGGTCATTGCTGTGTGGAAAGGTGAAATTCCTCTCCATCTGCAGCTATCTAGCAGACACCTGAAGATTCTGGGCCAAAAGAGACTAGTATTTGGAACTGTTCATAATCCTCTCCATCTTGCCTAAAGCCCCAGCTATATCTTATGAACAGCAATCCCAAGGCAGGACACTGCCATCACCATGCTTCACCATGGGGATGGTGTTCTTTTAGTGATGCACAGTGTTGTTATTGCACCAAACAAACCTTTTGAAATTGTGGCCAAAAATTTCAACCTTGGTCTCATTAGACCATAACACATTTTCCCACATGCTTTTAGGAGACTTGATGTATTGTTTCATCAGAATTTAACCTGGCCTGGATGTGGATGTTGTTCTGTGTGAGAAAAGGCTTCCATATTCCAACCCTACCCCATAGGCATGACATATGGAGAATATGGGAGATTGTTGTCACATGTAGTACACAACCAGTACTAGCCAGAGATTCCTAAAACTCCTTTAGTGTTGCTGTAGGTCTCCTGGCAGCCTCCCTAACCAGTTTGGTCTTGCCTTTTCATCCAAATTGGAGGGACGTCCACTTCTTTGCAATGTCACTGTTGTCCCATATTTTCTTCACCTTTTTATGGTTGTCTTCACCATGTTCCATGGTATATGCAATGCTGTGGAAATGTTTTTTTACCCTTCTATGGGCTGATACTTTTCAACAATGAAATCCCTGTGATGCTTTGTAAGCTCTCTGCGAGCCATGGCTGTTGCTGTAGCAGGCAACTGAGTAAATGTCTGGAAAAGACTAGTAGGACAGCTGACCATTATTTGGTGTTAATCAAAGAGTCTCTGTAATTGATGGCAGGTATGTACCCAAGAAGACATAATGCTGTAATTAAATCAAAAGCTGCTTCAACAAAGTATTAGCTTCAGGCTGTGCACACTTATGCATTTAGCTTACTGTTCATTTTATTATTTTTCATACTTGTTCCCCTAACAGATTTATTTGTTTTTCAATTGAATTGTACAGATTAAAGGTCACATTAAAGGTGGGAAGAGTTGTGAAATGTTTTATTGTGGTCTCATTTTTGTATATCACAAATACCTGACATTTTAATTGGGATGTGTACACTTTTTATATGCACTGTATAAGAGTACTTTTTAAATATGTCCCCAGTTTTGGCCCTTTGTCCCCCCATTTTGTCAGTCTTGGTCCAGATTTCTTGCACTGACAGGTTGTGAAGTATGCTACAGATATGTTATATCTCCTGCAAATAGGCCCATGTGATGACCAGTTTGATGCAATGCAGTTAACCCCACCACAAGTGAACATGCACATATCGCAATATGGCTAAGAGTAACAGTTGTCTGCATGGTAAAATGCATGATCTTAACATGCCTGGGGTATTGGTGAGCCACAACAGGACAATATCATACTCACTGGCTTCAGGTTGCTGTCCCAAATCCAGACCAGAGGTACCTATGTAGTTGTGGGGGAGAGGTATAGTCAGTAGACTCACATGTGGCACTGGTACAAAATGAATGCTACTTTTATACACATGTACAGTACAAGCTCTGATACTACACAATTTGCTGTCCTTCACCATAGATGTGCACTTGTGTGCATTACAAAACCCCAACCACAAATGCAGTTTGACCTGACATATGCATCTAGATACTATATGGAAGTCAGTATGACTGCTACAGTATTCAATTGATGTGCATTGCAGCCTTACCTGGATGCTCCTCATCTGTTGTCTGGGTGCCACCCACCTCCACAACTTGTGTGTGTTGACTTTGCTGGCATGTAGTGGCTGCCCCAAGGTTGGCAAGGAGCTCCTCCATTGGTGTAAGTGGGGCCTGTGTAGCAGCACCCCCACCTGTGGTGGTACAGTCCCTGTACATAGCAGCAGCCCTTTGCTGGGCATGGTGTATCAGGTTAGTCACCCGATGCCTGACCTGATCATATGTGCATTCATGGTGGCCCAAGTTATTTACTCTATGGACAAGCTTGTCCCACAGGGAGGTCTGCTCCCACGGATTCTGTTGGCTATGGCCAAACATCACCCCATGGTGCTGGATTATCATATCTGTAATGGCTGCAGGTTCAGCTGCAGTGTACGGTGGCTGCCTTGCACGCTGCATTTCACCTGGAAGACATAAACAGGGAAACACATCACAGGACCGCATACATTGGTCAATGTTATTTACATAACCTGCATATCAACATTGACTAGCATTAGCCACCACTTATGACCACATCATATCCCTGTCATCTATCAGCACAGTATGAGCTTGCATTGCACTCCTGGTCCTGATGTGTCATGTTCCCCCTAATGAGGGCCAATAAATTGCATAATCCACCATTGATCATTCACCTTTGTGTAGAAGGATGACAGTGGCCATCTTCTTTGCAGATTGAATGTCAAGCGGTGCCCAGGCTTTGCTTCTATACAGTGTGTAATGGAGCTGGGAGCATATGCCTGATGTGATGTAGGATGCAGACAGGGATGTTATCAGATCCCATGAAGACTTACTTTTGTTGCCCTTAATTAGGCATTATGGACTTGCTCCCTGATGATGAGGGGAGGGGTATGGGTACTGTGCATATCCACCTATACTGATGGTGGGACAGGAGGGGGATGTTTTCCCTTAGCCTGTCTGCAGTGGGTTGGCTATAGCTATGCTGTATGTGTATGTGCTGTGATTGACCACCAGTACAGGGTGGGTTGGGTTGTTGCCTCTCAGATTGAAGACATATGTGAAGACAGCCTTGTGATTGGCCTTGGTGGATGTGTCCAATTTGTACTCATAGTTAGCCTTACAGTAATTCACCTGTGACCTTATATGCTTGTTCAGACAAAGGTTGACTTGCTTCCAAGTTGGTGCCTGCTCCTACTTAGCCCTGTACATTGAATATAGAAACTGATTATGTGGCTTGTGTATTGCTGCTACCTAGCAAAGGGGATTACTCTACCTTGGTGAGGCAGATTTTATGAGTCAGGTATTGCTGAGTCCATGCAGCTATATATGTGCTCATATAGCTGTTTGTAGTAGGCATGGACACAAGGTCATAACACAGTTGAACACCTCTCCATGTTTAACCTGATAATCATGCTTATTCTAATACCCATGTCTGTATCAGAGTAATGCAACAACCAATAGCTGTAGAAATGTATGTTTGTTGCACACACAGAAACTAAGATTCCACACGTGTACCACATGTACAGCTTATTTACCTGACATTTTGCATCTCATGTCTGTTGTTTTGAGGCTTCCAGCTACATCTACTCATATAAACATGTGCACAGGTAATACCCAGTATACATTTCTGTTGTATGTCAGTATGGCACACTGCATTTACACTCTTGCTCAGTCATACCTCTCAACCTGTTAGAACAGGACATCTGGAGAATGACACACATAAATGGGAGGCAATGGCCCAAAATTAGTGACACTTTATTAATATTGCTGTAACACACTTAAGTCAGTTAATAGCACAGTAGGTTTTGCATTCACAGAAATACCCTGGAGGATGTCCGACACTCATATGTATGCTATTATGTTCTAATGTCAGTCTTCACAGATTTGCGAATGATTTGCCAGACATAACAAACCTCTATGAGCAAATGTGAGGCACACATAGTTCAGTGTGCATAACAGTGGACAGTTGAACGGTATGAGCTCAGTATATCACACGCAGTTCAACAGAAATGTCTGCAAAAGTCGCTTACTATGCACATACCCTATATAGATCTCTTAGATTTGTAAGACAAACATGTATCATAGTTGTATTCTCAAGTAACATATGGATATTTACGACATTCCACTAGCTGGCTTAGCAGTGTCACAGTCAGTATTGTTCGACAGACACTCCAGTAGTAGGCATATGTGAGCTGTCCTTTCCTGGGGTGACTCAAGGGTCTGAGGTATGATCTATGTCACTGCAGACAGACCCAGATGCTATGGCCATAAGTTCTGATCAGCAATATATCAGTACAGCAAGTCTTGTTGAGACATATTTGTTTAACATCCTACTTCCCATTATTGCATCCCCCTACTGCATTCCACTATATGCTTACTTGTCTGACATACCTTTTTCTTTTCCTCTCTCTCTCTCTCTCTGTCTACACATGTAGTGGTATAGATCTGTTTGGCATAGACAGCAGCTTGCATTTTGTAGTTAATGCTCATGAGCAGGTGATAGCCTGTGCACCAGTCAGTGTCCCTCACTTGTTAACTGCATGCAAAACAGCTGTGTTGTTACTCCTATAGCCAATGGCATGGCTACACACTCCTGTAATTCAGTACTTCATGTGGGCGTTGCCCATTTTCCTTGCCTGTGAGGTGGACATTATGGAGGTGTGTGGACAACAGCATCACATAGGGTGGTTGGAAATATCTCTTACAACAAAAAATGTGGAGACAGCCCAAAAAAATGGGGGAGAAGTTTCCAGACTTAGGGACAGAAAGTAAGTATTGCTGTTATACAGTTGGATTAATGCTAGTTTAACAGGGTTTGTGTGGACATGGATTTTCTGCGTGATTTTACGTCTGACAGTGTTATGTAGTTGACATAACTCTCAACTGTAAGGCTATCCGCAGAATGGCCAGAGGTTTGACTCTTGTGTTTGGTTTGTTCCACAGACAGTTTTTGTCCTTGGCAAATCAGTAGCATACTTTAGGGATTGCAATCAGTAAATGCTAACATCCATTTGTGTTTCTGACTTCATATCTATTTTGGCTTTACTTAGCATCTCGCAAACTCGCTTACTCCTGCTTACACCCGCACTAATTTCCTTAAAAGAAAAAAAAAAGGGGTGATAGGAAATTGGTGAAAAAGGGGCAAGCAGAGGGAAAACAATATGAAAGGTAGCTAGGGATGTGCAGGATGAGTGTAGGGAAGGTCCATAGCTGTCCATTTCTTATACAGCAACAGCTGTGCATTTGTACAGAATTTGCAGGTGAATTTGGACACTCAAACCACAGAGAGATGGGTGAGGACAACAGAAATGTGTTGTCAAGCCAATTGGACCAGATTATATGTGTCCAGTGGACATGTGTGTAGAATGGACAGCTATGTATGGAGAGATTTTTTTGGGGGACAGATGTCCTTTTTTAAGGTGAGAGTGGGATGTTGGGGAAGGATTACAGGTATGTCTGGGGGAGGTAGGTTGGGTAGGGGGACAGACGAGACAGACAAGACAGCAGACAGGGATGATGTATGACACATGTTGGGGTAAATACCTTGGATGGGTAGGGTGATTGGGAATCAGAGGCCCGTGACCCCCATATGGATACAGTGGGACTGACATCCCCACCTGTAGGCAGTCATAACTGCACCTTCACACCCCTGATGGTGGCTGTGCTGGGGGCTGGACATGAGGGGCAGCCTGCTCCTCAAGGTGAGCCAGGTGGCTCTCCATCTGTGTTCAAACAGGATGGTGTGCATTTGTCTAGATCAGGGAAGATAATTTTTCCAGCAGATATTTTGCAATATTTGACAAACACAAGCCAGGATTTTTGCCAGGTCAAAAATGTAACAGTTCACAGATGGCAACATTTGATACATCTCTGATGGTTAATGCTAGGAGCATTAATAATAAAGTTGTTTTTATTAGAAATTTTGCTACGTTCCCACAAGATTGATGTTGTTATAGTTTGTGAAACATTGTTAAATAACAATGACTGGAAACCAGTTCTGTCAGGGTATAAATGTTTTTACTGTAATGGACATTCTAACAAAAAATCAGGTGGAGCTGTTATGATAGGGATTAAAGATAGCTATGAGACTTGTGATTATTACATGTTTAGCGATAACACCAATACTACAGACTGTGTAACTGTGACAATAAAGACAACCCTGGAATATATAACAATTGTTGGAGTGTACAGATCACGAAAGTCAAGTGCAGATGACCTAGAGGAATTCATACATTTCTTACATGAAACACAGGAAGGAAGAATAATATTAGCTGGGGACTTAAATTTACCAGAAACAGACTGGAATAATATTGATTCAACAATGTTAGTAAAGAAATTATTCACAGAGTATATTCAGGAACAAAAAAATGCTTCAGACTGTAAAAAAAACTACCCGGGGACGGAATATACTAGATATTGTTTGTGTTCCCAAAGAAATTACTGTAGCTTCAAGTCAAGTTTTACCACCATTGATGTCCAGTGTTCATGGGATCATAAAGGTTAATTTGTTGCTAAATAATTCTGCCAAACTGAAATCTAAGCCAATGCACAGAAGGTTAATTACAGATTATAGGGAAGCAAAACAGTTACTATATAAAACTAACTGGACTGGGGTGTTCAGTGGAAAAACTGCAAATGGAATGTGGAAAGTTTTGAAAGAGAAACTGTTTGAGTGCCAAAAGTAAAAAAAAAGTTTACCATCAGGATCCAGGCACGCAACATCAGCAGGGTATATTTCCATAAGAACAAGATACCTGATTAAGGTGCGAGACAAAAAATATAAGAAATGGAAGAGAGGTTGAACTACAAGTTTGAAAACTGAAATAAATGAGCTGGACAAACAGATCAAGCATAGTGTTAGACAAGATCAAGAAAATTTTGAAGAAAATTTATATAAAGATATTGAGCATAATAGGAAACCTTTTTTATAGATACATAAGATGTGAAAGGAGTAAAGATGTACAAATTGATAAACTGTGTGCAGATTCTAAAATTTATTCTCAGACACAACAGATTATAAATATAGTTACAAAATCTTATGCAAAACAGTTTGGTTCCACAAAAGGGGTGGTAAGTTGTCCTAGTGACATCCAGGTAACTCCAGATACTGGAATCAAATTAGATTATATTGAAAAAGAACTGTGCAAACTGGATCCAAACAAAGCACAGGGAGGAGACAGAATAAGTAACAATGACCTGAGAACACTTAAGCAAGAACTTACAGTGCCATTACATCTATTATTCACTAGGTCATATAACTATGGGGAGATTCCTCAAGACTGGAGACATGCACTTATTAAACCTGTTTTTAAGGAAAAGGGGAGTAGGACAAACCCAGAATCATATAGACCTTTAAGTCTACTTTCATGTTGTGGAAAAATAATGGAGAAGGTAATACTGGATAAGTTATTGTCAGAACTGGATAGTTTGGGACTTGAAACCATATATCAGCATGCATATGTTGAAAATAGATCTATTACCACCTGTAACATGATGTTCCTTAACAATATAATAACAGCTATGAATGAAAAATTGTGCTGTGATGTGATTTATATAGATGTAACTTCAGCATTTGACAGGGTCATACACAAAACACTAATCAATAAATTAGTACAACTAGGTATTGATGTATTGTTGATAAGATGGATAGCTGCATGGCTTGCAAACAGGACATGGCAAGTATCATACACCAACTGGACAGGTGAAATCCTTGGTTACAGTCAAGGTGTCCCACAGGGCTCTGTACTAGGCCCTTACTTGTTTAGATTGTATCTTTCAGACCTTAATTTTTCATCTGAGGTGTTCTACAGTCTATATGCTGATGACCTGAAATTGGGTAAACTGATTACAAGTGTTGCAGATAAGGCATGTCTGCAAAATAATTTGGCTAAATTGACCATTTGAGCACTGGAGAATAATATGTTGACAAATACATCAAAAACTAAGCATATGAGATTTGGGAGACATAAACTGAAAGGTGAATATTTAATACAGCACACAGTGATTGAAACTGTAGACTCATTTAAGGACCTGGTTATGTGGGTAGATTCAGCTATGAGTTTTTCTAATCATATCAACCAATTGGCTAATGACAGTTATAGAACTATAGATTGTATAAAAAGATTTATAAAGTCTAGGAAGTCAAACATAATGAAGTCATTGTTTGTTAGTTACATTAGACCCAAACTTAAGTATGGAATAACAATATGGAAACCCTATAGGAAAACAAGCATGAATAAACTGGAAAGAGTACAGCTGAAATATTCTAAGGGCATCCATGGATGTGAAAATGTAAGTAATTATTAAAGACTAAACTATCTGAACTTGTACAGTGTCACAAGGAGATCTTATTCAGGTATATAGGGCATTCAGATCCAGCTACCTCTGGGAGTGTTTGGGATTATCAGAAAGTACTAGAGAATCATCAGATAACCTATGTAGAAGATTCTATAGGAATGGGAAGTGTACTAATTGGTTCTCTGACAGAGTAGCTGATGCTTGGAACAGACTACCTAATTACATTAAAGTAAGTACTAGTTTAGATATTTTTAAGAACAGCCTGGACATTTATTATGGAAACAAGTGTTTGGTATATTGGCAAGCTAAAAGGGGTTTTAATGCCTGTGCTTGAAACATTTGTATGTATATATGTATGTATCTGGAGCTGCTGGCCACCCAACTCAGAGTTGATGACACTGTGCACCATACCCTGGAACTGACGGCAGATGAAGGGCTCATTTCCCTGCCCGGAGGGGGGATGGTCCCCATCCCCTGAGGTGGTTCCAGCTGAAGGTGCAGGGCCTGCAGAAGATGAAGTTCCAGGGTGGGTCCCAGATGTGCTAGGGCCTGGTGTCATGGCCAGATGGGGTGGGACAGGTGGATCCACTAGGATTGGCCTTCCCAAATGTGTTATGCTGTTGAGGCTTTCCAAGATATATTGGTTAGTCATGAACAAAACATTTCAATATTAGTTTTAACAGCATGCATGGGTTTTCCAATTAACCTAAAACAACAGATGTGAAACAGTTGCATAGCAAACAGAACACATACATAAATGGAACAACAATAAGCATTGTAACAGCATACCAGTAACAATGATGGCAACAGGCCACCAACAATGCTATTTGAATAACATATGTTAACATGCAACCAATTAATTATATGAACAATAATGGGACACATGTCCCAGCATTAGGTTTTGTAAAAACATACCCATAGTAGATGAATAATACTTAGTGATGCAGATGAGGGGCGGGGGAGAGAAGGAAAGTCCATTAACAACTGCAGAGGCATTTGTTTTTCACAACAGTACTGCTCAGTACTCTAGAAGTCTGCCCTCACTTCACATCTACCTAAGCCATAGCTTGTGTAGCATGGTGAGCAGTTCTTAAAGGGGTAGATGCTGAGCACTGCTTAATAGTGCACAAAACAGCTTAGCTAAGCTAACTAGTGCTTAGCATGTACATTTTAGCAATCAGAATTATGGCTTAATTCATCATTACTGACATATTACTAGGTGTATATGTTTACTTTCCATGACATTCCCCATGTGCTTTCATTACATTGCATTGGTGTATGACTATGATGTATGGGACACTTGTGTTTACACGGGAGTTTCATATTTCTTATACACTGACACTTCCCTTTTGGACCTGCTACATTCCCATGGTTGACAGATATTATTTACTACCTCATTTAATAAAAAAAGATGTTATTAATACTGCTTTCCATGTAAAAGTAAAGAGACTGAACTGGGGCTTGAACTGTGAATGGCTGCATGCTAAGTGGGAGCTGTAACCACTGTGCTATCTCACACTAAGGATGTTACCTGTATATTTCTATTTCAGCTAGTTACATGTGCACACACACACACACACACACACACACACACACACACACACACACACACACACACACACACACACACACACACACACATATACACACACGCACTCATGCACACACACATGCACGTGTACACACACACACTCCTGGTACAGTCTGACGCAGCTGTCACACCTATGGGCCCTTCAGGGCAGACCTTACGGTAGTTCTGCCTGCCACAATCCATCTCTGTCACTGCTACTGTCCAGCCCACAGCAGAGGGTGACAAATCCTACTGTGTGATGGGCCTAGTAGCAGAATGGTAATTGTGGGCAAGACCAAGGCTATTGGAGTGAGCTATGCAGTGTCACCAAGTGCATATGCATGTACTGTAAGAGCTGATGTACTGTTATACAGACCACACTCACTGACAAGGTGTAACGATATGTGATGATCACTGATGAGGGTACAGGCCTATACACTATCACTGCAGTACATACACAGTTCAGACTCACATGTATTTATTTCACAACATTGCAGCACAGTCTGCAATACATATAGAACACATGTAAAGTACTAGGTGCATAACCTCATAAGATGACACCAGGCTATTGGCCCTGATGCCTTTGTAAGCCTGGCCCAGACATTTGCCCATGTCCCTTCCAAGCCAGCACCTGTTTCCTCTGTCCATCTGGGGCACATGCAGGATCCCAGTAGTGTCCCATCCTTTTCCCATGCAGTCATCCAGCTTCCTCTTCCAGAGGGTTATACATGTACTCTGCTAGACATGGGGAGGGAGTGTATTTTACAGACAGTGTATTGTGTGGGACACCACACTATCCTGCCAACAAGTACTATACATGTAACAGACCAGGTGAGGACCTTGCATGCATGATGTGTGAGTGCAATATGTCTTACAGATATGCAGAAACACCATCAAGACTGGTTTAGACATGGCCTTGTATGCCAGACACAGGTCACCTATGATCAGTCTGTATGAGACTGAGTACATGGAGAGGGTTTTCAGCTTACCTGTATAAGGTAGGTGTTGCAGACCCTGGAATTGCCTGGCCAGGAAACTCTGTGGTCTCGGAAACTGCTGCATTTGCTTGGCAAGATACATGGCAAAGGAGCCATTGTACTTGGTAGAGCATCTGGTAAGGGTGGAGTACAAGGATGTTGTGGCCTCTCAGTTCCTGGATGACATACCCATACTTGTTACGTAGGCCATGAAGACAGCCTTCCTTACAACTGTGCCCACATGGTGGGAAACTGTCAGGTTGCTAGGAACCTCGGTGCAGAAGTTGCGTCACACCTGATCACATGCTCAGTACATTATTACTGTCATACTTAGTGTGGATGCCATCTGCCACAGCAGGGGGAATGGTGCATCTCCTGGCATTCAGTTTGTGGTAATGCTTCTTGCACCAGTCAGTAATTGGGTGAGTGCCTCTTGGGGGATGCTCATTTCAATAGGGGACTGTAAGACAGTGGGCAGCTTGCAAGCATATGTACACCTGGTCATCCACAGACCACTGCTTTTATCCTCTACCTCAGATACATATATCTCAAACAGTAGAGGACCCCTAGACTGATCCTTGGGGTACACCGTTGTGGAAGAATCTACTACTAGAGGTGGGTTCCACTACTTTGACTGAGTAGGTACTATCATTGGCCAGTTAGCTACCCATCTGGTAACCTACAGGTTGGTGCCTAGCTGTGTAGGCATATGTGTCCTGGCCACCTGGGGATTAGTGTGAGAGGGTTGGGCTAGGTGAAGGTAGGCACTGTTTACTATCTTCCCCTCATCCCTATGTTTGTTGACCACTTCCAAGAGGTCAACTGGGTTTAACAGGCCTGATCTCCCTTTGAAAATACCATGGTGTGTGGGCTCAGGCATAATGTCCTTGATATTGCCTTCCATGCCCTTGCAGAACAGGCAAGTTAGGCTGATGTGCATAATATTGGCTGGGTCAGTGGATTGGTCTGCCTTTGTGTGTAGCGATGACAGTGCCTATCCTCTGTGCTGGTGGGATAACACCAGTGCTCAGGCTGTGGTTGACTACAGTGCAGAATGGATCTGACATTCCATGCCTGTGCTCATGTAGGATGCAGTCAGGGATGGTATCAGGCCTATGGAGACCTCTGTGTGTTGCCTTTGAGAGGGCATTAAGGCCCTGCTTCCTGATGATAAGGGGAGGGGGGCAGGTGCTGTACATGCACATGTATACCAATGGGGGACAGGGGGTGATGTTTACACTTCACCTGTCTACAGCCGGTTACCTATATATATGCCATATGTGTATGTGGTGTTATTGACCACCACTACAGAGCAGATTTGTGTGTTGCCTATGGAATTGCAGACACATGTGTAGAAGGCCTAGTGACTGATTTTGGTGGATGTGTTCAATTTACACTCAAAGACAGCCTTAGGGTAAATCACCTGTGACCTTATTTGCTTGTGCAGACCAAGGTGACATTGCTTTCAATGAGGCATCTGTTCCTTCTTGTCCCATCCAGCAATTGTTTCCACCTATTATGGTATTTGTGCATTGCTACTGTCCACCACAGGTGTTTACCCTACTTTTAGGGAGATGATGTTGTCCTGTCAGGTATTGCTGAGTCCATATGGCTATGTAGGTGCTCACATAGTATTGTGGTGTGGGCCTGGACACTGCTGCTAGTTCCAACAAATGGGATATTGGCTGTACAGCTACTTCTACCTGCCCTGAGGGGATTTTTAGTCATTTGTGTACAGTTCATTCTGTTTGACACTGTAAAGGGGGGGCAGGGGAGATGGTGACCTGAACAGTGATGGCTATGTGGTCAGATATTACCAAGGAGGATGGCACTGTAGGAGTGCTACATTTGCTACTCATTTTGGTTAATACCAGGTACAGGATATTTCCACCTGTCATAGGAGTGTTGAGGAGCTGATCCAGTGCATTGCCACTGACAAGGCCGAGGGATCTATGTGCGTTCATGTTTAGTGGCATAGGTCATGCACACTAAGGTTGGGTATTTGAAGTCACCCAGGATCAGGGTAGACGATTGAATCCTGACAGATTCCAGTAGGTCCCAATAGATGTGGTGGATGTCCATAGTCATGGTTGGAGGCCTGTAGCTAGCTATGATTTGAGTAGGTGCTTTGTCAACTGTTAACTGCACTCGGGATGTCACCTATGTATCATACTGTTTGGCCAGACTGGAGGTGTGTATGTGTATGCTAATGTTCAACACTCCACCTCCTGTGTCTTTGCAGGTCTCCATTTGGGGTCTAAACGTCTAAACATATGATGGGATGAGTGACCTGGCAAGGTTGGTGTGCTCTCCTCAGCTACAAAGCAGGTGTCAGTGACTGCACAAATGTTGGCATCCTACAGGACTAGGTACGCTTGCATTGACATGGGTTTCATGGTAAGACACCTAGCTCCTGTCAGAGCACGACATCTGCGCACATGCCAAAATCACACATCAGTGGTGGCAAAGGCCAGTAAATAGCATCCCTTTATGTATCTAGCTGAAACAGTTGCCAGAAAAGATGGTGTTACATTCACTGGTCTGTTCTGCAGGATATGACATCTGACAATCAAATGTATGCTAATATGTTATGACTTCAGTCTTTAATGAGTTGCCAGTGATGTGCCACATAATACAAAACTGTTTGAAGCATTGACTACAAATATGAGGCAGACACGTGGTCAGTCTGCAAAACTATGGACAGTTGTCAGGTATGGGCTCAGTATATCACATACAGTTCAACACACACATCTGCACCTGTTGTGCAGTATGCACATACCCTATATACATCTCTTACATTTGTAAGACAAGTATATATATCACAGTAGCATTCACAGGTGACATATGAATAATTACAACATCCCAGGTAGCTGGCCTAGCAGTGTCACACTCATTATTACACAACAGACACTCCAGTAGTGGTCATATATGAGCTGACCTTTGCTGAGGTGACTCAGGGACCAAAGATGTGCTCCATGTCAGTGCAGACAGGGCAAGCGGGAATGGCCATATGTGCCAGACAGCCACATGTGAGTTCAGCAAGTCTTGCTGTGGCCTAGTGTTTAATGTCCTATTTGACATCATTGCATCCCCCCTCCTGCATTCCATTACAAGCTTACATGATTGACATACCTGTTATAGTGCTGAAGAGTTTTCTCACAACAACGCAAATGGTTAGGTTTGTGTAGTTGCAGTCTGTCTTTGTGTAGATCGGTTGAGACCTGAGTTTCATAGGCAGCAACTTACCTTTTGTAGGTACTGCTTATGAGCAGGTGATGGCCTGTGCACCACTCAGTGTCTCCCACTTGCTACTTGCATCCAGAGCAGCTGTGTTGTCTTTCCATTTTCCAATGACATAGCAATACAGTGCTATAATTACGTCCTTCATGTGGGCTTTGCCCCTTTTCCTTGCCTGTGTGGAAGAAATTATGGAGGTGTGGGGGCTACAGATTCACAGACAGTAGGTGGGAATACCTCTCAGGACAGGACATGTGGAGACAGCCCAACAACATGTAAGACAAAGCTCCAGAATTGGGTACAGATTGTAAGTCAGTAGCGCTGTTATACACATAGATGGTTGCTAGATTAAGAGAATTCATTTGAACATGCATTTTCTGCGTGACTTGACATCTGACAGTGATATGTGTCTGACATACCACTCAACTGTCCTGATGTCCACAGACTGCTCAGAAGTTTGCCTGTTATGTTTGGTCTGTTCCTCAGACAACGTTTGTTTTTGTGGAATCAGTAGAATAATGTGAGGATTGTAGTCAGTAACTGTTGACATCCATAGATGTTTCAGACATCGTATCCTTCAGGGATGTTATGTCACAACAAAACCTGTGACACCAGCAACTGTTTCAGTTTGTAATACCATTATGTGAGGTGTCCCTCTTTCCGGCCCCCTCTCTCCCAAGTATGTCATACTTTGTCCAGATGCCTTGCAGTAAGAGGTCCAGAGGTATGGCATACCATTATTTAGTGACTGCACTCCAGGTATCATCTTATTGACTTAGCAGACTCCTGGAAGTGGTATGCAGCAGTGGCCATGAATATGGTCTTACACCCTGGACATTCTATGGAAAACTGTACATATGAGAGTTATGTATGTCTGGCCATTGTGAACAGACTGCCAAGGTTGTGTAGCAGTGTTGTGTGTAGATGTTTGTTGGACTGAGTAGGGAGAGTAGCAGATGTGAGTGTCATAGATCCTTCTTGTATCTGACAGAGCATGCTGTTACGGCTGCTGGTGGTCTATGCAGGTGTGTATGTTTGAAGGGCCAGACTGAGAAATGTTCTGTAACACCTCAGGATTCCAAGTACAATGTGAGTTTGGTCAGTATATGTCAGTGTAGTGTGTGACTGGCAATCAGGATATCTTTGTTCAAACAGTCATTCTAGTCTAGAGTTCGTTTGAGGTACTGGTATGTTGCTCTGACTGTGGTGCAAATGGTTGTGGGTGGAGATTTTGCACTACTCTCTGCTTTTCTCTACAGTTCCATCCCTGTAGTGCATGATATATTTGGATATACATGGGTAATTGCCCAGAGCTGATATGGGGTAGTGTTGTGTTGGTCTTACTGTGATTCAGAAGGTGCTGTGTGACATGGTTGGCATCTGTCACAGGTTTTTCCATTCTGTTACATGACTGTGGTCATACCTCTCCACTGTCCAGATGTCATGACACTGTCCAGATGCGTGGCTCATATGCTTGGTCTGTTGCCCATAACAGTTGTGGTTTCTGAGAAATCACTGGGATGATGTGAGCATTGGCATCAGTAATTAATGAGATTCATTTGTGCTTCAGACCTGGAATCTATCTGGAATTGTATGTTAAAGCAAACCATGCCACTCTAGTAGACTTCTATGCATATGACAGCCATATTTCAAAGATGTCACTATTGTTTGCCCTTTATCCCCCCACTTTGTCAGGATTTTTGCAGATGTCGTGCAGTAAGAGATTGTTTATATACCAACAGCAAAGTCCACAGCAGAGAAACGACAGGCTGCAGCAAAGGGGTATTTTTCAATCTAAAATTTATAGGAAGGCAACTTTTTCCAACTCTTTTTTGCACTTTGAGAGTGGTCATCCCTTTTTCCAAAAGAAAGGAATAGTGAAAGGATAATTCATCCGGGCGTCGAGAATGTCGAGCACGGATGAATTGTTTTTGAAAGAGGTGGACTTTTTGAAAGAACTTTTTGCAGAAAGGGGTACCCTATAAAGCTGGTGAACAATCTACAAAAAGAAGTGATGGCTAACAGAGGGTTAATGTATTTCCCTCTACTGGGCACGGGTTTGTTACCCAATGTGCAGGGTAGGCAGGAAAAACAATTTGATGGGCATAGTAGCTTTGTCTACACCTATACTAGGGACGCTGAGCAGTTGGAACAAATTGTTTTGAAATACTGGCCTGTTTTGACCCTTCAGGAGAATTTTCATGACATTATTCCAGAGAAACCAAGTTTTGTAAAAAAGAGGGACATGAACTTGAAGAGTTTTTTTGAAAGTAAAAATCATCTTTCAACTAATTTTGCTGTTGTTTCGAAAATAGGCACACATAAATGTGGTGCCTGTAGACAGTGTTCTCTGATTATTAATGATAGTAGTGTATATATACCTTCAAGGAACTTTAAGGTCCATACAACTGGATATTATAATTGTGCAACCAAGGGTGTGGTTTACATGGGGATCTGTGTTCTATGTTGGAGTTTTTATATAGGGAAGACAGAAAGGCCTTTAAGAATTTATGAACAGGTAAATGACATCTCTAAAAAGAGAGACACAAACGTCTTTTATAAGCACTATATACAGTGCCCTGATATGAAACTTAAATTTATGGTACTGGAACAGGTTACACAGGACCCTAGGGGAGGAGACGGGGAAACATTCCTGGAATATAGAGAACTTATATGGCAATTAAAATTAGATGCAGCTAGGTCCCCAGGTTTAAATGACAGTATTAGTATTTCATGTGTGCTCAAACTACGTAAAGCGAAACTGTAGTGTTATATATGGTTATATATATATTATATATATTTTTTTAGAATTTTATAGATAGAACATTAATATAATATGGTTGAAAGAATGTTTTTTTTAATAGTGAACAATGTGTCTGGAAGTATTTTAGTATTAATGTATTGTTTTTTTGTAAGTATATGGCTTGTTAAACATTTTGCAATGCAAAAATGTGGGTGAGGTTTTTAACATTTGTTTTTTAAAGGAATTCAATTGAAGTAATTCTGACTGATTAATTAACTTAAATTGAAGCAATTAAAAAAACACCATGTGACCAATGGTTATTGTATTTAAGGGCATTACTTTGTTATGTTTGTATCTTGATAAAGCCTGGTAGGAACCAGGCGAAAGCGCTTGAGATATTTGAAGTTTTTTGGGTTTTAAAGGTTATTAAAAGACTTCAAACTACAGTTTGCTGCAGCCTGTCGTTTCTCTGCTGTGGACTTTGCTGTTGGTGTTTGTATTCGTTTTTGAGAGACTTGTTAAGGATTTTATTCATGGCAGAGAGTGCGGACTGTGTTGAGTTTCAGAACACACCTCTTTTACTTCAGGATGTACCAGATGACGCTCCGGTTACCAGGAGGGAATTCAAACAAGTTTTGTCTTTACTAACTCAGTTGAGTAATAATATGCTGAATTTAAGTGCTGCTAATTTATCCTCTCCAATTCCTGGTAACCAACTACTAGGTCTGCACAGAAAAGTGCTTCCAGTACCATCGCAAATACAGAACGGAACGGATGCGACCGGGTGGAACCTCCTGATGAGATTATATTGGTACAATCCGATCTACAGGAGCAGCCTGGGAGAAAACAAGTTGACCGTTGTTACGGACCTAACTCACAAACGAGTGGTTTTAACTTTAATGCATGGACTGAGCAACAGTTTTCGTTTCAAAAAGGTACTGTTTCAGCCTTTTCTAACCAGAGTGGGGGTGCTGACCAAGAATTTAAAAAACTGAGCGATAAGCTGTATGCTTATAAAACATTACAGCTTGAGATTGACTATTTGAAAGAATGTGTGAGGGCAAACGTAAAAAAAGGGCTGCGCTGTTTCAAATTTCCCAACAGTGCTCTACCAGGAACGGATTTATACAATGATTTAGTAAAATTGTTTGACAAAACTGGTTTGGAGATTTTGAATTTTTTAATCAAGGACTATGAAGCAAAAGCTGTAAATTTGTTAGATGATATCAATAAATTGAATGACTGTATTGTTAAAGACAAAACTTTTCTTGGTATTAAAAAAGATTATGATGGTGTGTTTGAGGAAGTTGACCTGCACTGTTTAAAAATACTTAATCGTAAGATTAGAAAACTTGAACGGGACTTGGTTGAATACAGGGATGGGTTGGCCTACCCACCTCTGGGTAAAAACAGGGGGAGGGGTAACAACCTTGAAGGTACGGTTACTCACCCAGTTGGTAATGTTAATAACAACAACAATATGGATGTGTATACCCCTGAACTTCCTAGGAGAAGCGAGCGTCTAGCCCAAAAAGATAATAAAAACATTCAGCAGGGTTTTCAGTTTCCCCAGGGCAGACCGGGGGTGAGAAGCATAACCTATTACCAGCAAGGGTGGAACAGACCACGCAGATAAAGGATTTGAACTGCATAGAAGTTGCTGATATAGGTTACGTTTTGGATGGGCTAACAAAGGGCAACTATGAGGTAGTAACAAATAACAACTTCAATATTTACAATTTTACGGACATTAATGTTACAGGTGACTTTTTTGAATTGTTCATAAGGGGTCTGCATTACATACCTTCATGTACATTTAATTTACCCAGTACATTAATAGATCTGAAACTTTTTGTTAGACGGTTGAACTTATCTCTGGAACTAGGCAGGCCAGGTACAGTAAATGAGCAATTTGTTAGAGCAAGTACCTTCAATCCCCCTACCCACCCAATTTTAAAAGTATTTGAAGAATTAGTGGAAATGGACCTAAGGAAGCAGCATGCTATTAATACACGTTCAACATCCCCCAACTTATCTTTTGACCAGCAGCGGCTTGTTTATTTGCTCAAGGATGAAGGGATAAGATTAATGAAACCTGACAAAGGTGGAGGGATAGTTTTAATGTATAATTGTGCGTATGAGACACAAATTCTTAGCATGTTGCAAGACAGTGCACAATATGAGTTAGTCTCTAGAAACGAAGTCAACATAGTGTATGCCAAAATTAAATATGATTTGTTTGACTTGTTAATGCAAGGAGCTATCAATGAAAAATTATATAACTTTTTGAATGTGGATAAACCTAAGACACCGATAATATTCGGTATACCTAAGGTCCATAAGGGTTTGGACCCATTAAGATTTAGACCAATTGTGGCAGGGTCCGGTAGTATTACAAAGCCATTAGGGAAATTCATTGACCAGACTGTTAAAAAATTTGCCATGTCCTTGGAACATGTCTGCAAAGACTCCTGGGAATTTTTAAAAGGTTTGGATCAGAATTTCTTATTTACTTGTCTATTGGTTTCTATTGACATTGTGGAATTATTTCCAAGTATCCCACATTTAACAGGGATTGAATGGTTCAATGAAGTGCTGGCTACACAATCAGGGTTGAGTGCTAATATAGTTATGTTATTGGTGGAATTTATGGAAGTTATTCTTAAAAATAACTTTATTTATTTTAATGGTGAGGTCTACAGACAAAGAAGGGATGTGGCGATGGGCACCCCATGTGCTTCAGCTTTTGCCAACATAGTGTTACATTACTGGGAAAACAAATTTATATTTTCAACTGCTTGGGCAAAACACATTGTACATTATAAACGATTTTTGGATGATATTTGCATTTTATGGGAAGAGAATTATGAAAATTTCTTAGAATTCATGTCCTATATTAATGCTTCAACACATTTTCTTTATTTTACGCATACTGTGAGTGATGAAGTTCTTAATTATCTAGATGTAACACTGGTTAAGGATCTTACAAGGGGTATTTTTCAATCTAAGATTTATAGAAAGGCAACTTTTTCCAACTCTTTTTTGCACTTTGAGTGGTCATCCCAAAAGAAAGGAATAGTGAAAGGACAATTCATCCGCGCGTCGAGAATGTTGAGCACGGATGAATTGTTTTTGAAAGAGGTGGACTTTTTGAAAGAACTTTTTGCAGAAAGGGGTACCCTATAAAGCTGGTGAACAATCTACAAAAAGAAGTGATGGCTAACAGAGGGTTAATGTATTTCCCTCTACTGGGCACGGGTTTGTTACCCAATGTGCAGGGTAGGCAGGAAAAACAATTTGATGGGCATAGTAGCTTTGTCTACACCTATACTAGGGACGCTGAGCAGTTGGAACAAATTGTTTTGAAATACTGGCCTGTTTTGACCCTTCAGGAGAATTTTCATGACATTATTCCAGAGAAACCAAGTTTTGTAAAAAAGAGGGACATGAATTTGAAGAGTCTTTTTGAAAGTAAAAATCATCTTTCAACTAATTTTGCTATTGTTTCGAAAATAGGCACACATAAATGTGATGCCTGTAGACAGTGTTCTCTGATTATTAATGATTGTAGTGTATATATACCTTCAAGGAACTTTAAGGTCCATACAACTGGATATTATAATTGTGCAACCAAGGGTGTGGTTTACATGGGGTTCTGTGTTCTATGTTGGAGTTTTTATATAGGGAAGACAGAAAGGCCTTTAAGGGGAAGAATTTATGAACATGTAAACGACATCTCTAAAAAGAAAGACACAAATAAGCACTATATACAGTGCCCTGATATGAAACTTAAATTTATGGTACTGGAGCAGGTTGCACAGGACCCTAGGGGAGGAGACTGGGAAACATTCCTGGAATATAGAGAACTTATATGGCAATTAAAATTAGACGCAGCTAGGTCCCCAGGTTTAAATGACAGTATTAGTATTTCAAGTGTGCTCAAACTAATTAAGCGAAACTGTAGTGTTATATATGGTTATATATATATTATATATATTTTTTAGAATTTTATAGATAGAACATTAATATAATATGGTTGAAAGAATGTTTTTTAATAGTGAACAATGTGTCTGGAAGTATTTTGGTATTAATGTATTGTTTTTTTGTAAGTATATGGCTTGTTAAACATTTTGCAATGCAAAAATGTGGGTGAGGTTTTTAACATTTGTTTTTTAAAGGAATTCAATTGAAGTAATTCTGACTGATTAATTAACTTAAATTGAAGCAATTAAAAAAACACCATGTGACCAATGGTTATTGTATTTAAGGGCATTACTTTTTTATGTTTGTATCTTGATAAAGCCTGGTAGGAACCAGAAAGAGCTGAGATATTCGATGTTTTGGGTTTTAAAGGTTATTAAAGACTTCAAACTTCAGTTTGCTGCAGGCCGTCATTTCTCTGCTGTGGACTTTCCTGTTGGTGTTTGTATTCGTTCTGAGAGACTTGTTAAAGATTGTTTATATATATATATATATATATATATATATATATATATATATATATATGTGTATATGTGTGTGTGTGTGTGTGTGTGTGTGTGAATTATATATATATATATATATATATATATATATATATATATACAGTATGTCTCTATATAGAGATGAATATATATATATATATATATATATATATATATATATATATATATATTGGTATCTATATATACATATATATGTATATAAGAGTACTACGTATATATGATTTCCCCTTATGTTAAATGAGTGTTGTGCATGATATGTTTGTAAAAACATTACAAGTTCCTACAGCTCAGATGGTGTAGTGGTATGTTGCTGTGATTGTAGTGCACAGCATTCTGGGTTTGAGACTTGGCAGGGCTGGTTATTTTGTTGCTGGGAAGAACAAGGGCTAATGGAGACAGAGTGATTAAGGCACTTTTAAGCAGTTGTAAGCAGGTTTGCAAGGTTTTGCATGGAGCTAAGTGATGCTAAGAGACAGTTGTACCCTGTTAGCTTCGCTTATCACCGCTTACTCCCACTTACACCCATGCTAATTTTCATTAAAGAAAAGAAAAAAGAGTGATAGGAAAGTAGTGAAATGGGGGCAAGCAGGGGGTAAAACATAAGGAAAAGCAGCTAGGGTTGTGCAGGACGAGTGTAGGAAAGGACCATAGCTCTACATTTCTTCTGCAGCAATAGATGTGAATAATGTGTAGAATTTGGAATTTACAGCCTCACACCCGACAGGGAGGGGTGCTGGTGACAGACATTTGCAGAATAATCAGAGGGGAGATTGATTAGTTTCACTGTACATGGAGGCGAAATGTAGAGCTATGTATGGGGCAATTGTTTTTTTTTTGTGGGACAGATGCCCTTTTTTAGGTGAGAGTGGGATGCTGGGGAAGGACTGTAGGTATGTTTGGGGAGGTAGGGTGGGTAGGAGAGGTTGCATTTGCAGACAGGCAAGACAGACAAGACAGCAGACAGGGACGTTATATGACACTTGAAGGGTGTAAACACCTTTGACGGGGTGGGTTGTTGAGAATTCGTAGCCCATGAGCCCCCACATGGATACAGTGGGACTGAGGTCCCCACCCATGGGCAGTCACCATGACACTTTCACAGCCCAAAGGTGGCTGTGCTGGGGGCTGTACAAGAGGGGTGGCCTGCCCCTTGAGGTGTGCCAAGCGGCCCTCAATCTGGTGCAGCTGCCCACCCAACTCTGCTCAGATGGCTCTGGGGACCAAACCCTGAACTGACTGTGGATGACAGGCTCCTGTCCATTCCCACTCCCGGGCGGGGGGTCCCCTGAGGTTGTTCCACCAAAGGTGGTGCAGGACCAACAAACAAGGAAGTCCTGGGTTCTGTTGCAGACATGCTGGGGCCTGGTGCCACAGCCAGATTAGGTGGGACAGGCAGAGCTGCTGGGATCTGCCTTCCCAAATGTACTATGGTGTTGAGGTTTTACAAAATATGTTGGTTAGTCATGCACAACACATTTCAAGATTAGTTGTAACAGCATGCATGGGTGTTGCAATAATGCCATAAAACAGATTTGAAACAGTTGTATAGCAAACAGAACACATGCATAAATGGAACAACAATATGCATTGTAACAGCATGCCAGTAACATTGACAGCAACAGGCCACCAATGATAGTATATGAACAAGGTATGTTAACATGCAGCCAATCAAATATATGAACAATAAGAGAACACAAGTCCCAACAGTAGGTTTGGAGAACAACATACCCATAGTATACGAATAATAATTATTGATGCAGATGAGGGTTGGGGGGAGAGACAAAAAGTCCATTAACAACTGTTTATGCTTCTATTTTCCACAACACTACTACTCAATACTCTATGGGTCTGCCCTCACTTTACATCTACCTATGCCCCATAGCTTCTGTAGCACAAACATACCTATTAAACTGTCAGCCTGGAATGGTATGGGGCAAACTGTGACAACTCTGGGTACATGACTAGAGGGGGATTGTACATGTCAGGGTTACCCTGAACTGCTGTTATGTGAGTGTGCTACTGGCATACTTCAACTGGTTTCCTATCTGTGTCCAGGATTATTGGCAACAATGACCACTAGCAGTGACAGCATGACACTTGAGATACATGTATTGGGAAGAGTGCATATTGTATGTACCTATCCTGCTGTCATTTGCAGGCATGTGGTGGAAGAGTTAAACAGTTATACACAGTTTAATAGTATACCCTTCATACAGCTACTACCAACATTTCTGTATCTGTAAAACCTGTAGAGAAAATATCTGTTAACAGTACCTGACTGGTTTTACATTTATTCCTGATTCCTTGTGTGTAGATATGCACACATCTTAGTATCACTCACTGGATTTGAACCATATCTCGGTGTGCAAAATTAACAGCTAAGCTACTTCTCATCACAATGAGATACTGGGAACTGCTGCTTCTTGCTTCACTGGTTTCTGCCTAATAGTCTCTTGGTTAGACAGTCTGAACTTGTAATTCTGTGATGCATGCATGACAGATAGTTGGTGTATTGTGCATTAATCCTTTGGATTACTACAATCTGGAAAGCAAAGTTTAACACTAGGCAATGCTGTATGGAACACACTTTGGTACATCACACATTACTATTCAGGGTTCAGAGCGTAATGCAATATATATTTCACATTTCATTTATATCTTGTTTTACAGCTCCACCATCTACAGTTTTTCTTAACAGCTGGTTCACAGAACAACCTTGGTTAATGTATGCTGTCACAGCCATATTTGCTGTGAAGAACCTGTATACATTCTATATATCTACAACAACATACCAGAATAAACGCAATGGTTTCTAGTAGGAATCTTTATTACACATCAATATTAGTTGGACAAACTTTTCTATTTATTCACTTAACACAGTAACAGTATACCTACTCACAGTAAACAATGTACTCCTTCTTAGCTGTTTACACATAAACTGCAAAACAGAGTTGTACTCACCAGCCTGTCAGTGCATCCTCAGCAGTCTGTCACCCTGGGCTTTGGTGTTCACAGCCCTCTCTGCTGCAGCTGGAGGGGAGAAAAACTCACATTATACATATCTGTCTATCACATTCATAGGCTAGTATTTGCTTCAAACTATTTGATATAGATACTTACTCACTACTGCAGCATTTTGGGCCTGTGCATCTTGGATCCACTGGACCAAGAGCGCCCCCTTCCTAAACTTTAGATCGGCATAGTGGTGCAGTACCTGCTCATCAGTCTGGTGGATGCCAGTAGTACTGGTGTGATCATGTGTGAGATGGTCCCAGGCCTCCACTTTGTATTGTGAGCCCTGGTACTGGTCCTGCAGCAGTCTCTCATCATGGTTTTCTCCAAGGAGTCCAGCCATGACCCTGGACTCCTGAATGCCCCAGCGCTGCACCCAAAAGCACATTCCTCCACCTACACCAACCATAGTACCTGCACAGATGAACTATAACAGATTCTGGCTGTATTCCCACCTGTGCCATTTAAATAAGGTGATATTCCTATCCTTTGCCATCATTGGACCATTTTGAAAATGTTAAGCTCCGCTAAGCAGTGCACAAATCTGATAAGCTGAGGTGAACAGTGGTTAAAAGGGTGTCTACTGAGCACTGCTTAATAGTGTGCAAAGCTGCTTAGCTGAGCTACCTGCTGCTTAACATCCACGTCTAAGCAATGCTTAAACATGCTAAGCATTGCTGAGCATTGCTACCCATTGCTCACTTTTCATTTTTAAAAAATATCAGAATAATGTCTTCAGTTAGTAAGTGGATTTACTTTACATGATATCCCTCCATGTGCTTTCATTACATTAGCAAGGGGCGTGACTATACTGTATGGGACACTTGTGTATACATGGGTGGTTTCACATACTCACACTTCCATTTTACACCAGCTACACTGCCCTGGTTCACAAAAATCAATTACTACATAATTTAAGATGAAATTAATAATTTTAACACTGCTTTCCCATCTTTAAATAAATTGCCTGTCTTGATACTTGAACTGTGGATGCCTGCATGCAAAGGCAGGACACTAACCACTACACTATCTCTGGTTGGTGATTTTAGCTGTAGATTTTTATTTATCTTCTATGGAATGTCTAAGCAATGCTGAGCAGAGGGCCATAACATGCATCACCCACTCAGCTACGCTTAAACATTCCTTATTACAGAAACAAAATATTTATTATATTATTTCTGTTCATTATTTCTGTCCTTCTACAACTTTCTTGCTCTAGGGGGTTGACAGGTATGTCAGGCAGGCATCTGGGCATTTTGCAGTAAGCTGCACTTTTGATG
The DNA here is from genome assembly GCF_019279795.1 of Protopterus annectens. Taxonomy (NCBI): domain Eukaryota; kingdom Metazoa; phylum Chordata; order Ceratodontiformes; family Protopteridae; genus Protopterus; species Protopterus annectens. Next base: position 597,319,004 of record NC_056736.1, on the reverse strand, counting down.
GCTATGGCTGTACGGCACTTTTACAATGCAGGGGGTGTGTGACAGAACCTGTCATACACCCCCTGCATTTTCTTACTGATCTACTAGCTATTTCAGTGTCCATGGACACTGGCATAGCTATTTTATTAGCTGTCAGTGTCCGTGGATAGTGACAACACTTGCAAAGTGCAGTACAGCACTTAAACAATGCCAGGGGGGTGTGACAGAACCGGCATTGTTTCTTGCTCCTGTAGCTATTCCAGTGTCTGCAGACACTGAAATGCACATTTTAATTTAATTTTGGTGTATGTGGACACTGAAATACTGTTTGAAAGTGCCGTATGGTAGTCTCTGAGTGCAAGGGGTGTGTTTGATGTCTGTGCACTACTTAAACATGCCCCCTGCACTCGTTCACTGTTCATGTCCATTTAGCCTTAACAGCAGCACACCTTCATGAATATGCAAGGCACGCTGCTGTTAAAGCTAGGGCTACAAGGAGACAAACCAATCCATGGAGGAATAGCACTATTCCTGCATGGAGTTTATTGAATTCTGGGGAAAGTGACAAATTGTAGGCCTTAGTCAGTCCTATGCATGATCCTTTAATGATGAAATGTTAAATTCTATAGTCATGGGAAGATAAAAGCTGAAATGCAGCCCCAGAAAAAGTTCTGAAGCTCTGATCAATCCACGTGGACTTCCACAAACTTAATACTATGTATTGTTGGAGTTAAATGTCCATAAGGAAATACAAATATTGTACTCATACACTTTTTGTTATGACTTGAGAACTACATGGGCCATGTAACATGTATATCAGAAATGTTAATCTTCAATTAAGAACTTTTTCAGAATTAAATGAAATAGTTAATTGAAGAATACAAACATTTAACTTGTTTCTAGCTGTGGTTCAATAAAACAGTTTTTACACTGGTCTTGGCCCAGGCAGAGTTTAGTTTGGATGAATGTTTGTAAACAAAATTTGTCATTTCATGATACAAACAGATATTAGGGAACTACATTTCACTGACTACCAAATAATATCAGTTGGCTACTAGTTAGTGGTGGAGCCAACATTCTCCTTTCCTTTCTTACTTTTAACTCATTAATGCCTGCTACAAATTAATCAATTAAGTGTAACATTCATGACTTCTTCCAGGTTTGTTCATGACTGCCTAAAGCTCTAAGACACAAAGACAATTAAATGTGAGAAAGTCTTTTCAGCTGAATAATATAAACAGCTTTTGACCTTCTTGTTCAACTGAAGACGTTTAATGCTCTTAATCATGGTAGTGAATACCTCAAATTCAGTACCATGATTAAGTTACAGTGAGCTGAATTCTGTGTGTACTCTGCCTTTCATGCATGATTAGCTTGAAGGTGACAAGGTGGCCCACACAGGTAGCTATACACCTATGATAACACCACAGTACTGAAGAGTCTTTGGAGACGCTTACAAACAAAGAAACAAATGAATATATGAAGAAAAAAGTAAGTGTAAGAACATGACCGAATATGTTTGAGTCCTTCATGTCAAGCAGCTAATAAAGTCTTTCATCTGTGCATTCTGGACCTCAGCCAGGAAAATATGCACTGACCTTTGTCACAGAGCTCATGATAACTACATTAGGGAGTAGGAATATGAATACCTTCTTGTCATGGCTGTATTTATTCTATTTATTTTATTTTATTTGTTTTATATTTGTCAACCAGGTAAGTGGACTGGTTTAAGGACTATTTTCAGCCACAACCAAAGACGCGATATGTACAAACTTGTAAATATTACAATATGTAGCAGCAGATTGGGAAAATGCATCTAAATAAATAAATAGTAAACATATTAGGTTTCATTTCATGGAAGCACTACAGAACAAGTATTCGTAATCTATCAATCAAGAGTGAAGATGCTAGAAGGGTCAAAGCAAACACTCTCTTGCTCTCCTCCTTGGAGAAATGTATTATAATTATCAGCTCACAGATCAGCATAAATATAGCTGCATAATACATTTCTTTAGCGCCTATATTTTTGATATTCTGTACTGCTTAGTGATGTTGTTACATTTATATTGATAATGTTATGCTCCAGTGATGTTCTGCACCAGTGTCACTACTTAGAATTTACTACACTGATTATATCGTCTTTATGATTTTCATAATTTTTCTGCACTGGCCTTTCTTTAAAGTGTCTAAACTTTGTTATATTCTGCATCTATTATTTCTTGGAGCTTACCCCTAGGCCTCTGCTGAATATCGGCAATCTAATCCAGCTGGAATTTCCTGGTAAACAAAAGCAAATAACTAAGTAACTAAATAAATAAATCCCATCTCAGATTTTGTAATTTATGTCTCAGCAAACATGGAGTGCAAGTCAACAGTGCAGCCAATAAAATGCACCTAAGTAATTCATGATTGCAACATTGCAGTTCTTGTATACCTAGATATCCCAGTCAAACCAAAAGCATGTTATAATGACTATTGACATATTATTATCCCTAAAGATGGGATGTCAACATTATTGTGATATATAGACATGTACATATGATCATTAGCTTGCCAAATCCAAGTGCTGCCTGTTGAAAATATGTCTGGTATAAACTAAACAGAAACCGATTTTGACATCAAGATAAGAAGATACAGAGGACAATTTATTATCCTTTATCTCTGCAACAAAGCATGGTACGTTTCCTGTGTCTGTAGTCTGAGGGTTAACTGCTAAAGTCAGTTCTGATGCACAGTGTTAAACTACACTGCAGAATGTCAGTTTCTTTAACCACGCAATGCCAAAAAGCTGTTTAAGTTCTATTTGAAATTGTCATAACCAGTTATAATATACTAGAGAACCTATTGCTTATCTGGGTATGGATTATTCATCATTCAGATGATGAATTCTCAAGTTGCCCTTTTTTATAAAATGTATTTTGGGTTAGTTCCTCTTGGCTGTATAGAGTACGTCTAAGTGAAAGAATCTGTTATTAATGTATCAAAGACCTAAAATAGAAATATATGACAAAGAATAGATGTAGCATGTTTCACAATAGTCAAATACAAGATGTTTCCGGGTTTAAAATGTTATTTTTTTGTCCTTATTATATAACACGTACCAATAATTTCAGGCTATGCAAGCATACTTGTTAATAACCCTACTCTATTTCCAAGTAACATGACAATAAACTTTGCATACTCAAAGTTATGAATATTCATTCAAATGTCGATGTGAATACATCAGTATGAATTTTTTTAGTTTATCATAAATCAGTGAATGGGGTAATTTTTATTTTTCAACATCTTTCTTAAAAAGAAAATAAGAGACTGTTAAAGAAGAATATTTAGTATCTTGTAAATAATGCAATAATACAGTTTCTGCAAAGGTTGCAATCAGTGCATAAAATAAATCAGCAAATATAATTTAATACAATGTTTACCAACAATATTGAAAAATAAATCAAGAGATTTGGCTAAGAACAATAAAGCAGAGACAGTATTTATTGGGTATAATAAACAGAAGTTTGCACAGAATTTAATGGCAGGCATAAATGCTAACTCAGAACTAGCTTAATGTCCCTTAAACAAAGCAGGATCTATGTAGAAAGGGACTAAGTAATGAACTCTGGTTCCCGCAGTGTGTTCCAAGTGGTGGGGAAGCTCTTCTATATACTGCAAATTAAAACATAAACATCAGACAGAATTAATAGCTTCTCTGTCATCTTTGCTGTAGAATGTGTCATTTGATGTTCTTTTAAACTGTGGCATTTTTATCACTATAAACAGCATGCCCTACTGCTCAGTAATTGAAATGGAAGAAGAGGGTAGGCATACAACTCAAATAACCTCATGGCTATTATTTCATGATGTGAAGACTGAAGGCTAAAATAAAAGAGGAAATAAATATAATCCAAAAAACAATAAAATGTGCTCATTTTTATTTGTCTTCTGTTTTATTATGAGTAAATGGCTACAGGCAGCATGACAATCAGATTCCTTAGATACCATATTGCAGGAAAAACACTGCCATTTTGAAGTAGATGCTTTTTAAAATACACTAGTTCTGATGCAGTCAAAATGAATACTCACACATTAAAATATGAGCCTAAAATGATGAGGACTCATACAAGTATTTTATATTTATCATTTTTTTTTTTATGATCAGCTTATCCAGGTATTTTGTATTTAGCATTTTCTCGTGGCCAGTAAACAATAGTGTGGTATTCATCCAACATCAGGTAACCTATAGCCATTAACATCAAATGCATCTAGCATAGTGATTTTCAGATAGAATCCACAATAATATGTCATATTCTCTTATTTATTTTATTTGTTCATTCATTCATTTATTCTTTTATTTATTTCCATTTGCTGACTAGGAATAGTTCAACTGAGTTAAAAGCCCATTATCAGTAGAGGCTTAGGGGAAAGGATTCTAGAGTTATGCAGCAGAGATAACAATAAAATCAATTGCATGTGGACATTCTTGAATGCATATACAAAACAGTTACAACATAAATAGAAAACATCAGTAAGAAGGGTTACTAATTATTACATCAACAGTATATCCATCCATCCTCAACTCTTTTTTCCATATGGGGTCGGTGTGTAACTTCAGCAGTGACAATCATCTCAAGCCAATGTTTACACCACCAGGTGGCTAGCCATGCCATGGTAGTTCATTCACACCAGTCACTTGCATACACTTTCTCAGCTATGGCCAATTTTAGAGTGTTCAATCCACCTACTGCATGTCTTTGGAATATGGAAGGAAACCAGAGCACCTGGAAGGAACCCACACGACTGCAGAGAGGACATGCTGACTCCACACAGAAGGCACCTGAGTTGAGAATTGAACCAGAGAACCTCTTTCTGCGAGGTGACAATGCTAACCGCTGCACCATCACAGCTACGCAACATCAAATCTATATGACAACAGTTAAATATCAGATTAGGAATGCAGATATTATAGTTAAAGGAGGTAGAGGAAGAAAGGGAAGAACTAGAATGAATTGGGGTTGGGTGGCAGATGGATGGAGATGAGATTCAGGTACAAGGACAGGTCCAGGTAGATGTTAGGCAGGAATATTCTATGGTCTGGAGGAATTAATTCTAAAGCTTAGCTATGTGAACAAAGGATAAAGAGTCACCAAAGTGTTTGTTTGATTTGACAACTTCTTGTTTTTGGGTGTGAGATCATAGGTCTATAGGTATGAAACATATATTTTGAAAGTAAGTTAGAGATAGGTGGACATTTTCTGGATTTATATAGAACTTTATGTGTGATTTAACTGGTTAAATATTAAAAGCTGTTTTAGTCTGACAGTTGGAAAACAGGTTAAGGTTGTCAGCTATAGTTCCAAAGGTACAGAGTTTGAGTCCCTCAGTTCTTATTTGCCTACTGTATGACTTTGAGCAAGGCATTTAACCAGTTATTGCTCCTGAAGGGGTTGTGAGGGTGGCCTAATGGTTAAGGTATTTGCCTTACAAACACAAGGTACATGGTTTGAGTCTCAAAAGGGATAATTGGCTAAGCTTAAAATGGCTGGCAAGGGCAGTTAGCCTAGTACAAACCTATAAAAATCATTTTGGTTGGGAGGGTAGCCTAATGGTCAAGGTGTTTGCCTTACAAACACAAGGTGCAGGGTTTGAGTCTCACAAGGGATAACTGGCTAGGCTTAAATGGCTCGCAAGGGCAGTTAGCTTAGTACTAATCTATGAACCTATGAACCTAAAAGAGGCTGTGAGTTCAGTGGGCCTTTCTGGTTAGCAAATGGGTATTAGTGTTTGTTCTGTTCAGTTAATATTATGAAGTGCTTTACAGTGATGAGCATTAACAGGATATTTTCCAGTTTTAATGCATGTTTGTTCTAGCTTATGTAGGTGAGTGTTGGAATATTAGTCAGGATAGAGGATGCATAAAGTAATGTAGGTAGTAACAGAGTTTGGGCTCCAGTTATACTACTTCTGTTAGGTAGGGTTTTTATTTGTATAACATACCCATCTTTTGTGAATTTTTGAAGCTCTATAGTCAGCATGTTTCTTAAAGTATAATTGATGATTAATTTACCTAAATGTTTGGCATGGGAGACTAGTTCAATTGGTGTGGCATTTTGTGAAGTAATTGAGATTTCACTGGTACCAAAAAAGAGTATTGTAGCTTTATTGGCAATTTCATAAAATATGTGAGATGTTAAGTCAATTTTCTAGGCTCTGAAGGTTAATCTGTGTGGAATTCTGCAACTGACTAAGAGAGATATCAGTACAGATAACAATGGAGTCATCAGCGTACTGTGCTAAAGTGGCATCAGGAATCCTGGCATGATATTTACAGAGATACTGACCAGAAATAGTCTAAGTATTGAGCCTTGTGGAGCACCCATATTATTGGGTAGAAAAGTAGAAACTGCTTGGGATCATTTTACTGCTTGCTGTCAGTTACATTATTATTATTATTATTATTATTATTATTATTATTATTATTATTATTATTATTATTAAGATAACTTTAAAACCATTCTCTTGTGTGGTGTGCCAGATCCATATTAGACAGCATTTATAAAAGATGAGTGTGAGAGATGCTATATGTGATGATAGGCGGTACTGCCAGCTATGCCAGGAGAAGTAGGGCAGTGGATATGTAACATATGCCAGCACAGCTAGCTGGAATTTAGTAAAGAATTATATGTTATTTGAATATCAAATTGATTTGCACACATGCTTGTGTTGAAAATGTATTTGTAAAGTTGCTTGTGTTAAAAATGTATCAACAGTTGAAAATGTATTTGTAAAGTTGCTTGTGTTAAAAATGTATCAACAGTGTGCCCTGCTAGAAAGAAAATACATATACATGCATTATTATAACTGTTTAGATGTATATGTTTTATCAGAGGATACTGGAAGAGAGGAGGTTAATCTCAATCCACCTGACTTTGAGAAATAGTAAGAAAATTAAGTTACTGTGGTGGGTCATAAAGATGTTATCTCACAATTTTGAATGCAGCCAGATACAAAAAGTCTGTACTAGAAAGCTTCCTGCATCATCATTGGGGTGAACTAATTGCTACTCTGAAAGGGTGGAGGTTGGAAATTGTTTTATGACTTCCAGGAGCTGCAGCAGATCTCAGCAAGGCTCTGTGTGTGTGTGTATTATTGACACTTATGTGATAAATCCTGACAGCTTATAGCAATGGGATGTTGCATGGGAGCCAGAAGTCAGATGTATGTGATGTCATTCTGTACAGGAATAATGTTTTAATATTAGAGGAGACTGAAGTCTCAGGGGCAGTTTGTTTCTTGAAATCTGACATAGAAGGATCCATCACCTGCTTCAGATTGCCTTGTTCTAGTAAGTGAACCAGGGAATAGTAACTCTTTAGATTAGTCAGGAAAATATAGTGAGATTAGTTAAGTACTGTTTTTCTGTTTCTGTGTGTATTTATTCATCTGTTTTATTTTAATATTTCCTGTGGTTGAAACTATGGTGTTTAGTGTAAATAGATATTTTGTATTTTCATGTTCTTTTCTTATTTATTATTAAATATATTTAAAACTTTCATTGTGGCTAGTCCTGTTAGAGAATATTTTAACTTTTGCGAGTACTTGTATATGTTTGGTGACTCCAAGGTCACTCCTGAAAGCCATACTGCATTGGTCAAAACACTACCATTTGAATTAATATTACTTTCACTCTGTATAATTGGGTACACTTGTAAGAGCCTTGGAGTAGCTGCCTTTGTAGTGTCTGGTGGCAGGGTTAACTACCTTATAGTCTGGGAAGAAGGGGGAACAGCAGGTAAATCTGTGCCAGCCTTTCCTAGGTGTGTGTGTGTGTGTGTGTGTGTGTGTGTGTGTGTGTGTGTGTGTGTGTGTGTGTGTGTGTGTGTGTGTGTGAGAGAGATCTATTTGGAGTAGGGTCCCAAAGCACTGGTTTCACAGAGAGAGTGGTAGAGGACTTGGCTTGGTCACTTAGATGAGGATTTAACTCTGCAGGTTTGCCAGTGGGGAGCCTTATTGGGGACCTGGGCAGAGATAGAGAGAATACCCAGACCCCGGGCAGAGTGTGTTCCCTGTGTGCTCTTAAGGGAAATTGTACTTGAGGCAGAGAGCTGCATCTGGAAATACTGAGTGCATCCATTTTTGTTCCAAGTGAACGTCCCTTTACAGTGTCAGTGGTGAGGATTTAGGCTCCTTGATTGCTGGACCAGAGAGGGGACATCACATATTGGTGAGTAATGGTGTGGATATTAATTAAACTTCTGTAGCCTGTAGGCAGTTGCCACTAAAGGTGGGTGTACTCTCAAGCAGTCACAAGGTAAGCTTTCAGAGTTTCATTTCACAACAATTCTATTTAATTTTTGTGTATGCTTTTATTAGTTTAGTTTAGTTAGAGAAAGTAGGCAAAGATATCAGTAGAGGAATATAGAAAGTTGACAAAGAACCAGTTGTCCAAGGTGTGCAAAGCCAAAGGACTGGTGCATTCCAACCTGAATTAAGAGGAAATGATTTCAGCCTTAGTCACAGCTAAGACCAGCAACCAGGAAGATAACCAGTCTATTGATGGGAATTTACAGGCCTCAGAAACAGGACAGTTCACTTTTTTCCTCAGAGGACTTAAAATCCATCTGGGGTTAAAGAGACTTGAACTGGAGGCCAAACATTTGGAATTAGAATCAGCAGAAAGACTGCAGGGTTTGGAGGGTGAAGAAAAAGAGAAACAGATGGAATTAGAATCAGTAGAGAGACTGCGGCATTTGGAGGCTGAAAAAAATGAGAAGCAATGTCAGCATGAGAAGGAGATGCTTACTCTTCGCCAGGGTCATGGAGGTAATGGGAAAGAGAAAACCAAATCCCAGAAACAATACATTTCAATAAATTTCTTCCACAATTTAGAGAGGGTGATAATTTTGATAGTTTTATTTATATAATTGAAAGAGTATCTAAACAGTATAATGATGACCAAGGGCTCTAGGTGCAGTTTCTGACCCCCTTACTCCATGATAAAGCTGTAACTGCTGTTTCTAAATTGTCTGATATTGATTGTTTAAATTATGATAAAGTCAAATGATTACTTGAATGCTTTAAGTTAACACCTGATGATTACAGAAAAAAGTTTTATGAGCATATATGCAAGGCAGATGACAGTGTGTGTGTGATTATGTTGCTGAGTTAAGCACTTATTTTCATAGGTGGGTGAGTGGATGTCAGGTCACCACTTTTGAAGAGTTGGCAGACCTTTTGGTGAAGGAACAAGCCCTTAGCACTTTGAGTGAGGACATGAGAATCTGGTTGGCAGACTGAGAGTGCAACTCTACAGATGAGGTGGGAAAAAGGGAGATCTCTACTTAGCAAGCAGGGCATCACTGCACAGGAAGGGAATACCCAGTGTTGCACATGGATATAAGGGAACCCATGGTGGGCAGCCTAAACCACCCCAACAGACTCCACCAATAACAGGGGAAGCCACTAGTTCAGATACATGACCAGGATCAAGGGTTAAATGTTTTAAATGTAACCAGTGGGGACATGTGTTATACAGATGTCCATAGATGGGGAACAAAAGGTGGGGGAGCCAGCAAGTAGGAATAACAGTGTGCCAGTGGTATGAGACAACAGGGGTACCAAACTATCACAAGAGGTTAAATCCTATCTTAGTGGATGGAAAACAGGCCACTGCTAAGAGAGAGACACAGCCTCTGACATAACCATTGTGAAGCCTGCAGTGGTTAAAGAGGAACAGTACTTGATTTGGCAGCCCACTTCAGTCAGAGCTTTAGGAGGGACCCCATCCCAAATGCCTTTGGTCAGGCTTCACCATGACTGGGAGTGTAGAAAAAGAAGCAAGCAAGTAGGTGTGTTTGTGGATATCCCTGCAGATGTCTTGATAGGGAATGATTTTGATAATGCAATATGTTGTGTGCATGCAGTTACTACAGTCAGACTTAGATACAGGCATGTGGGGCTGGTAGACAGGGGACGACCCAGACAGACACCACGCTTGAAGCCAAAGCTGGTGGTGTGGCTATTTCAGGGAGGAGCTACCTTGTAGCATTGAGCCTGAAGGTGAGCCACAGCTGCTGGTAGGTACTGATGTTCCCTTGAATGGAGTGACTGCAAGGGCAAAGGTGAGTGGTAGTGCCCAGGCTGACTGTCAGAGGATACTAGACTTCATGTGGAAGGGGAGCTGGGAAGAGTTACAAAGACAGAGTTGAGACAGGCTCAGCTCTCAGACCCTACATTACAAGGCTTGAGAGAGGCAGCTAAGGAGACACCTGATTCTCAAGGAAAGAGGAAATCCATATAATGGAACAAAGGGGTCACTGTAGAGAGAGTGACCCCTAAGGGAGGGCTAGAGGGTGAGGTAATGCAGCAGCTGGTAGTGCCTAGACCCTACCATCTGGCACTTCTAGCCATAGCCCATGAAATTCCTTTTGCAGGTCATATAGGGTATCAAGAGACATATTATGCAGAACTTTTATTGGCCTGCAATTGCAAGGAATATTACAAGGTACTGCAGGACCTGTGAGCAGTGCCAAAAAGTAGGCAAGGCAGGAGATATGCTCAAAGCTCCTTTGATGCCTTTGCCTGTGATTGAGAAGCAATTTCAGAGAGTAGCTATGGATATTGTGGGGACTCTGAGTACCTCAAGTACTACAGGGAAGAAGTATATCCTAGTGTTAGTAGATTATACTATTAAATACCCTGAGGAGGTGGGTCTGTCCTCCATTGAGGCAGAAAAGGTGACAGATGCTTTGTTAGAGATTTTCAGCAGGGTAGGTTTCCCGAGAAAAATAGTGACTGACAGAGGTTCTAATTTTATATCAGACTTGCTGGCTTGTCTGTGGAAGCACTGTGGGATGAAGCATCTAAAGACCACCCCCTACCATCCCCAGGCTAATGGTCTTGTGGATAGGTTAAACTCTACACTATAGACCATGCTACAGGCATTTGCAGACAAATTTAAGAGAGAGTGGGACAAATATTTGCCCCATCTGCTGTTTGCTTACAGAGACGTATCCCAGGAATCCACAGGTGTTTCACCCTTTGAGTTGCGGAATGGGCATAGGGTGAGGGGGCCTTTAGATTTGATTTGTGATGAGTGGGAGGGTGTGTGAATCCCACAAACAGTCTGTTGTGGAATATATCCTAAAACCTCAGGACAAGGCTTAGGGAGCTCATGGGCTTGGCCCAGGAGAACATGACAGGAGCACAACAGCAGAAAAAGGTCTGGTATGACATGAATGCTTGAGACAGAGAGTATGCTGTGGGGAAGCAGGTTATGGTTCTCATTCCTGTCAGACACAGTAACCTTGCAGGCAGCTTGGGAGGGACCCTTCAAAGTGGTAAGGAAGGTGGTCAGTGATTTTAACTACATGGTAGAACTGCCAGGCAGGAGACAGGGGCACAAATTGTACCTTATTAACATGATGAAACCTTAGTATGATAGGGAGGCCCTGGTGCTGTGAATTTGCAGTGGATGGCAGGAGGAGTCCGAGGGGGAACTGGTGAGTGATCTCCTCAGTGAGGCTCAGACTGATACCTCAGTGGAAGGGATAGCAATATCCCAGAGGCTATCCCCTACCCAGATTTGAGAAATCCAAGCAGTGTTACAGGAGTTTGGGGGCATGTTCAATGGGAAACCTGGGTGCATCCACCTGGTGCAGCACCATGTGGATACAGACCTCAAATGCCTATTAGGCATGCCCCTTACATGGTGCTTGAGCAAGTCAGACAGACTCTGAGGGAGGAGAGACAGGAAATGTTGGAGCTGGGGTAATCCAGGAGTCCAGCAGTCCCTGGGCCTCCCCAGTGCTGCTGGTACCAAAGAATGATGGCAGCACCAGGATCTGTGTAGACTACAGGAAACTAAATAATCACACAGAGTCTGATGCTTAGTCCATGCCTAGGACAGATGAAGTCTTAGAGCAGTTGGGTGGGGTTAAGTATCTGTCCACAATTGATCTGACCAAGGACTACTGGCAGGTGCCCTTGATTCCCATGGCTAGAGAGAGGTCACCCTAATAGGTTCATAAGTTCATAGGTGTTTACTAGACTAATGACCACAAGGGCCTTTATAAGCCTAACCATGCATCCCAAATCTCTGACAAGTTCTGATACCCTTGATAAGTGTAAGAAGGGGGTTTGGGAAATGAACCATTTACAGGTTACCTGTGTCCATTAGAGACATAGGTGCCAAAACAGGGATGAATTTACAGTTTAACATCCAATTGTCCAAATTGCACTTGAATTGGGTTAGGGGGGAACTCTGCTTCACATGGATGAAGAGCCTGTTCAATAGAAGCAGTATTCTCTGGGATACACACATGTCTCTCCAATAGGTCCTGTTCATATCACAGGCAATTTTTAAGTCTTTAGAACGGGTAATTCTGGTGCTGTTTGCTTTGTGCATATGCAAGAGGTCCATCAGAGTGGGGTCTGACAATGCCCTAAATGCTAGGCATAGATCTCCCCTCAAAAGCCTGTAGGAGACAGAATACAGGGATAGGGCCTTGAGGTGGTCTGCACAGGACATTTTACTTACGCCCTGTATCCTTTTCATGAAAAACCTCTGTGGGCATTCCATTTGTTGGATTTGCCTTGTTAGGTACATATCAAAGGGGGCATTATCCTCAATGATAGGTCTGATGAATGCCAAATACAGTGGAACAATGACTTCCTTGGACTTAGATGCCATACCTTTGTTTATAAGTTGTGCAATATAGAATTATTTCCTCACCACTGTAGACACATGATGATCAAAGGCTAGATTAGTATGTGTATCCCTAAGCCCTGACTACTAGATCAACTCTAAGGGGTGTGTTGTCAATATGATAGTTACCAGGGATGGATGACTCCCCAAAGGATACTATTATGCATTTCTTGGCATTTAGTTTTAGTCCATGGTTCTGACATCAGTTGTTTGTCTGTGTCATCCCCTTTTGGAGAACACTTGTGTTAGTATGAGATTCAGTGACAGTTCCTAATTTGCGATCATCTGCAATTTAGTCTGCCAGAGACCACTGACATTGGCCTTGACTTCTGAGAAGTAAATGCCAAAAAGAAGCGGTCCAAGGACTGATCGCTGAGAGACTCCACTTGCGACTGGCCTCTTTGTAGAGATGGACTCCCTAATTCTAACTTCCTGGGTCCTGTTTGTGAGCCAGTTGGCTGTCCACCATGTAACATACAGTTTTGTATTTAACCGCTTGAGTTTGTTAACAATGCCCGAGTGGGGTATTGTGTCAAATGCCTTGGCCAGGTCAAGGTATGCAGTGTGTACAATATTGCCCTCATCCATTGCTTTGTTGACTTCCTCAAAGAAGTCCACCAGGTTAAGTAGGCATGATCTGCCCTTGACAAAACCAAACTGGGTTGGGTCCAGTGTCTGGAGGTTTGCTATATCTCTATTAATATTCTCCATGATAATTCTTTCCATGTTTTTACATATAAGACTAGTGAGACTTATGGGTCTGTAGTTTCCAGGGTCTGTAGATGTCCCACCTTTGTGCAGATGGTTGACTGTTGCCTTTCTCCATTCATGAGGCACAAAGCCTGTTTGGAGGCTATAGTTAAATACTAATTCCAGAGGTCCTGATAGGTAATGCTTCATGCTATTTAGAAGGCATTCTGGGATATTGTCTGGGCCCATTGAGGCAGTGTTCTTGGTCTTTGAGGGAGCATTAAGGACCTGTTTCCTAGTGATAGTAGGGGGAGTTATATTTGATGATATTTGCTGAGGGAAGGTCGAGGGGAGAGAGGGGTAAAGTTGGAGTTGAATTTATCAGCCAATAGGTTTGCTATGCCTTCTGGATCAGTGTAAGTGGCTCCACTTAGAATGAGCTCTGCACACAATTGTGTATTGCCTTTGATGTTGTGGACATAGCTAAAGAATGCTTTGAGGTTGTTCTTGTCCTGAAAGTCCAAACATACCTCAAATTTGGCTTTGGTAGACTTTATTTGTCCTCAGACTCCTTTGTGTTCACTCCTATGTGACTACTTTGGGATTATATGAGTTCACAGAGATGCCGTTTCGGATGAAACATGTCCAGGTGACCTTCCAGAGGGTAGTAGATTGTATCCTAGGAGGAGCGCAAGATTATGCCCTTGCTTACCTGGACAATATTGCAATCTACAGTCATTCCTGGCAAGAGCACCTTTAGCATGTCAGGGAGGTACTAGGCAGAATGCAAAAGGCAGGATTGAACATTAAGCCCAGTGAGTGTCAGATAGGTGTGGCAGAGTTCTTCTGCCTGGGACATAGAGTGGAGAGTGGTAAGAGCAGGCTAGAACCTGCCAAAGTGGAAGCCATTCAGGTGTGGCCTGCCTCTATTACCAATCTGCATTCCAGTGGACAATGTAACTTTATCTATGTTTTCAACAATAGCAGCATTATTCACAGCCTCTGCAACCTTTTCAAAGAAGCTTCCTACATTCAGGAGACAGGATCTGCCCTTCACAAAACTAAACTGATTGGGGATTAGATCCATTAAGTTGCCTATGTCTCCATAATTGATACATCCCATGGCTTTGTATTTTAGGCTAATGAGGCTGCTTGGCCTGAGTAGTGCAGGGGAGTCACAATGGCTATTCTTCTCATATCAGACAGAAATAATGTGGACAGGTTAGAGGTCTAGGGCATACTGAGCACTGGAGGGGTAAATAGGGCAAACTGGGCCCTAGAGAGTTAGATATGGCATACTGGGCACTGATGAGAATGCAGCCTGGTATGCTGTATGTTTAGCCTTTGACATGAATCCTATTCTAGCATCTTCAAAATTATTCCTTTGAGGATCTCTGTGAAACAAACTGGTGCTATCTTGAAAAGTATTTTATCAGGAGAAAAATATCAAACATAAAAATACTCCAAAAACTAGCAAATAAATAAGAAGGTAACTCCAACCACCAGAAATACATATCTGTAATCCACATGCATCACTTAAGTTGCATAAAAATAACAAAAAAAAAAAAAAAAAAATGAAAACACTATGGAGATTGGGATTCTGAAAAAAATTAAATACATTTTTAGCTAAAAAACATTAAAAATCAAATGTAAGTACATTACCCTATCAAGAATATATCCATCCAAAATATAAAACATTCCATGAGATTTACGAAGCAAAATATTCTGTGCAGGAGCAGTGTAGCTGCTCCTGCACAGAATATGGCCGCCGAGCAATCCATGAACATGCTATTTTGACATGCACGAGCGGCCGTACACTTTT
Organism: Protopterus annectens; assembly: GCF_019279795.1. Taxonomy (NCBI): domain Eukaryota; kingdom Metazoa; phylum Chordata; order Ceratodontiformes; family Protopteridae; genus Protopterus; species Protopterus annectens. The sequence goes on along the minus strand of NC_056736.1, from coordinate 597,303,822 downwards.
CCTGCATGGAAAGCCATGCGGTATGCTAATCAGCTCATTTGCTGGTGAAAAACATGCAAATGAGCTGATTTAGTGATCAAGGAAGTAGGCAGTTCTCCATGCAGGAACAGTGTAAGGTGCAGAAATGTATTCAGTTACTAACCGAATACATTTCTGCAAAAAAGAAAACGGAGCTATGACAACTCCAATAAAAGCATGTATTAAAGTGGTTAACTGTGTAGGTGCTCTAACACCACCGTGTAGACAGGAGGAGCAACTAACATGAAAAGGGGTGTGTCATGCTTGCTGTAAGCACATTGGAGCTCTGTTGGCTGGGTTTTTACTTAGTTAAGCACAGCTAAGTGAGGGTGTGTGTCTGAGGCTGAATAGTCTTATTCCATGAACTGAGGAGTGTGTTCATGGCCAGGGGAGGGCCATTTCTTGCTGTTTACACTAGCTAAATGGGTCTGGAAGTGCACCGGGGCTTTAACAGGAAGGATATAGGATATAGGAAAAGACAAAGGGAAATGCAGTATAAATAATAATATGGGATACTGCAACACACAATGGGCCATTGAAAACACTCAATAATACAGCTGTCAGGTGGCTGGATAGCTGAAAATGGGAGGAGATTTAAAAAAAAATTAAAGGGCAGCAGCACAATAAAGGAGAAATGAAGTAGAAACCACTAATATGGGACTCTTGCAACTCACAATGGACCCAGCAAAGCACATAATAATACAGCTGGCAGGTGGCTGCATAGCTGAAAGTAGGAGGAGATGTAAGTAAAAAATAATTAAAAAAAGGCAACAGCAGAATAAAGGCAATCAAGCACAAATTACCATTAATGCCTCTAACACTCACAGTGGCCAAATCAAAGCCATGAGTAATATTGGTGGCAGCTGGAATGTATCATAGTCAGCCAATCATATGGAAACATCTTAGAGTCTGTTTTTTTCCCACAAACTCTGCACCTTTGGTGTATACATGTGGGGTAATTTTAACTTGGAAAATATTAGGGGCTGCCATTGCTTTGATCCATCAGTATGTGCCAGAGGCTGAGTGGGGAGAGGAGGATAATGTTGACAACCACCACACACCAAGGAGGAGAAGAAGAGTGTTCAGACCCAGGATAACCTACCAGGGGCTACATAATCTGGAGATAGAAGAGTCTACAGGGTGGACAGAGACATACTTCAGAAAATCACCGAACTGTGCCAGGCTCAACTCAGAGCTAGAACCAACAGAGGCGAACCCATCCCAGTGGCTACCAGGGTATGTGCAGCCTTAAGAATTCTAGCTACAGGTACTTTCCAAAGACTTACTGGGGACATGATGGGGGTCTCACAAGCATCTGCATCCAGGGTACTCCACCAGTTCCTGGATGCCATGCTACCACTTGCCAATGAGCACATTCCCCAACACCCATGAGGAGAGGACCAGCAATATGCATCTCATCCACCATGTAGCAAAATACCCGGAAGTACTGGGTGCCATCGACTGCATGCACATCCACATCAAAGTACCACCCGATGAACAGGGTAGGGTCTACATAAACCACAAAGGCTTCCCCTCCATCAACTGCCAGGTCATGTGCAATGCCCAGGGAATTATCATGAATGTGTGTGCTGGCATACCTGGAAGCTATCATGACTCCCACATCTGGCATTCGTCACAGCTGTACCAAGGCATTTGCTAGTGGGGGCATCCTACATGGCCATCTTGTGGGGGATGCTGGCTATGCACTGGAGCCATAGATGATGGCACATATCAGAAATGCACACACACCCACACAAGAATGCCATAATGAGACACAAAGACAAACCAGGATCATTACAGAGTGTGTGTTTGGGATGCTCAAGTGATGGCTCCGCTGCCTTGACATATCTGGTCGAGCCTTGCAGTACTCTCCATTAACATGTGCATACATGTTCATAGTATGTGCCATGCTACACAATATGATCCTGCAAAAACATCTGCAGCAGAAACAGCACGGGAAAAACCACACAGCCCACCACCATTGCCACGGTCCCCACAGGCACAGAGGGACTCACAGTAGGAGGCCCCTGAGCCTGCTCCCATATGCAGATGGAGGCGTGCCAAGTATGCTCAGGCCTTGGCAAAGAGGTAACACATAGCACACACACTGACACTGTAGGGACCCCAGGGACTGACACCTCTCTCTGACTCACACACACAGTAAAATGGATGACACACACACATCACATTACCTGTAACTTAATATGTATAGGCAGTGTACTGTATGCATCCATCATAGGTGACCCTCAAGCACTGTCCTCATAAGTGCCATAAGCACAAGGTAAGTTAGTCTTCTTAACAATAAATGAGTGGAATAGTATGTTCTGCTAGCATATCTATGGTAATGCTACATGCATGCAAGGGAATGGGGTGGCCTACTGGGAGAGCAGCACACAACTGACAGCTATGTTGGCTACCAGGAAATGTCTGGTCAAAATTGGCCTCCACGCACTATGCAGTGGTACCCAAGGTGGCAAATCCCACTGCAGTATAGGTGTGGGGACAACTAAGTGGGGGGGTCATAGGTCACAGGCCTGGATGTCAGGGTGGGGGTCCCATAACTACCCCTCACACCCACACAGCAAGTCAACTGTAGAAAACCACAGAGAAATGTCTGGTAAATGCACATAAATGGTGGGAATGTTGAATTAAACCCCTACAGACTCACACAGTGATAGCACAGCAGGACCCGCAGTTGCAGTAAGGCTATGAAGGATAAGAAGCCTGAAACTCAAATGTATGCCAATACAATCTGAACTGGGCACTTTACTGATATGCCTCCGGTCCCCAAGACAGGGCACAATAGTATGGTAAATGGAACTAAAATGTAAAGCAAATACCAGCACAATCTGTGCAAATGTGTAACAGTATACAGGTGTGCCCCTCCCATATACCCACACAAATGCAATAACATATATGTTTTAATGGAAATAGCAGCATAGCACATATTGGCAAGGCTGTTCCAATACACATGAAAACATGTTTCCTGTCCACAATATGCAGGGATCAATGTATTATGTGTATGTGTGGTTAATACTGTCTGGATCTGGCCAGCATGTTCTTCTGGCAGTCATCTTGTACTGCCCTAGGTACAGTGCTGCCTTTGACAGGGCCATTTGCAGATAACTGCAGTGCCAACTGTTATGCATGTCAGTGACACTCATTGCTCTGCCACTGACATACCTGGAATGATCACCTGCTGGTCATCACCAACATGGGCGACAGGTGTTCCTCACCGGAGGTCAACCCGTCACTGGTTAGATCAGACCATAAACTAATCACTGTGGATGTCCACACCACACCACCATCCCCCAACCAAGGAAACCACAGTGAAAAACTTTTCTATAGCAAACTTCACCTTACTTAATACAGAGGTGGTAAGTTTCACAGCCCCCATGCTAAAGGATAACAGTGTCCAAGATGCAGGAACCTTTACAAATGCACTCTATAAGCACCTACAAGGATGCATGGATTTTGCCATCCCTAGTGATACCAAGACTCACTTCCCTAAGAGAAGGAAACCAGTCTGGTGGACCCCTGCCATAAACAGGCTACACAATAGAAGGAGGAAATGAGTTCATAAAAAAAGCAAATCCCAAGAAGGGAAGACATTCCTGATCAGTATCAGTAAGAAACTAAGGTCCCTCATAAAATCATCCAAGGCTAACTTCGAAAGAAAAATAGCCAAGGATTTGAAAGATAACCACAAAGCCTTCTTTAGCTATGTCAAGAATCTAACTGGCAGCTCACAGATATGCTCTGAGCTAGTGCAAAATAGCCCAAAATATACTGAACCTACTGATATTGCCAACATTCTGGCAGATAGATTCAGTGCAAATGTCACCCCCTCTCAGCCCCAAATGGGCCCACAACAATACCAGAAAAGTGTAGTGTCCTGGAAATCACAGATGCAGAGGTGAAAACAGCCCTTTCAAAAGCCAAAAGCACAGCATCAATGGGGCCAGATGATTTTCCAGGCTGCATCTTGCAAGAACTACAGAATGAACTAACCCCCCACCTGTTCAACCTCAGCATCTCCACAGGCTACGTGCCCATAGAATGGTGCACAGCAACAGTTATTCCACTCCACAAAGGAGGGGCCACAATTGACCCTGGTAACTATCGCCCCATAAGCCTGACTAGCCTGGTCTACAAGGCTATGGAGCTCAACATCAAGGAACTCCTTAACAAAGACATTGAGAATCTCCAAACACTTGACCTGACCCAGTTCGGCTTTGTTAAGGGCAGATCATGCCTACTAAACCTGGTTGACTTCTTTGAGACAGTCACCAAGGCCATAGATGAGGGGAAGGTGGTTCACACAGCCTACCTTGACCTTGCCAAGGCTTTTGACACCATTCACCACTCGGGAATTATAGAAAAACTCTCCAGCCTGAACATAAACCCCTACATCATGAGATGGGTTGCCAACTGGCTTACAGACAGAACTCACACGGTAAGAATAGCAGGCTCCAGGTCCGACTCTAAACCAGTCACAAGTAGTGTCCCACAATGCTCAGTCCTGGGACCCCTACTGTTCGGCATATAATTCTTAGAAGTACCGGCAAACACAGGAGGACTATGGCTAACTAAGTTCATCAATGACTGCAAACTGGGAGCCATAATTGACTCTCCGGCTGACACGGACATTCTCCAAAAGGGCCTTACTGAGACGGACACCTGGTGTCAAAGTCATGGTCTCAAGCTAAATGCCAAAAAATGCATAGTCATCCCATTTGGGAAAAACAAAGCACCCATGAATTACCACATAGTTGGCAGCCCCCTTAATACAGAAGAGGTAATAAGAGATCTGGGGACACAGGGAGATAGTAATCTCTCCTTTGACAATCATATTACCAAAGTAGTTAGGAAATCCTTCTATGTAGCCCATCTAATTACTAAAGGGTTCACATCTAGAAATAAAGAGGTTATAGTGCCCCTCTACTCGTCACTCATCAGACCCATCATAGAGTACAATGCCCGATTTGGGATGTACCTCACAAGACACTTCCAACAGCTGGAAAGACCACAAAAGTACCGCACCAAGAGGATTACTGGCCTCAAACATATGTCCTATGCAGCCTGACTGGAAAAACCCTGGCTGTACTCAGTGGCATATCGCTTACTCAATCTCTCCCTGACAAACAAAGCCATGTCCAACTCAAAATTGATGGATATGCTCCACCTAAAGAAATCCAAGTCACTGTGAGCCACTCGCTCTAGTGAGCTAAACCTCACCACAACAATAAATAGAACATGCTGGAGGGGAAGATTCCTGTCACAGAGACTCCCCATGCTTTGGAACAAAATTTCTAATTATATTAGGCAGAGCCCCTCACTAACACTCTTCAAGAGCAACCTTGATGAGTGGATGGGTAACAGAAAATACAGCCCTGGGATCACTTCATTGGCTGTTCTTGACAGAGGCTCAGTTAATTAATCAATGGGGTGGCAAAAGCTGACACACTCTGGCTAGGCTTATAAACGCCCTCAGGCAGATAGTCTAGTACCTACCTATGAACCCATGAACCTAAGTCACAGTGCTATGTGGAATATGCTACACATATTACCTACATCTTGAAGGGTATGTAGCAGAGATCCCAAGGCTTTTGTGAATATAAGTGCTGTGTGGTGCTGTTGCCAGTGGTCATTCTCAATAATCCTTTTTCTTATTTATTTATTTATTTTATTTTACATTTGTTAACCGGGAAAGTCTGACTGGATACAGGTCCATTTTCAGCGGAGGCCCGGGGAGAAAAGCTCCACGTGTACATAGATACAGAAGTCCTACAGTTGTAGTTATTTATACAATTACATATCGATACTTGTTCCAGATTTGTTGGAATACATACACAAAAACTTTACAATTATTAATTTTCATATTAGAACATAAACATTTTTAGTAGTGCAAAGCTGAGCAAGGTAGCATATCATTCAGTAGTACAATACATTAGTGTGAGACAGCTAATGTTACAGACTTATTATAAGACAGTTTCTACAAGTAGCCAGGGAATGTAGTAATACAAAGTGAAATAGTGAGTAGGATAGTCTGGGTTTGTACAGGGACACAGAGAGTTAATTTTTAGGTGTGTTTTGAGAGATGTTTTAAATTGGGTTATGTAGTGGACTGCTGTAAGTTCAGCGGGAAGGAGGTTCCAGATTTTGCCAACAGAGTTGGAAAATAATGACTTACCAGCTAAGTTATTGGATTTAACAGTTTGTACCAGCATTTTATTAGAAGAGTGAAGTGTTTTTAGGTTACTGTAGGGGGTGATTATATTTTTGAGTATGGGTGTGCTTTCTGGCTGATAGAGGACTTTGTAAGCAACTATTAATTGGTTATACTGAAGTTGAGAGGGTAACTCTAGCCAGCCTAGGGATTGTAGGTTAAGACAGTGGTGTGTTCTATATGCTGAACCTGTGGCAAATCTGGCTATATTATTACAGCAGCTATTGAGTTTATTGAGGTCAGATTTACTTAGGTTTGTATAAATTGGAGAAGCATAAAGAAGGGTTGATAGTAAATGTGTACGGGCAATCACTGACCTAGCAGTTGGGGTTAGGAATGGCTTAATTCTATATAAAGAGCCAAGTTTCTTATTGACTGTTTTAATAGTTCTATTGATGTGGGCATCAAACTTAAGGTTATTGTTGACTATTACACCTAATAGTTTTGTAGTAGATTCTGGGGAAATTATGGTGCCATTGTTAGATGGGGTGAAGAGTAACAGTTTTGTTTTATTTGGATTTAATATAAGACACCGATCAGTGAGCCAGCTTTCAACTTTGTTAAAGGTATTTTGGGATAAGGTCTGTAAGTATATTGGGGAAGTGGCAGAACAGATTAGGGTAGAGTCATCTGCATAGTGAATGTGGTGGTACAGCGGTAGCATTGTTTCCTCACAGCAAGAGGTTCTCCCATTCGATTCTCGGTTTGGCTTGGGAGTGCCTTCTGTGTGGAGTCTGCATGTCCTCCCCACGGCTGGGTAGCATTCGAAAGACATGCATGCGTAAATGGGCATCGAGCTGGCACCTCGGCATTTCATAAAAATCTACTGCCAATCATTAGCGGACCGGAGTTCCGCTGTGGCGACCCCTTACCGGGAAAAAGCCGAAAGATCTGCATAGTGAATGCAGGTTGTTTTAGGGATGACTGTATGGAGATCATTAATGAAGATGGAAAATAGGAGAGGTCCTAGTATAGACCCTTGAAGCACTCCAAGGGTGATTGGCCAAAGGGAGGATAGGCTATCCCTCCATACCACAGCTTGTTGTCGGCCACTTAGATAGGAATGAAACCAGCAAATTGCCAGGTTATCTATGGCGATAATTTTTAGTGTCCATAGGAGTAGTTGATGATTTGCCATGTTAAACGCCTTGGATAGGTCAAGAAAGAGGGCAGAGGAGAGCTTGTTATTATTACAATTTTGATTTATTGTGTGAGAGAAGGAAAGAAGGGTTGAAGTTGTACTATGGTGGGATCTAAATTCATGCTGAGAGGGGACTAGGAACTTGTTCAGATTAAGGTAGTGTAAGAGTTGCTTATGAATACATTTTTCTATAATTTTAACTAGAGGTGACAGAATGGCAATAGGCCAGTAATTTGATAGTTCAGTGGAATTACCCCCTTTATGGAGAGGAATAATGTGGGAAATTTTCCAGATGGATTGGATATATGCTTCTGAGATGGTTCTGTTGATTAATATTGAAATGGGATATGCTAATATGTCTGCAGCTTTTTGAAGGTTTTCAGTGAGGAGTAGGTCTGCTGATATGGTGGTGGGTTTCAGTATCTTGATTAACAATCTGATAAGTGATGTTGGTACTGGTTGAAAGTTAAAGGAGGGGTGAGTGTTGGATGTAGGGTAAATTGGGTTTGGGTTATTGGGCGCTAGTTGGTAGGCAAGGGATTGAATAGTTTCCATAAAGAAAGTGTTAAAGGTGTTGGCAATATTTTCTGGAGGTTTTTGGAGGGAAGTCGAGGGGGTATGGGTAGTAGTATGTACTGGGTGGAGAAGATTGTTTATACTGGACCAAAATTTTTGCCTTCAATTTTGATGTTTTTGTTGCAGGTTACAGTAATATTTTTTTGTCTTGAACAATAGTCTTTTTTGTATCATTCCTTAGCTGTTTATATACAAGTTGGTCCTTTGGAGGATTTAGTGGTTCTCCAAGAGGTCCAGGTTTTATTTCTACATATGATTTTTTGTCTAGTTTCTTTAGACGGCCACGTTGCTTCTTTTTTATTGGTTCTGATGGTCCGGGTAGGTACATGGTTATCAAGGATAGTAAGAAATGTGGAGTTAAAGTACGAAGCTGCTTCATCTAATGGGAGTAGTTTTAGACAAGACCAGTTACATGACTGAAGTTCTTTTTTGGAATTCAGTTTGATTAAAGTTTTTATTGCTCCTAATAGTTCTGAAGCTTTTACAAATGTTTGCTTTTACAAATAATGGACATGCCTGCACAGTTGAATGCACTCTGTACCCACACCCATAACTCTCAATTCTGGACAAGGGCAGAAAGAAAAGTGGAACAAAGGCACAATGATAGGCATGTGTTGTAAATATCACCCTTACATACTGAGAAAGTTGGTGGGGTGAGGGGTTTGCAGTAGTGGTAATTGTTTGAAGATTATGTATTTGGAAACAGTAATGTCTGTATTATTTTGTGCCTTCTGTGGAAGGTTGGGCACCAGGCTGGCAACTTGACACTGTAAAACTCCACTGTCAATCATGAGCGGACAGGTGATCCACTGTGGTGACCCCTAACCGGGAAGAGCCAAAAGAAGAAGAAGAAGAAGAATGTCTGTATTATTTTGTAATATCACACTTCAATTATATGTAACTAACTTGCCATAAAAACACAAGTTTACGTAACAAGGATGAAACCTCTAGCCAAACACCTGGACAACCTGCCAAAAAATGTACAGGTCAGAGGTATGCACACACAAGGATATGACATCTCAGGTTAGAAAGATACCACACAAGCAGGATATCCCCAGCCAGTATATCACCAGGTTGCTGGACTGTTTACACAGCTGTGTGTCATTACTACACTGGTTATAGTCACACCTCAAAAATGGCCTTGTTGGGCCAGAATTTACATAGCTGCCCTCATAATACTGGTCTATGCATCAAAAAACTACTATTCCTCTGGTAAAGCACTGTGGTGATCTGAGGATGTCTGGCACTAGGTAAGGACACAATACATTGCAGTTTCAGACTACAGACATGTCTGCTAAACAAAACAAGTACCCAGAAGAAAGTCCTGTGTACACCTGAGAGGTATGGCTGTAGCACACAAGACCCTAAACTGGAGTACACCTATCTTTGGAATGAGTCCCACCCTAAGTATAGAAGGTCACACTGGACATGCTCCTACACTTAAGAGAATCACAGGACATGTTTTAACCCACATTGGAATATATGACTGTATATATATATATATATATATATATATATATATATATATATATATATATACATGCATACAGACAACTATGTACACCTCAGCTGTCCCCCCACACACCCACACACACATCAGACAAGATTACCCTCAGCTAGCTGTAGGTGGGCCATATGTGATATATCTGCATCTGTTGCATGAAATACACACAAACATATATATGGGCAACAGATAACATATGTCAAGCATACACACACATAGAAGTGGGGAACTGAGAGACAGACAGTGATACAGAGAGAAATACAGGGGGACAGAGACAGAGTGAGTCAAACACATGTATACCCTGAATGGCATAAGGTGATGTCTTGCTGGGGAAAGTGGCATGCCAATTGTAAACAGCTGCATGTGTCAGCATAAAAGGTGAGCCCCATTGTGTAATAGTACTGAGGTTGAGTTCATAATATCAAATCACCTGTGTGTGTGTGTGTGTGTGTGTGTGTGTGTGTGTGTGTGTGTGTGTGTGTGTGTGTGTGTGTGTGTGTGTGTGTGTGTGTGCGTGTGTGCGTGTGTGTGTGTGTGTGTCTCCATAGGTCCAAGTGTTAGGAAACTCTTCCCACTCAGTACACTTCTCATTGCCCTACTTCACAAGATCTGATGCTTTCATTCACCTTAGAAGTACCATTGGATACCAATCACCCCTGTAAGCCCTGTAGTGCATGTGATAACTGTGTAACCCTATAGTAGAAATAACTGGATAGGTAGAGGTTCTAATCTCAATACTGGCAACTGTGTGTGTGTGTGTGTGTGTGTGTGTGTGTGTGTGTGTGTGTGTGTGTCAGTTGTGTATGTGAGAGTGAGGGTGTGTGTGCTTATTTGTTACAGTTTTAGGCCATTCCTGCCCACAACACTTCCCAGTGCCCCACGTATCAGTCCTGGTGATGTCATTCCCCTTATTGGCATCTTTGGCCATATGTCAACCCAGGAAGCTTTGTAGAGTGTGTGATAACTGTGTAACACAATAGTACAAAACTCTAGCTTGACAGAGGTTATAATCTCAGATCTAGCAAATGAGTGTGTATGTATGTTTGTAAGAAGAAATAGTTTGATAAGTCTCCCACCCACTGCCCCACTTTATCAGTCCTGCTGATGTCATTCCCCTTATCAGCATCTTTGGCCAGTTGTCAGCCCAGTAAGCTCTGTAGTGTGTGCAGTAACTGTGTAACACTATAGTACAAATAACTACATAAGCAGTGGTTCTACTCTCAGATCTGGCAAGTGTGTGTGTGTGTGTGTGTGTGTGTGTGTGTGTGTGTGTGTGTGTGTGTGTGTGTGTGTATGTGTATAAGTGTAAGTGTGTGTGTTTGTAAGAAGAAGTATTTTGATAAGTTTCCCACTCAGTGCCCTACTTTATCAGTCCTGCTGATGTCATTCCCCTTATCAGCATCTTTGGCCAGATGTCAGCCCAGTAAGCTCCATAGCATGTGTGATATCTGTGTAACACAGTAGTACAAATCACTAGCTACATAGGGGTTCTAATCTCAGATCTGGAAAATGAGTGTGTGTGTATGATGGTAAGAAGAATAATTTTGATAAGTCTCCCATCCAGTGCTCTACTTCAGCAGTTCTGCTGATGTCATTCCCCTTATCAGCACCTGTGGGCAGTAACTACTCCAGTAAGCTCTGTAGCGCATGCAATAACTGTATACCACTATAGTACAATTAACTAGATAGGCAGTGGTTCTACTCTCAGATCTGGCAAATGTGGGTGTGTAAGTGTGGGTGTAACTGTGTATGTTTGTAGTAAAAAGTATTTTGATAAGTTACCCACACACTGGCCTACTGTAGCAGTCATGCTGATGTCACTTCCCTTATAGGTTCATAGGTGTGTACTAGGCTAATGGCCCTGGAGCCTTACAAGCCTAGCCCATAGAAGTGCCATGCCAGTGTGCCACCCAATGTTAGTTTCCAGTGACCCCATCAAATAGAGCCACTGGAGTGATCCCTGGGGTGAACATTCTGTTACCCATCCACTCGTCAAGATAACTCTGGAACAGGGTCATCTAGGTGCTTTGCTTGACATGTATGGGAAGTCTATTCCAGGACATGTGCAATCTCTGGGTGTGGAACCTCTCCCTCCAGCATGTTGTGTTGATTGTGGTAATGAGGTCAAGGTCCCTGCAGTGTATGGTGCAGAGAGATTGGGATGTCTTTAGATGTAGCATTTGTAAAAGACCTGGGCCAGACATGGCTTTGCAAGTCAAGCAGAGATCACCTCTAAGTAGGTGATATGAGACTGAGAATAGCTGGAATATTTTGAGTTTGTTTGTGTAGGACATGTGTTTAATGCCTACGATCCTCATTGTGAGGTACTTCTGTGGCCTCGCCAGCTGTTTCAGGTGTCTAGTGAGGTACATGCCAAATGGGCCATTATACTTGATGATTGGTGTAATGAAGGAAGAGTACACAGAGACTATGACCTCCTTCTTCCTGGATGCAAAACTCTTGGTAATGAGATGTGCTACATAGAAGTATTTCATGACCACAGTGCCAATACGGTGGTTAAAGGAGAGGTTGCTGTCAACCTATGTCCCCAAATTTCTTATAACGCCTACAGTGTTCAGTGAGCTCCCATCGATGTGGGACTTAGTGGGAACTGAGATTTTACCAAAGGGGCTGATGATGCATTTTGTGGTGTTAAGCTTCAGACCATGGTTTCCACACCAGTCAATGGCCTCATTGAGGCCTTTCTGTAGGATATCTGCATCACTTGTTGAGTTAATGATGGCTCCCAGCTTACAGTTGTCTGTGAAGTTGGTCAGCCAGAGTTGTTTTGTGTTGGCCTGGACTCATAAGAAGTACATGCTGAACAGGAGAGTACCCAGGACTGATCATTGTGGGACTCCACTCATGACTGGCTGGCAGTCTGACTTGGAGCTCACTACTCTCACACTGTGTGTTCTATCTGTGAGCCAGTTTGAAACCCCCTAGTGATATAGGTGTTGATGCCTAGTTTGGTGGATTCATCCATAATTCCTGACTGAGGAATATTATCAAGTGCCTTGGCCAGATTGATGTAGGCTGCATACATTGCCTTACTATCTTACACAGCCCTGGTGACTCACTCAAAGAAGTCAACCAGGTTGAGCAGGCATGATCTACCTTTCACAAAGGCAACCTGTGTGGGGTCCAGAGTTAGGAGATTACTTATATGTTTGTTGACCAGGTCCCTTATGATGCACTCCATAGCTGTACATATCAGACTCGTCAGAGTAATGGACTGATAATTCCCAGGGAGAGGGATGACTGTAGCAGTGCACCATTTGGGAGGGGAAAAGGCTGAAGTGAGACTGTGACTGAACAGGGCACACAGATGTGGTGTCAGGTATCTTTGTAGTTCATGTAGAACACAGCCAGGGATAATGTGAGGTCCTATGAAAGCTGTATTCTTACCCATGGACAATGCAGGTGTAACCTGGGTGGCAGTAATCCTGGGTGCCTGGCATTCTTCTGGCATTCTGATTGTTCCCCTGAGGGGGGAGGTGTAAAGCTGGCACTGAATGTGTTGGTAAGAATGTTGGCAATATCTGTTGGTTCAGTATAGGAGGTAGCATTGTGCAGTAACTCAGAGCACTTCTGTGTACTGGCATGGATGTTCTTGATATAACTAACATAGGATTTGTGATTGTTGTCAGTGTCTGCTGCATTTCTGCCATCATAGATGGCTTTAGATGATTTCATGAGGGATCTCAAGTTGTTGTTGAGGCTAATATGGGAGTTTTACCACTCTTGTGACTCCACCTTTTTCTGCAACAGTTTCTTCATTCTGTTGTACAGGTTATTAATGGCAGAGGACCACCAAATTGGCCTCCATTGTTTGGCGCAGAGTGTCCTGGTTCTGTTGGGTATGGCTAGTTCCATGCATTGATGTACATGTTTGTACAGTGCATTTGTGTATGATCTGTCAGTCATGCAGGTATTTTCCATTGACATGGGTGCTGTGAAGTTAGCCACCTCTGTTCTTATGTGTCCAAAGTCAGCTTTGGAGACATTTTTCAAGGTGGTTACCTTTGTGGGGTGTGTGTGTATGAGATGTAGATTTCCATGGTGATTAGTCTATGTTGGATCTGACCAGGTAGTGATTGACTACTGTTGTCAAACAGTTCCATATGTTAGTAATCAACGCAGGTCAAGGATGTTGCTTCATCTACTGGGTGTCAAAATGAGCTGGTCCAGGGCATTAGAACTGATTAATTTCAGGAAGCGTTGGACCAGTGTATTGGTGCTTTAGTATCTTTCCCAGTTGCTGGAGGGGTAGTTGAAGTCTCCTAGCATGAGAGTGTTGGGTTGGACTCTGATAGATTCCAGGGTGTTGAGAAATGTGGATTGAGAGTCTAGTGACATGGATGTGAACCTATAGCAGGCTATGACCTGGATTGCACCATTATCTAATGTCAGTTATACCTGAATTATCTCAGATGCAGTATGCTGGGATACTACTCTGGAAGTGTGCATATCTGCTATTAATATGGAGACACCACCGCCTTTGTAGCTGTGGTCCATGTTTTGGGGCTGACAGGTGAAAATGAGTTATAGGCTGGTAGTGCAGGGGTGCTGTCTGCTGCTGAAAATAGATCTCTGTTACAGCACAAATGTCAATGTTCTCCATTTTTGAGCAGTGCTTTGAGTGGCTGCATCTCGAGATGTAGATGTCTAGTGTTGAGCAACATGACTCTCAGACTGCATATATGTATAGCTGTTACGGTGGTCATTTGATTTGGAACACCACCTAAAAATGCACTATAGGGGTGGAAAGACACTTATCCAGTACCTGGAAACCCAGGGGTGTCAGATGCAGGCCATCTCTGGCAAGCCATTGCAGTCTGTCAATCATGTCATCCCAAGCAGACACATACTGTAGCCCAGGAGAGATACAGTAGACACTGAAGTCAATTGTTGAAGTCAATCATTTGTTCTTTGTACTGTGGTATCATTCTGGATGACAATAGTATATTGCTCAGGGCTACTGTCATACCTGCCTGACCCACATAATCTGAGAGCTCCACCATGTCGCTTTTCATATAGTCCATGGAGGTGTATCTCAGGTCATTCACACACACATATGGACAATGACAGAGTGATACTTGTAGTTGGTGTGGAGTGACCTGACTGGGTATATTATGTGTTGGATTCTAGCACCTGATAGACAGCTGACTGTTACCTCCTCCGTGTTCAACCTATTGAGTAGGACATCTGTGCACCTCACTATTGCTTAATCTATGATTACTTTATCAGGCAAGGTGGTTGGCCTTTGGGGCTTAGGTTGAGGGGCACACTGTGCAGGTGAAATATGTGTCCTGTGGTTTGTGCTGTGTTGTGGTGGTTGAGTGGGAGTCTGTCTTGGTGGTCTCTGCTGTTTGGGTAAATGTCTATTGAGTGCCTTTGTGAAGGTGGGTGTGTGGTTATTGCTTGTATGTCAGAGCTGTGATAGTGGGTGTTCTGGAGAGCTATGTGTTCCATGTGGTGTGTTGCAGGTGTTGACCCTTCTCCTCTTGACTAGCTACTTCAGTCTTCGCTGGAGAGTGCATATCTTCCAATTTGGTGATATAGAGGTATCTCTCACAAGTCTGAGTATTGGGAGTTTAGATGAGAGGGTTGTCTGTGTATATGAGTCAGTGCCTCAGAATGCCCAAGCGCACCAGGTTAATGGGAAAAAGCACAGAGAACTGCATTTTACACATGCCAGGAGGGGTGGTCATAATTATTAAGTACTGGAGCTAATTCCATGAGGAATGACTACTGCTGATGGTTCTCAGGTGTGCTAGAATAATTGATAAAAAAATCTATTGAAGTGCAAAGCTATTAGGCTATTTGAAGTGCAGGAGATAACGAACTAGCAAGATCTAAGGGGATAACTGAAGGCAGGCTTTCTGGCACCTGTAACAGTTTACTTCAGCTGTACAGTTATCAGCACCTTTGGCATATTGTCAGCTCAGTAAACTCTGTAGCACATGCCATAACTTTGTAACACTATAGTACAAATAACTAATAGACAGGGGTTCTAATCTCAATATTGGCAAGTGTGTGTTTGTGTGGGAATCATATACTGTGTGTGTTATACCATTTTGAGTTGTGTACCACCCTGTAAACTTCCCATCACCCTACTTTACTAGGCCTGCAGATGTCATTCATCTTAGAAGTACCTTGGGAGTAGCTGAAAATATGTAAGCTCCATGGCACATCTGATAACTGTGTAACACTATTGTGCAAATAACTAGATAGTTAGGGTTTCTTATCTCACTACTGGCAACTATATGTGTGTCTTTGGATGAAGAACATATCCTGTTTGGCTGATACCATTTTGATTTGTGTACCATCCACACCTGTTTACCATCTCCCGATGACATTACCTTATACAGTGTGGTAACGGCATTTGCCTCACATGCAGCATGTTAAACAATAGTGCACACCATACCAGTCCTCTGTACAGATGTCTATGGAATATCCAGATGTTTGCAACCTATATGTAGTCTGTGTCCCTTAACAGTGCCCATGTATGTGATATTGTTGCCAAATCAGCCATAGTGAGTGTAGTGACACACATGCCAGCATCAGGCATCATACTTGACTGAAACATCATGATGATACAACATCTGCTACACTATCATGTGTCCAGGATTGTAGGAGCAATACATGACTCCACATCCTATTTGTGGTGGGTTATCACACCATCCATGAAGGCATTCAGAGCGTTACGTGTTGAAAGAGGTAGTGTGTTATGTCCCATGCATATAATCTATGTGGGGCATGTCATGTGTATGTAGTAGTACAGTACATCAATGTGAAAATGTAGGTTTACTAATCTGTCTATTGCCAGCTGTGGTTATGTTACAGTGTGCACATCCCCTGTGTCAGTCTTTACTGTGTGTATGCAAAGGATATACCATTTTGTCTCCCTGTTCCTCCCGATGAACTCAGGAATACATACCACAAACCTGTCATACACAGTATCATGCATGCCCTCATCAACTCCATCAGGGTTGAGTGTATGGGAAAGAAATGGCAGGGCTAACAGGTGTTGACAGGTGAATCTCTTGCAGGTAATGTAATGGCTGATAGTACTGCAGTAACCTGTTCTGTATGTATGAGCCTGTGGTACTATACAACACTGAGCTGACATGTCTGAAGGCTAACTGTCTGTGACAAGGGGTATGTATGCAAGGTCACACTGTCTGACAACAGCATCCCTCACACACAGTTGCATGCATACACACCTGGTACATGTACATATAGAGCTGTACCTTACCTATGACACGGTCTGTGTATTCCCACTCTGCCATACTCCCTCTAGGGAATATCTACAGGGCCACAGCCTGCAGACAAACAGACATCTGGAACATAAACAGAATACAGCATGTCAGACTACATTCAGTCAGTGGTACTAACAGCAATAATGCATCCTGGCTAATAAGGTGCATACAGCTGTATGAGTATCCATAACAAATGCAAGCAGACGGCACCTTGCATAGTATTACATAGCTACACTGTACAATATTTACCCTGTGCATCAGAACCATATTAGCATGTCCCTGCATCAATGGTATGGATGACAAAGATGTGGCATAGGTATCATCATATGCACAGGATTTGTCAGAGGCCTAGGCTGGTCCATAAGGTTGACATCATGTGTTTGTGTATGGAGGGGTATCCAATAGATGGGCTGTGCAGAGGTGTTATGTGTCTGGAGGTACCTGCCTGTGATACAGATTTGTGTGTTGTGTACGTATCTACACAGTCAGGCCATGTGGCTGCCCTACATATGGGTACATTGGACAGCTGTGGACCATACATGGCAGGGGTGTCCAGTTCACTGTCTCCAGCCACAGACATGGGGACTGGACCTGCCAGGGCCATCAATGGCACCACCAGACCCAAGTCCAAATGCAGTACTGCTTCCTGATGGTGACTGCTGTCTGCTGGATCTGTGTTCCTGATGGGACCAGACAGGACCACATGCCCATCGCCTGCTCCAGTGTGATCCGGACAGCAACCCTGCTTCAGTAGTGCTGGTGTCAGTGCCACAACGGGAGTGTAAAGGTGCACGTCCCCGTAGACTCTCAGCTGTTGTTGTTGCTGACCTACATCCACATGGCCAATGTCCATCTCCCACCACATGCTGTAGCACAGACATGCCATGGTCGAGGATTGCCAAGATGTCACCCCACCATCTATTCCTGACTTCAGTATTTTGATGTGTGGCCTCAAAAAGATCATGTATGTCACCACATAAATCAGGAAGACTTGCATCCACCACCCTGAGTATTTGTCTGGTGTGGCATTTACTATGTGCCTGTACATCCATGACAGTCCAAAACATGCATCTGGTGACTCCGGCTGTGGCACTTGCAGCAGCGGATTGATAAGCAGCAATTCTCCTGTGAGCACCCCTGCCCATCTGCCTGTGTGGGACCTCGTCTGCACTCTGGCTATGGCCAGTGTATACAGTCACACCTGCCATAGTCCCCACACTAGCCTGTTCAATGCCACCTCCTGCCAACTGTCCATCATCTGTGGCAACTGGTGATGGGGTATGTTTGGGCCTTGTCACTGTGTGTAGGGATGGTGTGGACAAGAGTGGGATGCCAACCAATGGCATAGATTCAGCCCCTGACAACCCCACCTGTACCTCACTATTCCTATCATCATTGTCAGAGTCTTCAGAGATAATGTCATCAGTTTCCAAGCGGGAGGGAACCCAAACCCCATCGCCACCTGTGAGGGGAAGACAACATATTTACATTAATACCTCCACTCTGAGTTTGACTGGTGCACACACACAGTGGCAAGTACTATAGAACATACCTCACAACTGTACAGATCCTTGCAGGATGTATAAATGTCTAGTTCATATGTTTGCTCTGTTTCTCACAACCCCTATGTTTTGATGATACATAACTAGGATAATCTGAGGAGTAACATCATTGATTAATGACATACATGTGAGTGTCAGACCTCCAAACCAGCAGTAAATGTGTGGTTACATAATTTCTGTTACACCACCAAACTTCTAAGCTTACAGTGGATATGATAAGTGTACACAACCCTGTTAACATGCCACGTTCTTGTAATATATGAGATGACACCACAATAATGCATTCAAATATGTTACCCACCTTTCATATGACATATGACCTGTGCAATCCAATCGATAAACAAACAGATGTGTTACATGTAAAATATAATGACTGCAATATGTACAATATGGTGTTTGCATAAGTGTGCATACCCTTAAAATGATACTTTGTTGAAGCACCTTGTAAGTGACAGCATTCACTCTTCTTGTGAGGGTGTCTATCAGCATAACACATCCTGACTTGGCATTATTTGGCCACCCTTCCATGCAAAGGTCACCTAACATTGCAAGGGTGGCTCATGTGCACAGCCCTCATCAGGTCACACTGGGGTGTGTCTATCTGGTGTAGGTCTAGGCTCTGGCTGGGCCAATCCATAATCATTAGTGTGTTCAGGTGGGGCCTTTCTTAGGTAAATTTGGGTGTATGCTTTGGGTTTTTGTCATGTTGAAGGCTGACATCCCTTCCCATCCTAAGCATTCTTGCAGACACCTGATGGATTTTGGCCAGATGTGGGTGTTATTTGGAACTGTTCTGAATTAACACCACTGTGACTACAGGCCCAGTTCTGGCTTTGGAACAGCATCCCCACAGCAGGCCACTGCCACCAGTGTGATTCAACATGGGGATGTTGGTGTTCCGGTTAAGAGAGGTGTTGCTTATGCATCGCATATACCTTTTGCTATTGTGGCTGTGAAGTCAATCCACAGTCTCATTACACTATAACACATTTTCACACATGCCTTTGGGAGACTTGATGTGCTGTATTGCAAACTGTATCCACCCCTGGATGTTTTTTGGTGTGGGGACAGGCTTTCATCTTCTGACCATACTCCATAGGCCAGATGTATGCAGAATATGGGAGAATGTTGTCACATGTAATATACAACACCAGTACTTGCAAGAGATTCCTGCACCTCTGTCAGTGTTGCTGTATGTCTCCTGGTAGCCTCCCTGAACAGGTTTTGACATGTCTTGTCATTTTTGGAGGGACGTCAGGTTCTTTTCAACAGCATTGTTGTCACATATTCAATCTACCTTTTGACATCTTTCTCCATTGTGTTCCCTGGTATATGCAATGCTGTGGTAATGTTGTTGCACCTTACTCTTGATGGATACTTTTCAAATATGAGATCCCTTTGCTGCTTTGTAAGCTGTCTGCAAGCCATGGCTGTTGCTGTTGCAGACAACTGAGTAAATATCATGAATATCCTACTTGGACAGCAGACTGTTATTTGATGTTACTCCGAGTGCCTTTACTTGATGGCAGGTGTGTACCCAAGCAGACTGAATGCTGTCAGTAAATCACAAACTGCTGCAATAACATATTATTTGAAGGGTGTGCAAACATACGCATCCAGCTTATTGTAAGGTTTGTATACTCCATGTTTAGTGGCCAACAGATTGAATGGTTTTACAACTGAATTGTACATGTCATAGGTCACATTACAAGTTGAAAAAGGTGTGGCCTGACATATTGTGGGCTCAATTTGTATATATATCACAAACACCTGGAATCTTAACAGGGGTGTGTACACTGTTTATATTCACTGTATGAGAGTAATGTTTCACACATGTCCCTACCTTAGGCCATTTGTCCCCCGATTTTGTTGGTCTCTGTCCGGAAATATTGCACTGACAGGTTGTGAGGTATGCTACAGGGATGTTACATTCTCTTCAGATAGGCCCCTGTGGTGACCACTGTGATGCAATGTAGTTAACCCCACAACAAGTGAACATGCACATAAAGCAATATGGCTATGACTGGCAGTTTTGTACATGGTACATTGCATGGCCTTCACATGCCTGGGGTATTGGCAAACCACAACAGAACAATTCCATATTCATCAGCTTCAGGCTGCTGTCCCACTTGCAGACCGGATGGATCTAGGTAGTTGTGGGAGAGAAGTATTGTCAGCAGACTCACATGTGACTCTGGTACAGGATGGATGCAGCATGTCTGCATATTTACAGTACAACCTCCAGTACTACAGAATTTGCTGTCCTTCACCATAGATGTGCACTTCTGTGCATTAGAAAACCCCACCCACAGCTGCAATCTGAACTAACACATACACATAGATACTCTACAAATACAAGTATGTCTGCTACATTAGTCCAGTAATTTCCACTGGGATCTTACCTGCACACTCCTCATCCATTGTCTGGGTGCCACCCACCTACAGCATGTGGGGGGTCTGTACCTGATGTTGTACTGGGATTGGTAGCCCAAGGTTGCCGAAGAGCTCCTCGGTGGGTGTCAGTGTGGGGTGCATGGCTGGGCCCCCACCTGTGGCTGTGTGGTCCCTGGCCACTGTAGCAGTCCTTTGCTGGGCCTGACATATAAGGTAATTTGCATGATGCCAGACCTGCTCATATATAAGTGCATGCAGGCCCACATCATTTATCCTGTGGGCTAGGTCATCCCACAAGCCAGTCCTCTCCCACAGATGTTGCTCGCTTCAGTCAAACATTATGGCATGGTTCTATAGTATGGCTTCTATGATTATATTTGTCTCAGCCACTGAGAAAGTAGACCTTTGCTGATGGGACATTGCACCTGAAAGATATAAAAAAGGGAAACGCATCACAGGACCTCATGCATTTGGCAACAGTATGTACGGAACCTGCACGCTACACTGATTACCAGTAGCCACCACTCACTACCACAACATACCCCTGTAATCTATCAGCACTGTATCTGCTTGCATTGCACTGCTGGTCCTGATGTATCATATCACCCCTCAATGAGGGCTAGTTAATTTCATGATTCTCTACTCCTCATTCATGTCTGTGTAGAGGGATGACATTGGCCATCATCCATGCGGATGGGGCGTGGATGGTGCCAAGGCTTGGTGTGACTACTGTGTGTAATGGAACTGGGAGCACATGCCTGAGTTCATGTAGGATGCGGACAAGGGTGTTATCAGGTCCCATGGATACTTACGTTTGTTACCATTTAGTAGACAATATGTACCTGCTCACTGGGGATGAGGGGAGGAGTTTGGGTATTGTGCCTATCCACCTATAGTAATGCTGAGCCAGGGGGTGACGTTTGCCCTAAGCCTATCTGCAGCAGGTTGGCTGTAGCTATGTTGTGTGAGTATGCAGTCTGATTGACCACCATTACAGGGTGGGTTTGTTTGTTGCCTCTGAGATTGCAGACATATGTGAAGATGGCCTTGTGATTGGCCTTGGTGGATGTGCCCAGTTTATACTCATAGTTAGCCTTACAGTACTCCACTTGTGACCTTATATGCTTGATCAGACAAAGGCTGACTTAATGGCAAGTTGGTGCTAGCTCCTAATTTGCCTGTACAGCCAGTATAGGGACTGAGTCTGTGGTTTGTGTATTGCTACTGTCCAGCAAAGGGGATTGCTCTACTTTGGTAGAGGCAGATTTTACGAGTAAGGTATTGCTGAGTCCATATAGCTATGTTGATGTTCATATAGCTGTTTGTAGTAGGCATGGACGCACAGTCATAACACAGCTGGACACCTCTCCAATTTCAAACAGATAATCATGCTTATTGTAGTACCCATGGCTGTGTCAGAGCAATGCAACAACCAGTAGCTGTAGAAATGTCACTCTTTTGGATGCACAGTAACTAAGATTACACACGTGTACAACATGTACAGCTTCTTTAACTAACATTTTGCATCCCATGTCTGTTGTTATGAGGTGGCCAGATACACCTACTCATACTGACATGTGCACAGGTAATACCTGATATACATTTCTGTTCTATGTCAGTATGCACACTGTACTCACACTCTTGCTGCCCAGTCATCCCTCTCAACCTGTTAGAGCAGGACATCTGTAGGATGCCACACATACATAGGGGGCAATGGGATATAATTAGTGATACTGTCTTAATATTGCTGTTACACACTTGAGTCATTCAATAGCACAGTAGACTTTGCATTGACAGACATACCCTGGAGGATGTCCAACACTCATATGGCAGGAAGAGATGAGAAAGCCTAGGAGTGTGGTAGTGAGAGTAAGAACTTTTAATGTTGTCAATATGACTGGTAAAGGGACAGAGCTAGCTGGTATGATGGCCATAGAAAGATGGATTATATTGTGTGTGCAAGACACCAGATGGAAGGGGAGTATGGCTAGGTGTATTGTTGCCAGGTTACAATTGTTCTATCTGAGTGTGGATGGGAGGGGAAAGGGGTAGGGGTTATCCTGATGGAACAGTATGCCAAGGGTATTTTTGGAGGATGACATGAGTGTCTGATCGTGTGATGTTTATGAATCTGGAAATGGATGGTATAATGATGAATGTTAGTGCATATGCTACGCAAGTTGCTTCTGGGGTTGATGAGGAAGAGAAATGTGAAGTCATTTGGATGACATGGTGATGATTGTACCCGAGGGTGAGATAGTGGTGATTGCAGCAGTTTTCAATGGCCATGTTGGTGAAGGGAACAGGGGGATGAAGAAGGGATGGGTATGTATGGTGTTAAGCAAAGGAATGCAGACAGTGAGATGGTAGTGGATTTTTCAAAAAGGATGGACATGGCTGTGGTGAATGCATACTATAACAGAGGGAGGAGCATAGGGTGACATACAAGGTTGGAGGGAGATGCACACAGGTGGAATATATCCAATGTAGGAGGGCCAATTTGAAGGAGATTGGAGACTGTAAAGTGGTGATAGGGGAAAGTGTGGTTAGGCAGCAGAGACTGTTGGTCTGTAAGATGATGTTGATGATCAAGAAGAGGAGGAGTGTGAGGACAGCACTCAGGATCAGATGGTGGGAACTGGAAAAGGTTGATTGTGAAGTGGAGTTCAGGGAAGAGTTAAGACAGGCACTGTGTGGCAGTGACAATTTACCAAATATCTGGGTAAGTACAGCATAGCTAGTAAGGGAGATGGCTGACAAGGTGGCTGGTGTGAGATGTGGATGGAGGAAGGAGTACAAGGAGACCTGGTGGTGGACTGAGGAAGTACAGGACAGTATACAGAGAAAGAAGTTGGGGATGAAGGATTAGGATTGTCAGAGAGATGAGGAAAGTCGACAGGCATATGAGGAAATTAGGTGCATGGGAAAGAGAGAGATGGCAAAGGCTAAGGATGAGGCATATGACAACATGTATGACAGTTTGGACACTAAGGAGGGATGACAGGACTTGTCCCGGTTGGCAAGACAGAGGGTCTGAGCTAGGAAAATTTGCAGCAGATAAGGGTGATAAAAGGATAATGAGGGAAACATACTCACAGGCGAGGAGAGTGTGTTGAGCAGATGGACAGAGTACTTTGAGAGGCTGATGAATTAAGAGAATGAGAGAGAGAAGGTTGGATGATGTGGGTATAGTCAATCAGGAAGTGCAACAGCTTACCAAGGAGGAAGAAAGGATAGCTATGAAGAGGATGAATACTGGAATGCCTGTTGGTCCACACAAATTATCTGTGGTAGCACGGAGGTGTTTAGGGGAAATGACAGTGGTGTTTTTCACCAGCTTGTTTAATGATATCTTGGAAAGGGAGAGGTTGCATGTGGAGTGGAGAGAAAGTATTTGTTTACCATTTTAAGAATAAGGCTTATGTGCATAGCTGTAGTAACTACATAGGGATAACATTAATTAGTCACAGCATGAAGTCATGGGAAAGAGTAGTGGAAGCTAGGTTAAGCAAAGTGATGAAGAGTAATGGTCAGCAGTATGTTGTCATGCCAGGTAAAGATACTACAGATGTTATGTTTGCTCTGAGAGTGTTGATGGAGTAGTGCAGAGAAGGTCAGGAGTTGATTTGTGTCTTTCTGGATGTAGAGAAAGCATACGACAGGGTGCCTAGAAGAGAGTTGTGGTATTGTATGAGGAAGTCATGAGTGGCAGAAATATATGTAAGAGTGGTACAGGATACGTAAAAGGGTGGTGCGCCAGAGCTGAGGTCTGCGGTGGGAGTGACAGATGCATTTAAGGTGGAGGTGGGATGACATCAGGGATTAGCTCTGAGCCCTTTCTTATTTGCAATGGTGATGGACAGGTTGACAGACAAGATCATACAGGAGTCCCCGTTGAATATGATGTTTGCAGATGATAGTGTGATCTGTACTGAGAGTAGGGTACAGATTTAGGAGACCCTTGTCGAGGTAGAGATATGCTCTTGAAAGGAGATGAAGGTCAGCAGGACTAAGACAGAATATCTGTGTGTGAATGAGAGTGAGGGTAGTGGAATGTTAAGGATTCAGGGAGTAGAGTTGACAGTGGGGGATGAGTATAAATGATTGGGATCAACATTTCATAGTAATGATGACTGTGGAGGACAGGTGAAGAAGACAGTACAGGCAAGATGGAGAGGGTTGAGAAGAGTGTCAGTACTGATTTGTGACAGATGAGTACTAGTAACAGTGAAAGGGAAGTCTACAACAGGGTAGTGAGATCAGCTATGTTATATGGGTTGGGAACAGTGTCATTGAGCAAAAGGCAGGAGTCACAGTTGGACATATTAGTGTTACAGATGTTAGGATATGCACTGGTGGTGATGAGGGTGGACAGAATTAGCAATGTGTATATGACAGGGTCAGCCCATGTTGGACGATTTTGAGAAAAAGTCAGAAAGGCAAGATTACATAAGTTTGGACATGTGCTGCAGCGGGATGTTGAGTATATTGGAGAAGGATGGTAAGGATGAAGCTGCCAGGTAAAAGGAAAAGAGGAAGGCCTCAGATAAGGTTCCTAGATGTGGTGAGAGAGGACATGCAGATGGTTGGTGTGACAGAGCAGGATGCAGAGGACAATCAGAAATGGCAACGGATGATCCACTGTAGCAACCCCTAATGGGAACAGCCCGAAGAAAAAGATGGAGATGTTGTAATGTCAGTCTACACAGATTTGCCAATGATTTGCCAGACAGAACACAACTGTATGAGTAAATGACTACAAATATGAGGCACACATATGGTCAGTGTGCATAACACTGGACAGTTTAATGGTATGAGCTCAGTACATCACATTCAGTTCAACACACACATGTGCAACAGTACTTTACTATGCAAGTAATCTTATCTGCTCTGCACCCTCACTTACCACGTTACAACAACTCACTCAGGATTCCTTTAGTTTAGTGGAAAGTTGGATTACTCAGATCCAACTTATCCTAAATCCCAAAAAGACTAAATTGGTTCTTTTCACCCCCAACAAATCTATTTCTACCTCTCTACCCTTCTCAATCACTTCCAAAAATGGTACTATCATCACACCCTCTGAACACACCAAACGTCTGGGTGTAGAAATTGACAAAAACCTACAGTTTGATGTCCACATTTCACAAACCATCAAAAAAGTCCATAAAAAATGGGAATACTATACAGACACAAAAACGTTCTCTCAAAAAAAGCAAGAATCTCCCTAGCCCAAACCCATCTGTTGTTCGCTCTAATGTATGCGGCACCAATCCTTACCCATATCAGAAAACAATCTTGCTAGACTTGTGACATGTTGCAACAAAATTGCCAAGTTCGCTAATAACTGCACATTCAGAACCCATCACTGTCATGCTCTAACAAAACTACAATGGCTAGAATTTCCCCAACTACTCAATTACCATCAATTAATCATTGCCTACAATATTGTGAGACATCCCAATAGAACCCCAGCACTAAGTCACCTACTCAAACCCTACAAATCAAGTCATCCCCTTCGCTCCACTGACAAATCACTCCTTTGTATCTCTAAGGCTAACAACACTGCAGGTAAATCACTATTCTCCCACAACATAACTAAATCCTGGAATAACCTTCCCCCTGCTTTATCTTCTGCCTTCACTATTACGCTGTTCAAAAACTCACTTAAATTACACTTAATGAATTCCTGGCTATGTCCATGCATTACCTAATCATAATTTTTTCTACCACTCCAGATAGCTTCTTATCCAATTATTCCCACTGTAATTTTTTCTACAGTATCAGGAATTTTATTTTCTACTCAAGTTTCTAATAGTTATACTAACTCATGCTAAACTTACACTAATTAATTTCTATGAAGTCTCTGTCTGTCTCTATAGCCAGTTATAATGCTTATCTAGTGTCAATTTTTGTGTCTGTATCGAAAGTTGTATTTTTTATTTAGTGTCTAATTTTGTTTTTTGTATCAAAAGTTGTATTTTTATCTATTGTCAATTTTTTGCTTCTGTATAGATGATCATATTGTTATTATATTGTACAACTATTTGTTTTTCTGTACTGAATGTGGAGCTTTTCTCCCCAGGCCTCCACTGTAAATGGACATGTGTCTAGTTGGACTATCCCGGTAAACAAATGTAAAATAAAATAAAAATAAATAATTAAATAAATAAGTACCATGTATACATCTCTCACATTTCTGAGGCAACCAAGTATATTGTAGTTGTATTCACAAGTAAGATATGGATATGTAAGACATCCCAGTAGCTGGCCCAGCTTTGCCACAGTCAGTATTGTTGAACACACACTGCAGTAGTAGTCATATGTAAGCCATCCTTTACTGGGGTGATTCAGGGGCCTGACCTATGATCTATGTCACTGCAGATAGACCCAGATGCTATGGCCATAGGTTCTGATCAGCAATATATCAGTACAGCAAGTCTTGTTGAGACATATATGTTGCAGTTCCTATTTCACATTCTTACATACCCCTTACTGCAGTCCATGACATGCTTATTTGTTTGACATACCTGTTTGTTTTATTCAAGTGTAGGTGGTTATGGCCCGCTTGTTTTTTGTCTTTCTTTTAACTGTTTCTCTCTCTCTTGCTCTCTCTCTCTCTCTCAAGGATGTAGGGTGTACATCTGTTTTGCATAGGCAGCAGCTTGCCTTTTGTAGGCAGTGCCCATGAGCAGCTGATGGCCTATGCACCAATTGGTGTCCCCACTTGATAACTGCATGCAGGACAGCTGTGGTGTTATTCATATAGCCAATGGCATGGCAACACACTCCTGTCATTGAGTACGTCATGTGAGCATTGGCCCTTTTCCTTGCCAGTGAGGAAGACTTCATGGAGGTGTGTGAACAACAGCATCACAGAGAGTATTTGGAAATACCTCTTACAACCAAAACTGTGGAGATAGGCAAACAGAATTGGGGAGAATGTCCCAGACATAGGGCAGAATGTAAGTATTGCTGTTATACATTTGAATTAATGCTAGTCTAACAGGGTTTGTGTGGACATGGTGTTCCTTGGTGTTATGTGTTTGACATAACTCTCACCTGTACGGCTATCCAGAGAATTGCCAGCATTTTGGCTCTTATGTTTGGTGTGTTCCTCAGACATTTTTTTATCTTTGGAAATTCAGTAGCATACTCTGGAGATTGCAGCCAGTAGCTGCTAACATCCATTTGTGTTTCTGACCTCATATCCCTCAAAAAAGATATGTTACAACTAATCCTGTTACAACATCAACATTCTCAGTTTTATAACAGAAATATTTCAAGTATGCCCCTGTTTCGGGCCTCTGTCCTACAATCATGTCAGGCTTTGTCCAGATGTCATTCAGTAAGAGGTTGATAGGTATGGTATATGATTATTTAGTGCCTACATTCCTGACATTATCCCAGTCATGTATCAGACTGCTAGTTATGTTATGTGAAAGAGGTCTTATATATGAGGGGAAAGCCTGGACATTCTGTGGGACTCTGTACAGTTGTGAAGTCTGTGTATTTCTGGCAATTGTTGACAGACTTTCAGGATTGTGTAGCAGTGTATTGTGTCAATGTTATTTGGCTTATGTAGGAAGGGGCGTGGATGTATATGTTATGACTCCTTTTCTATCTGCCTGTGCATGCTGCTCCTGTTTCTGGTGGTCTATTGTCTGTATATGTATGTAGGGGCAGACTGAGATATGTCCCATACCACAGTCAGGCATCATAGTGCACTGTGAATTGGGCCAGTATATGTGGGGGTAGTGTGTGAGTGACACACATGTTGAGATGTTTTTGTTCACACAGTCCTTATACTGTACTGTTCTTTTGCCTTACTGGTATGTCACTCACTATGACTGTGGTTGAATTGGTTGTGCGTACACACTTTCACACTGGTATCTGTTTTTCAGTGCTGTGACATCCTTGTAGTGCCTGATATATTTGCTGATACATGTGTAATTCCCCCTAGCAGATTTGGGTTAGTGTTGTGTCAGTCTGACTGTAGTTTGGACAGTGCTTGGTGACATGCTTAGCAGCTGACTGTAGTTTCCCTAATGTGATGTTATGTCCAGATATTTGTAGGACATAGTGTTGCCAGGCCCCCATAAGTGTTTTGTATTTCTGACACATCAGTGGGCTGATGTAAGGATTTCAGTCACTAACTAGTGGGAAGCAATTTAGTGTTGGACTTGTGCTGTTTCACTCAAGATATGTTAGGACAGACATCAGGGTGTTACTGCAGCAACTGGGTCAGCTTATCTACTCCAGTATTTCAGATATGTCCCTATTTCCATGGCTTTTCCCCCCACTTTGTCAGGCCAGGCCCAGGCCCAGGTTCATTGCATTAAGTGGATCTGAGTCTACCGCAGGACTGCCTGGATTGTTGCAGTATGTCCAGGTGTATTGCTCATATTTCTGTTCTGTTTCACACATGCATTATTTTCATATCCATGGTAAATCACTGTGAGTATCTGAGGATTTCTGACAGTAAATGAGGGCATACATTTCAGTTTCAGAACTCACATCCTTCAGAACATGTATGCTGAAACAAACTCTGCACTCTAGCAACATTCTACATTTATAAGAGCGATATTTGAAATATGTCCCTAGTTTTGTCCCATTGTCCCCCCATTTGGACAGCCTTGGGCCAGATTTCTTGCAGGAAGGGGTTGGTAGGTATGGTTGTGAGGTAAGACTCCACTACATGTTATGAGCACATATATATATATATATATATATATATATATATATATATATATATATATATATATGTATATATATATCTATATATATATATATATATATATATATATATATATATATATATATATATATATATATATATATATATGTGTGTGTGTGTCTAGGACTATTCTTTGAAAGCACATTTCACTGAAAGTCAAATGACTGTGCACAAATCATTGAAAGCTCAATTCACTGAAAACACAATTCACTGAAACACATTTCACTGAAAGTTATATATGGCCTTTCCCCACTGTAGTGCGACCCTGTAGTTAGTGTATATATAATAAGGGGGGTGTAGGGGGGCATAGCCCTCCACATAGTTTGAATATATATTATGTAAAGAAAAGAGTAATGTATTGGAATTGCAAGTATCCATGTATATAGTTCAAAATATTTAAAATAGGTGGGGGGCTATGCCCCCCACACCCCCCATTATGGGGGGCAGTGCCCCCTTACTATATATATATATACTAACTCCAGGGTTGCACTACAGTGGGGGAAAGGCCATATATAACTTTCAGTGAAAAGTGTTTCAGTGAATTATGTTTTCAGTGAATTGAGCTCTCAGTGAATTGTGCACAGTCAAATGTGTTTCAGTGAAATGTGCTTTCAGTGAATAATCCTAGACCTATATATATATATATATATATATATATATATATATATATATATATATATATATATATGTGTGTGTGTGTGTGTGTGTGTGTGTGTGTGTGTGTGTGTGTGTGTGTGTGTGTGTGTGTGCATGCATGCATGTGTGTGGATATATATGTGGGTGTATAGGTGCATATTTTATATGTATATCATTTATATTATGTATATATTTGTTTATATATATATATATATATATATATATATATATATATATATGCATCTCCATACATATATACATGTGCATATATGTATAAATACAAGGCCTGATTGATTCTACATAATCTTTTCCCTACTGTTGAATGAGAATATGTTGGAAAAAGCATCAATAGTACCCACAGCTTAAATGGTGTAGTGGTCCATTTCTCTGACTATGGCATGTGGGATCCAGGGTTCAAGACCTGGCAGGGCTGGTAAATTTGTTGCTGTTACCCACACTTACACCTGCACTAATTCTTTAAAAGGAAAGAGAAAAGGGTAATAGGAAAGTGGTGGAAAAGGGGCACGCAGAGGGAGGAACAATATGGAAGATAGCTATGGATGTGCAGAACTGGTGCATAGTAGGCCCATAGCTGACCGTTTCTTATACAGCAACAGCTGTGCATTTGTACAGACTTTGGAGGTGAATTTGGACACTCAAACCTCAGAGAGAGGGTTGAAGACAACAGGAATATGTTGTTAAACCTGTTAAGCATAGCTGAGCATTGCTAACCATTGCCCACAGTTGATTCTCATATTATACCACACTAATGACTGCATTTAGTAAGTGTATATGATTTCCCTTACATGACATGGCTGTATGTGCTTTAATTACAGTAGCAAGGGGTGTAACTATACTGTATGGAACACATGTATACATGAGTGTTTTCACATGGTATATGCACTCACACATCCATTTTATACCAGTTACACTTCCCTGGGTGACAGAAATAACTTACCACATATTATAATGTGAACATAGCACTTTTAACACTGCTTTCCAACGTAAATTTGGATTGCCTGTTGTATTACTCAAACCATGTGCACATGCATGCAAAGCTGGGACTCTGACCACTACACCATCTTGGTTTGGGGATTAGAGCTGTATATTTTTATTTATCACCTATTGGATATTAATATTATATTACTATATTAAATGGAGAGAGGGCGGCCATGGTAGTGCAGCGGTTAGTGTTATCGCCTTACAGCAAGAGGTTCTCTGGTTTGACCCTCGGCTGGGATGCCTTCTATGTGGAGTCTGCATGTTCTCCCTTGTGGTCGTGTGGGTTTCCTCCGGGTGCTCTGGTTTCCTCCCATGTCCCAAAGACATGCTGTTGGTGGATTGAACACTCTAAATTGGCCCTAGGTATGTGTGTGTGCCTTCTGTGGAAGGTTGGGCACCGGGCTGGCAACTCAACGCTGTTAAACTTTACTGCCAATCATGAGCAGATAGGTGATCCACTGTGGCAACCCCTAACTGGGAAAAGCCAGAAGAAGAAGACTATATTAAATGGAGAGTATTGCGGTTTTCAGCCATGTCACCGAGGACTGCTTTCATGACATTATGGCATACGTTTCAGACCTGTATCCTTCTGAACATTTATGTTAATGCATAATCTGTTTTCTATCAACTTTCTGTCTGTTCTCTGTGCAGATGGGATGACACCGGTCCTCAGGCTCTGGTTGACTACACTGCAGAATGGGTCTGAGAGCCCATGCCTGTGTTAATGTTGAATGCAGCCAGGAATGGTATCAGGCCTATGGAGACCCCTATGTGTTGCCTTTGAGAGGGCATTACAAACTTGTTTTCTGATCATGAGGGGAGGGAGACAGGTGCTGTACATGCACATGTGTACCTTGGGGAGGACAGTGGGGTGATGTTTACACTTTACCTGTCAGCAGCTGGTTGCCTATATCCATGGCATATGTGTATATGGTGTTATTGACCAGCAATACAGAGCAGATATGTGTGTTGCCTCTGGAATTGCAGACACACATCTGGAAGGCCTAGTGATTGGCCTTGGTGGATGCCTCAAGTTTGCACTCAAAGACAGCCTTAGGGTACATCACCTGTGACCTTATTTGCTTGTGCAGAGCAAGGTGACATGGCTTCCAATGAGGCACCTGTTCCTTCTTGGCCCGTCCTGCGATTATTTCCACCTATGATGGCAGTTGTGTATTGCTGCTGTCCACCATAGACATTCAGCCTACCTTGAGGGGGTTGATATTGTCCTGTTGGGTATTGCTGAGGCCATAAAGCTATGTAAGTGCCCACATAGTGTTGTAGTGTGGGCCTGGGCACTGCTGCTAGTTCCAACATATGGGATGCCCTTCATGTGGGCCTTGCCCATTTTCCTTGCCTGTGCAGGGGACATTATGGAAGTGTGGGGGCTACAGCTTCACAAACAGTAGGTGGAAATACCTTACAGGATAGGACATGAGGAGACAGGCCAACAACATGGGGGACAAAGATCAAGAATTGGGTACATATTGTATGTCATTAGAGATGTTATACACATGGAAGGTTGCTAGATTGACAGGGTTAGTCTGGACATGCATTTACTGGGTGACTTGTCATCTGACAGTGATATGCCTCTGACATTCCTCTCAACTGGAATGTTGCCCACAGACTGGCCAGATGTTTGCCTGTTATGCTTGTTCTGTTCCTTGAACAATGTCTGGGTTTGTGGGGTTGGTAGGATAATGTGAGAATTGTAGTCAATAACTGTTGACATCCATTGGTGTTCCAGACATCATATCCTTCAGGGATGTTATGTTACAACAACATGTGTAACACCAGGTACTGTTTTAGTTTGTAACACCATTATGTGTGATATGTCCCTCTTTATAGCCCCCTGTCCCACAAGTACATCATGCATTGTCCAGATGTCCTGCACTACAAGGTGCAGAGGTATGGTATATCATTAATTACCAACTGCACTCCAGTTATCATGCCAATGACCTGGCAGACTCCTGGCCATGGTATACAGTGGTGGCCAGGATTATGTTTCTACACCCTGATAAATCTGTGCACATCTGTACATATGACAGTTATGTCTGTCTGTCTATTGTGAACAGTCTGCCAAGACTGTGTAGCAGTGTTCTGTGTAGATGTTTGTTGGGCTGGGTAGGGAGAGTAGGAGATGTGAATGCCATACATCCTTTACCTATCTGACTCTGTATGCTGCTACAGCTACTGGCAGTCTATCATGTCTGTATGCTTGTAGGGACTGACTGTGAAATGTCCTGTAACACCTCAGGATTCCCAGTACACTGTGAACTGGCCAGTATATGTTGGTGTAGTATGTGACCGGCAATCAGGATATGTTTATTCAGACAGTCGTTCTACTTTAGAGTTCATTTTGGGTACTGGTATTTTGCAGTTACTGTGTTGCAAATGTTTTTGGGTAGTCATTTTTGCACCAATCTCTGCTTTTCACTACAGTTCCATCCCTGTCGTGCATGCTATATTGGAATATACATGGGTAATTGCCCAGAGGTGATGTGGGGGTGTGTCATGTTGGTCTTCCTGTGCTTCATAAGGTGCTGGGTGACATGTTTGGCAGCTGGGTGGGGATTTCTATTATGTTACATCACTGCAGTCATACCTCTACACTATCCAGAGGCCTAGACCCTGTCCAGATGCGTGGCTCATATGTTTTGTCTGTTCCACAGACAGTTGTTGTCCTTGGCTAATTGGTAGGATACTCTGAGGAATGCAGTCAGTAAATGCTAACATCCATTGGTGTTACTGACTTCATGTCCCTCAAAAAAGATATGTTACAACAAAGCCAGTAACACCAGAAACTGTCTACATTTATCACAGCAATATGTCCAATATACTCCTGTGTTTGGGCCTCTGTCCCCCAATTATGTCAGGCTTTGTCCAGATGTCATGCATTAAGAGGTTCAGAGGTATGTAGTATCATTATTTACTGCATTCATTCCTGCTGCCATCCCAGTGATGTCATAGACCCCC
This sequence comes from Protopterus annectens, assembly GCF_019279795.1. Taxonomy (NCBI): domain Eukaryota; kingdom Metazoa; phylum Chordata; order Ceratodontiformes; family Protopteridae; genus Protopterus; species Protopterus annectens. The sequence goes on along the minus strand of NC_056736.1, from coordinate 597,269,782 downwards.
AGACATGTAACAAGGAAGCAGCCATAGATATGAGTCATGTGCCTATACATTCTGTGGGAAACTGTACATTTGAGAGGTCTGTCATTGTTAAAAGACTGTCAGGAGTGTGTAGCAGTGTAGTGTGTAGATGCTATTTGGGCTGTGTAGGGAGGGGTAGATGTGAGTGTCATGGGCCTTTTCTATCTGGCTATGCATGCTGCTCCAGTTTCTGGTTCCTATTGCCTATATATGTTTGTACATGCAAACCATGACATGTCCCATAACATCTCATGATTCCCACTACACTATGACTTGGGGCAGTATACGTAGGGATAATGTGTGGTGGCAAACATGATTTTGTTGCTCACACAGTCATTATACTGTAGTGTTCAGTTTGCTTACTGGTATGTCACTGTGACTGTGGTGCAATTGGTTGTGGGTGTGCAGTTTCACACCAGTGTCTGTTTTCCAGTACTGTTACATCCCTGTAGTGCCTGTTATATTTGCTAAAACATGTGTACAGCCCCAGAGCTGGACCTGGGTAGTGTTATGTCAGCCTGATTGTAGTTTGGACATTGTTCAGTAGCTCAGTGTAGTTTCCTTACAGTTGTATTATGTCCACATATTTGTAGGATGTCCAGGTAGCTGGCTGATATCTTAGATCTGGTCCCCATAACTGTTGTGTATTCCTGACACATCAGTGGGATGATGTGGGGATTGAGGTCACTAAATAATGGGAAGCAATTAGAGCCCTGGAATTGTGATATGTCAGTCGATATATGTTGGGACATACAGTGTTACTACAGCAACTTTCTCATCTTATCTACTAGCGTATTTTGGCTATGTCCCTATTTTCATGCCTTTGTCCCCCCCACTGTGTCAGGCTTGGTCCAGATTCATTGCACTAAGGGGTTCTGAGCATACCTCTCCACTGCTAGGACTTTCACAGAATATTCGGATGTTTGGCCCATACTTTTGTTCAGTTCCACAATTTATTTGTATTTGTCTGGTAAATCACTGTGATGATCATAGGATTTATGTCAGTAAATAATGACATAACATTTCAGTTTCCATCCTCATATCCTTCAGTAATTGTCTGCTGAAATGCACCCTGTTGCTGTAACAAATGTCTTCACTTAAATGTCTTCATTTGTAACAGCAATATTTGAAATACGTCCCTATATGTGGCCCATTCCCCCTTCCCTTTTACAGCCTTTGTGCAGGTTTCTTGCACTAACAGATTGAGAGGGATGGTTCTGAGGTATGACTGTACTGCATGTTATATACATACATACATACACACACACACACACACACACACACACACACACACACATATATATATATATATATAACACACACACACACACACACACACACACACACACACACACACACACACACACACACACACACACACACACACACACACACACTCACACACACACACACACACACACACACACACACACACACACACACACACACACACACACACACATATATATATATATATATATGTATTTTATATATGTATATCTATATTATGACTCTACTTTTTCATATATATGTTTCATCAGACACACACACACACACACACACACACACACACACACACACACACACATATATATATATATATATATATATATATATATATATATATACCAAACACATGACTGGTTCCACAAAGCTTTCTCCCTAATGTTGTATGCCTCTGTTGCATGATATGTTTGAAAAAATAGCTGTTTGCTCTACAGCTTAGATGGTGTAGTGGTACATTCCTCTGAATGTCAGTGCCCAGGATCATGGGTTTCACAATTGGGGCTGTTATTTATTTATTTTTTTCATTAATGATAAATGACCAGAATGCATGATATGTTGGTTAAAGCATTATCCTTTTTCACAGCTCAGATGGTGTAGTGGTATTTTGCTATGATTATAGAGGACATCATCCTGTGTTCGAGACTTAGGAGGGCTGGCTATTGTGCTGCTGAGCAGAACAGGGTCTGATGGATACAGAATGATGGCAAGTTTAAGCATATTATACTTATAAATGTTTATTATAAAATAATATTTATATACACATTATAATTTTACATTTATCTTCCACGAATCCCCTATGTGCTTATATTAAATTATATTCTTGTGTGACTATACTGTATGGAGCACTTGTGTTTATATGGTGGTTTTACATCTTTTCTACACTGACATCTCACTTTTGGAACTGCTACACTACCCTGGTTGACAAAAAAGGTTGCTACATAATTTGAGTTTGCTAAAATAATTTTAACACTACTTTCACATAGGAAAATAAACGGCTTGACACTCAAACCATGAACACCTGCATGAAAATCCAGAACTCTAATCACTGCACTACCTCATCTTGGAAATTTCACCTATTTGCATTTAGCTCCTATGGGATGTTTAAGCTATGCTAAGCGGACGGCCATAAAGTATACGCTCACTTAGCTGCACTTAAACATTCCTTAGGCTACTGGAAAAAAAAGTTGTATATTATTAGGTTATATGGGTGTGTACTGTGGTGTTCTGACAACTACTTTGGACTGCAATCATGAAATACTGGCATTGATTTGGCTTTCAGGCTTCTATCCTTCAGGGACTCCTGCTAATACATATCCTGTTATCTATCAACTTTCTAAGTGCGTTGGGCAATTTTTCAGACATGTCCCTAATGTAGTTTTATTCCCCCCATCATTTGTTCCCTTGTTAACATGGACTGCTGTGAGGGAATGCTGCCATACATTTGCTTTCAGACATCTACCCTTACGTGATTCATGCTGCTGCATGACCTGTTCCCTATCAACCTTCTATGTTTGTGGGGGTGTGCTTGTGCTTTTTCACTTTTGTGGGATTTATTCCCCATTACGTGTGCATTTGCACACATTTCGTGTTTTAGCAGATTGCAAAAGTGCCGTATGGCACTTTAGCAATGCAGGGGGTGTGTCACAGATCCTGTAACATACCCCTGAATTGCTTTCTTACTGCTGTTTTCATTTCAGTGTTCGCAGACACTGAAATGATCATTTTATCATTTCAGTCTCCACGGACACTGAAATGCTGGCATAATATCTGAGCAAAGCTCTGATAGTATGCCAGTTTGGCTTAAAAAGTGACGTACGGGACTTTCTGAGTGCAGGGAGTGTGTTTAGTGTCCATGCACTACTTGGACATGCCCCCTTGCACTCGTTCATGGTTCATGTCCATGTAGGTTAAACAGCAGTGCGACCATGCATATACAAGGCACGCTGCTGTTCTACATGGACACGAACCACTTCATGCAGGAATAGCATTATTCCTGCATGGAGTTTAATAAATCCCAGGGATAATCTTCACCTTTGTAGATGCCATCAAGAAGTTAACTACTGCAAATAGAGATAGGAAGCCAATAAAGTAAAACACTTGGAAAAAAATTTAAATAAGTTAAAAGAGTAAAATATACAAGCCCCAAACATTTAGATTTATGTATCTATATATATCTACGTGTGTGTGTGTGTGTGTGTGTGTGTGTGTGTGTGTGTGTGTGTGTGTGTGTGTGTGTGTGTGTGTGTGTGTGTGTGTGTGTGTGTGTGTGTGTGTGTGCGTGTGTGTGCATTTATACATTAAAGATGAACAGTCCTCACATCATGAAAAACACATAGACAAAGCTAAAATGTACCTTTATTCATGTAGTATACAAAATGCTGCATAAACAGCAAGAATTACCATAGAAATCTATTACATAAAGGCAACGGGCATACTATCAGCTAAACCAACTTAAGAAAAATGAAATACCAGTTACATTTGTTTATGAATAAAGTGCTAGTTTGGTGTTTTTAAGCCATTTTTTTCTTTTATTTGTTATTATTTTTTTATGGTACCAATTACATTTGTTTATGAATAAAGTGTTAGTTTGGTGTTGTTTAAGCAGTTTTTTCTTTTATTTGTTATTATTCTTTTACAGTATTTTAAGAGTCTTTGGATATTCACTTATATACGTACTGCTCAGCAGTCAAAGATACGCACTTGGATAAGTGTATAAAAAAACAAAAAGACAAAACCAAGGTGATCACCAGGCTGACTATCATTAAAGTCTTCTTTAATAAAAGTCTTCTTTAATAAAAATGAGAAATGAAAACTTGAAATGGCAGGATAAGTGCTTTCAGGTTAAACCCTTCTTCAGATCTGCTATTAGAAGGTAAAGTGAAACATTTATGGTTGAACTTGACAAATTGAATTTGCTCCTTTCAGACACTGCCTTTTTGTTATCCAGTCAATGTCTGCCACCCAAATGTACACCTCTTCAATGTGGATAGGTTCACACTCAGATCCAATAAGATTGTGATTCTGTTTAACAGCTACTTGCATAATATTATAACAAACTTAACAAATCAAATGACTTCTTTCATATCTATATATGGATTCCTTTCTATATACCACAATCTCATAAGACCAAAGACAGGAGAATCAAGACCACAAAACTGAGCAAGCATATTCCCGAAGGATAAGATCGACTGTCAGAATACTGAAATGTAAGTAAAATTGAAACAGCAAGGGGTTTAAGTCTGTGCTGTTTCTTTAAGGATTTATAGTAAGGACATAAAAACATATATGATGGATAGTGCATTCCAAGGTCACGGTGTCACTGTGAAATTTATGGAGTTACAAAGTGTTGAAAAGATGCAGAAGTGGTAATACTTGAAAGGTATGTATGTTTAGAGTTTACCATTGTTCTCAAAGTAGTGCAATCTTAGAGCTGGTATATTTCATTTGTGGAGGATATGGAAGGCATAGCCCCCCATATTGGGGGTGCAGGGGAGCATAGCCCCCATGTTAAAGTGAAAGAAAGAAAAATACTTGTTCCTTTTAGTTCTGAGCAGACCGGCTTTTGAGGTAGTTAAATAAAGTATGTTGAAAATGTTTTTGATTTGTTTATATTATGTTTAGCCATAAGTTGTTTCTGACAAATGCAGTATTGTGTAGATATGTAAAAGTGGTGCTTTGAAGTTTAATAACAGTGTTATGAGTAATGTTTTTGTGTTGTTTTGGGGATGTAGTTTAGGTGTAGTGTAGGTACTTTATCTGTGCTTTCCATTATTCGGTATTATGGGACTCGATATTTTAAAGTTTTAGGTATGTGCATATTCGGGTTTCTGGTCTCAGGTTTGTGGTCTTCGATCTTATGAGATTTCGGTATATGGAAGTAGATCCATATATATATATATATATATATATATATATATATATATATATATATATATATATATATTTACAAACACACACACACACACACACACACACACACACACACACACACACACACACACACATACACTTCATGTCTTAGAGCTGCCTCTACAAAAAAGCTTATAATAGACGGCACTAATGCATAAAAACAAGCAAAACATTGAAAAACATATGTCACACAACTGATATCAATAAATATAAAACACTAATAAAAACACAAAAAATAACAGTTTGACAATTTCAGAAAGGACCCACAAACAATAGCAGCCAGTACTGTGAAAATAACAGCCACCTGTACAACAGTACAACACAGCAGCAAAAACAAACAACTATACACAATACCACAAAAAAAAAAATCAAACACAACTACCATGGACTCTTCAGAAATATACAAGCAACACATATACATTGCACTATAAAATACAAATAAATAAATTAACAAAATCAGAAGAAAAGAATGTTGAAAGAAACAGTAATACATATGCACAATGTGATGACCCTATTGGCACTACGTGATAAATAAGATGTCACTAATCGGATTTGAATCTCACCGTTACCAATTAGCTTGCAGCCTGCATTTTTTAGGGATAGGGGCTATAGTCCTTGAATCCACTTCATTGCCGCAAATAGGTTTGCTGATCACCATGGGGATAATCTCTCAGGTCATACCACTGATACCCAAGGCTAAAATAAAAGTACCAGCATAATTCTGATCCAACAAGCAGTTTACCCAGTAAAACCTGGCCTCATGATTATAAACAGAATATGCACTTCTGTCATGGGTAGGGGTTTCAACATCTTCACCATGACTGAGGCTACACACTGACCATTTCTACAGCTGAGACATTAGCGTAGCACCACTATTTCCTTTCTGACCACTGTCTCTGTGAACCACAGAGTTGTCCTATATACCCTACCCATGGTAATTGCCTTTCAAAGTATTTACACACACACACACACACACACACACACACACACACACACACACACACACACACACACACACACACACACACACACACACACACACACACACACACACACACACACACACACACACACACACACACACACACACACACACACACACACACACACACACACACACACACACACACACACACACACACACACAATTCCCAGGGAAGGCTATCACAGTTTTTTAGTTTCTCAAAACTTTCATCCTGGAAAGGGAGTACTGCAACTACTTTAGATTATTGGGATAGAAACCAAAGAGTTACAACTCTCTTTTTGATCTATAGCCAAATAAAATAATAACAAAAATGTACAGAGCAATGTGGCCAGTTGCAGGCAGATTCTACAGTTTAATGTTCTACAGGTCAAAATATTACCCTCTCATTGGGAAACAAATATATAAGTACCAGATTCAAGATCTTACAAGTAAACAAATAAAATCTTTACTTAAAAAAGAACAGAAGTCAGGGCAGTACAGATGCAAATTAAATATGTAGAAGTAAATATGTTTCACATACACTAGAAAACAAAAATCAGATACAGCAACATAATGCTTAAAGACAAATCTAAGTAACAATAATTAAATGAACACCCTAAATGGATCTAGCTGCAGAATACTGGAAATATCTACTTTAAATTAGTAAAATAATAAACAGGTAGATACAGCACTTACATATATGTGGACTTCAAGATCTCACAAGCAAGACTGACTTTACACTTTGTTCACCTCAAATATACATTCTAACTTATACTTCATTTTCCATTAACCATGGGTCCATACATTAATTTTATTCAGGAGAATGATTAAAAATAAACAGAATTACACAGATCTATTTTAATTGTTTTCCTAATCCATGCCTTCTTTCAAAGTCCTGGATTTGGTTGATATTTGATAAAGTTTTATGATCTTCCCTCAATTGCAGGCAAACAATCAATCTAAAACTAGATTTGTCCAAGAGAATATAGTTACAAGCAACAATTAAAGAGTGAAATCTGTTTTCAATTATACATGTTTCAGCAGGGCAAGGTATCAGCTTAAACACATATTTTTATTCTATAAGAACAAACAGAATCCTCCTGCCACTTTTAGGATATCTTAAACATCCAGTTTCACAGTGCATTTGTCTTCTCCATACTTTATAAAGCTTAAATATAATTTACTGTGTTGCGGTCTAAATTAAAAAAGAAGCAAAGTACAGCACTGCATTTTTAAGTCATTTTCGTCCACCTGGCATGAAGCATAATACAAAAAGCATAAAGAAATTATAGAAAAAAAATACCATAAAAAAGGGTGATAACCCCATGAATGAGAATGAAACACACGCACACACACACGCACGCACACACGTGCACACATACACACACACACACGCACGCACACACGTGCACACATACACACACACTCACACACACCAAACCTTGTGTTCTTATTGAAAATTTGAGAACCATTTTGTGATATTTGTGGCCCTTGAGTTAACAGCAATGAAAGCACGAGCCCATTAATACATACTAAATCCTAGATTGCAACTTCTCAGAATAATATACCCCAAATTTCAAGGTAAATCAGTCTTGAAGTTAGTACATATAAACAAACATATGGTCAGCACAAGTCCATACTCAGAAAAAGTAACCACCACAAAAAAACAAAGTGATACATTTATAATGACAATTAAAACTTTCTATATAATTACAGCATTCCATAAATAATACTTATAGAAGAGCATTCCCACTTATGAATCTCATATTTATGACTGACATCCCCGAATAAAATACTAAAAATAAACATCTTAAAAGTAGGCATGCACACACACACACACACACATATATATATATATATATATATATATATATATATATATAAAATATCTGTGTGTGTGTGTGATTTTATATATGTGTGTGTGTGTGTGTGTGTGTGTGTGTGTGTGTGTGTATGTGTGTGTGTGTGTGTGTGTTTGTGTGTGTGTTGTTCTTGCATAGTAGTATATTAAACTGCTGTGTTTTTTTTGTAAATAAAACTGCTACTTTAAAGTTATTCCTTTAAGGCAGGTAGGAACCTTGATGTATTAGTTGGAGAATGATCCTCTGGGTTTTATGGTTAATGAAGACAATCAGTGGTATAGAAAGTGGAGGTCTGTGGTCAGCCAGTTCCGAGTCATAGGCTCTTACTGGAGGTAATTTTGCTGCTGGAGCAATGGTTCTAGGTGAAGCACTGCAGAGCAAAGAATGACCTGGAGGCAGATACCATAACAAACTTTGGTATCTTTCCTACCCAAGGAAATGCAGATGGAGGACAGTATGCCCTCGCTCAGTGACCTATTCAAAGAACTCAGCCAGATTGAACAGGTGTGATTTGCCTTTCACAAAGGTGAACTTGTGTGTATATATATATATATATATATATATATATATATATATATATATATATATATATATATATATATATATATATATACAAGGATACAAGGTTACCTATATCCTTTTTATAAGATCAGCTGTAATACATTCATTACCCTTTCAAAAACTACTAGTGACAGTAATAGGCCTGTAACTCTAAGGATGTTGAGACTAACAGGCCTGTAATTCTAAGGATCATTAGAGGGACAATCTTTATGCATGAGGACTGCGATTTCCATTCTCCACCTGCTTGGAACATAACCAGTGGTGAGACTCAGAGTGAAGAGTTGATGGAGGTATTTTGTCAGGTGGAACTTTATGCTTTCCATCACACATCTAGTGATATTGTCAGGACACATAGAAGTATTATTTTTAATTTAGGAAAGTGTCAAAAGAAACTCACCCAAACTGATCTCAAAAGGGGGATGGTGGGGTCATGCGAGGAAGAGCGGAAGAGACAGAGGGGTTAGTGGACGAAGTGAAGTTGGAGGAGAATTTATCTGCAAGAATGTTATTACTATCCCTGGAGTCACAGAAGGAGGTACCATTGGAAATAAGCTCCATACAGAATTGTTGCTTATGTCTAATATAGTGGAAGAATTAGTTGTAACCATTAAGTTCATGGTTAGCCTTACGTTTTTAATGGCAATTTATGAGACTTATTTATCAGTTTTAAATCCCTTTTATAAAGATGAAATATACATCTTTTAGTGATGGTCAAGATCTTTTTTTTCCTGTTTATTATAGAGCTTGTTGATGTGGTAGTTCTATCATATGGGTTTAGTTTTAAAACTGCTGTGAAGCGTACATTGGACTTTTATAGATTACTCAATTAATCCATACAAGAGGGTTGGAAATTCAGAGGAATAAACAACAGCCTCAGATTACAAGGTTTGCTAGGTAGCTGTATGATATATGATTATTAGTAACATCAGGAAAGAGTAAATGATTGGTTTTGGAATAATCACTGAATGTAGAGCCATTTTTAGGTGCCTAAATGAAGGTTTTCATAAAGATGACATTAAGGTGCTCAGATATGGTGATGGAGGGCTATCAAGTGGGGTAACTGAGAAAAATGGTTTTGAGGAGCAGGTGAGTAGGGGGACACTTTGAACAAGTGTATTAGTATTTACAAAGTCCAGAAATCTCTGGGATAATTTTTTATTTGTATTATATATTTGCCAGTTTCTTTGTGGATAGAAGAAGTTATTCATAAGAAGGGTATTTGGTTAATTTTTTAAGTTTTTCTAACTGATTAAGATATTCATCATATTCTGAATGGATCGTAGACTGAGATTTATAATTGACTATAATGTGGTTATAATTATTATTATTATGATTATTATTATTTCTCTTTAAAATGTTTATTCTCTTAAAATGAAAAGACATGAAAGATAAAAAAGAAAGCCAAAACAGAACAGTTACATAAATTGTCCAATCCTCATGCATGATGCAGGTCTCAACACTGGTATCAAGTACAAGTTTTGTAATACACTTTGCAGAAACAACCTATTTTCTCCCTTACCCATAAAGAATAATCATTGATAACTGTGTACCTCATAGCTTATTGTTATTTTCTTCAATAATGGAATGTGATAATTGGTTTTATTGAGTGTAGCTAGGACTTCAACCAGTTCCATATTTGTATCATGCAAAACCATTCCCCAATCTGACACCTTATGAAAGCTAAATGCTTTGACAATTGACCCATATATGGTAAGACTAAACCCATATAGTGTAAGGTACCAGTTCCTCACACTGTCTGTTACTTAAACAGGACATATTGGAGAGATAGCTATGTGTCCCACTGATGGTCTCTTCTATAGAACAGGCTTGCCATTCAAGTAAAGGTGGGTTTGTCTGTTACCCAATTTAGGTATAACATAGACCAGTGGATGAGGAAAAGGAAATTTACACTGGGGCTGGCACCTATGTCCCTTATGGACAGAGGTAGCTTATGGATGCCTTTCCCTAAGTCCTAATTGGATACAGGACATCATTATTCATTTGGGAAAACTTGGCTATGTTTAGAACCCCCCCCACCCCATGTTACTAGCCTAGTAACAGTCTATGAATCTATTGGTGGTGTCCTTCAGGGCTCAATGCTGGGACCTCTCCTTTTTGGTGTTTACTTTTCAGATCTGCAAGCAGAGAACCAAGACATCTGGCTAACACAGTTTGCAGATAAGTGCAAACTGGGGCTTGGTGTCAAGCCACTGTGTGATATCCAAACCCTCCAGAATGAGCTCTCCCGAGTAAACTCTTGGTGAACTAAAAATTAACAAAAACTATATGCTAAAAAGTATAATATTGCCACTTTTAGTAGACAACCTATCCCCTCATCATATTGTATAGACAACACATCTCTACAAAATGAAAATGCAGTCAGGGAACAATATACATGGGTTGATAATTTCCTCTCTTTTGATGATCATATTATAATAGTTGTCAAAAATCCTTTCATTTTGCCCTGCTAATTGTCAAAGGAATATCATCAGGTCTAAAGAAGTAATAACTCCCTTATGTTCAAGCATTGATCAGGCCAGTTTCAAGCACAATGTCCCTTTTGGGATTTATCTAACTAAACATAGCAAACAATTAGAAAGCTTAAAAAGGGTCCCAATCAAAAAGATCATGACCCTAAAATTCCTGAGCTACCAAGAGATGGTGGAAGCTCTATCACTTTATTCAATGCCTTTTAGAATTTTGAGGATAGATTTCTGTCTTGCTTACCTTTCCAGTACAGAGCCAATTGTTCTGGACCTCCTGTACTTCAGTAAATTCAATATCTCCACCAGTACTAGAACCAGGGACCTAACTTCACAAAGAGATCAACAGAACACTGTCGATGGACAGATTTATAACCAATGCATTCCAAACCTCTGAAATAAACTTTTGTGGCATGTTAAGCAGTGCAACTCACCATCTCCCTTTAAACCTAACCTAGATGATTGGAAGGGTATCTACAAATCTACTCTGGTATGACCCTCCTGGAGAAAGAAGGAGCAGTCTAAGGGAGAGTACTGGCAAAACATGAATGGTCATAAGACTTAGAGGCCCTGGAAAATCAATGATTCTATAAACCTAGGAATGTGATGAGAGGCAATGGGGTTATAAATAAATACAAACAGTCCCCCAGGGTAGCCAGATTATCTGAATGCATGACACTTATTGCACCCTGGAATGCAGTGAGTGTTATCACTGCAACAAAATCATGATTTTGTAATTGCACAAATGCTGATGTCCTTGAAATTAAGAATGGACTTAAGATCAGAGATTTTTTTGTTTTGGCTTCTGACATTCGACAGTGCTGTTATCCAGATTAAAGTCTAATATATTTGAATGTCCAAAAGATTTAGCCAATATGTGAAAACCAACGAGTAAAAGATGCAGACCATCCCTGGCAAAGTAGGCGGGACTACTGACTATTTCATGCAGTGGAAACACACACTGGATCCCCAAGAATGATACCAATTTATTAGCACATAATTGAAGTCAATTATTTTATCCTTAATTTTAGACATTGTTCTTGTTGATGATAGAAGGCTGTTCAATATCAGAGCATTACCCTCTTTGAAGATATGAGCAAAGAGCTCAAAAAATGTTTCTTTGTCTCTCCCCCATGGCAGAGTGCCTAGGATCATTCACCTAACACATAGTTAACTACAAGATTGTAACTTTATCTGGGGTGGTGCAGGTAGCTAAGGGCCCTAGCAACATCCCAGATTCTTGCACTAGAGTGGCACCTCTCACCCTATCTTTTGCTAACCTGATAAGTGTTGTGTCTATGTCTTTCAATTAACTGACTGTTGACTAAGACATTAGTGGAATGTGCTGCATGCTTATGTGACTTTCAGGGCTCAGACTTGCAGTACAGGTGACTCCCAGTAACAGCAGCTGTGAGAACGAATATGGGCTTGGTGTTACTGGCAGAGGTAAGCTAGAAGGATATCTAGGAGGCTTAAGAGTCTTTGGAGAGAATTTCTTTACTGCCTCAGCATATTTAGAAATAATGTTTTGATTATGTGGTAATGTGTTGTTCTGATACTGTTTACTGGCTGTGGGTGTGATGGAGAGACTCCCTCTCAATTTAGATAAATGGATACATTTGTCACAGGTGGAGCCATTGTCTCTTAGAAGAAGTAAGTTGTCAGTAAATATGAGGCAGTTGTGATGCTGCCTCAGAAATCAGATGATAATAAGCTGGCTAAGGATGAGACTAAAGCAGAATGGGTTTCCATGGTGACAGGTTGCATGCTTTGGACTATTAATTGCACAGATTACAGCACATAGAAGTAAACAAACAGTACACGTGACACCAGTGAACAATAGTGAGATCTAAAATCAGTGTATAACACTGAAGTCTAAAATCAGATTAATTGCACAGATCACAACTCATAGAAGTAGCAAACAGTACACATGTAACATCAGTGAAGAATAGTGAGATCTAAAATCAGTGTATAATACTAAAATCTAAAATCACATAAATTGCAAGATCACAACTCATAGAAGTAACAAACAGTACACATGTAACATCAGTGTACAATAGTGAGATCTAAAATCAGTGTATAACACTAAAATCAGTGTATAACACTGAAATCTAAAATCAGTGTATAACAGTGAGATCTAAATCAATGTATAACAAATAGATCTAAAATCAGTTTATAACAGTGAGCTCAAAAATTAGTGTATAATGGTGATTGTTAGAACACACAATGTATAGCCAGCTTAGTTATAATAATTAGTTAAACATGTAGTTAACTATGGGTACTCAATATTCTTATCTATGGAATACAATGGAAGGGTCAATGAATTTAATTAAACAGGAGTGCCTCCACAAAGATACTTTTGCATTTATTAACAACAGCCAATGAAAGAGGAGTGAGTGGTGAGTATGTTATCAAATTAACATAAGGGGTGGACAACTTGACAGCCACTGGGTTTAAGAACACAAGAGGAACAAGGTGAGAGGGTCAGAAAATTGTTCCTACACTGTAGTCCATTCTATGGCAGCCTCTGTTCCTGAGAGCTTTTTTTTTCTCTTTTAATACACATATTGGTGTCTAGCTCCTCCCTCTGTTCAAAGGTAAAACTTTTTAATACTTTAACACACTGCAATAAAACAAACACTGCAATCAAACATGAAATACTGTAAGAAACAATGGAAGAAATGTAAACAAAGAAATTAACCTTTCCCATGCAGCAGTGTGTTCTAACAATTAACAATCTCTTCCTACCACAGTGCAGGTACTTTTTGTAATTTTGTACTCTGCAGACTTTTTCTAGAGGGGCATATCACTCAAAGAAGCATGCAGCTTTTGAGAAACTCCACGGTATAGAATAAAAACTGCAGTTTTTACACCACTGAAAACAACAATGTAGTGTGTAGTGGTTTGTGACAATTAACAGTCACTGTAGTCAGTAAAGTGACTTTAAAAAGTAATATGTATTGACAAATAAATGAAGTTAAAAAAAGAAATGCACTTCTTTTTATTTTACTACCTTTATTCAATTATTACATAAGACATAGACACGCATACATTAATTAAAAAGAAAAACTATATTAACATGTCATAGTCATGCATTATACATTACATATATGTTTTATTTCTTTTTAACAATTATTCACTTGAACACCAATACACCTTTCAGGTAGGCTTTGTTTGAAAATACAGCAAGCATTTACACTTAGATTCAATGGTCCTTTCTAAGCAGGATTTTGGTAGCATAGCTGTCAAACATAGAACAGAACTTATAGAGATCCCTAGACAGTAGATTACCTCTCTTCTTAATTTTAGCAACAGGGAATAACAAAATAGTTTCACCTTCAATTCCAGCAATAGGCAACAAGAAATCAGATTTACCATTTATCCTGGCAGTAATAAGTCCAGTTTGCTCCCACCCCTCTTAAAGGTCAGGGACCTTAGAATACACTGCAAATTGTCTTCCTTGTGGTCTATGTGACTCCAGCTAGAGCCCTTCCTGGACCCTCTGCAGAGGGAAATGTCATTTATTTAGTGTCTCACTGCTGTTTTTCTGCTTTGTTAAACATTTCTTTAATGTTTTCATCCTAAAATAGTGTAGCTAGTAGTTATAGCATAGTCCAGATGCAGATTTGCAGCATCTAGACTTGTTTGTTTGTAGTGGCTGTTTGTTCTGAGCACATTTTCCAGGCCATCTTGGATTGGAAAGAACCTTTCTGCACTCTAGTGAGAGGATTGTGCTGATTGGTTACTGTCTGGTAAAGGTTGGCTGGTCTAGGGCTTGGAGTAAGCACCTCATTGGTTCTTTTGAGCTTTTATAAAGTTGTTTTAGGTTTTGACCTTCTAGTATTTAAGCCCTCCCTTTGAGTGGGTTTCTGCTTGTCTCTGCATTGCTCAGCACTCCACATTGTCATGCAATTGTGCACCATAGGCGGACAGATAATTCCAACAATTTTTCCCTTAAATACAGCTGTATCCCATTAGTGTAGTCCTCATCTTTAGCACATTTTTGGGCAAAGAGACATTACCAGTGAAGTTGTGTAACCACCCATTGTGATAACAGCCTGAAGAGTTTTTCTGAGGCCCTGCTCTACTGATTAGTGTAGCAGTAAGCTTAGCCTCTGAGGTACTAACACACCTCTCCCACTAGTTATTCCTATGTGTGACTCCTTTTCCTGCCATATTCCTGTTTCTGACCATATAAATTTACATAGCACTATGGGTGGATAACTTCCCACAATTTCTCCAGCCAGCATGGTCAACATGGGCATCCTGAGGCAGTGTAGCAATTGCCTCATGTACACAGACAACCCCCTACTTCTAGTCCACACAAACTCAACATGTGAGAGATGCAATGATGTTAAAAACCTTAAATCCATGCTCTGTGTCATGCTAGTCAGTACATCGGACACTGAGCGGGCTGTCAGCATGCACACCTCACCACCTACTCCACCCAAGCCCACATTACACATACCTACATATGAGAAGGTTCTCGACAGTAACGTAACTAAACACCAGAGACCTCCTTAACACAAACACAAGCATGCTGCACATAATACTTCCTCTGCAGAACACAATACACACAATAGCTCATGCACCAGTATCTCACCTGTCAAGCTCTAAGACTAGACACTAAACCTAACATATTAGTTAAAGGTGACTCCATTGTAAGACACATAGATATCCCTCTCACTAGGCTGGATAAGGAAAAGGTCACGGTCAGCTGTCTGCCAGGTGCCACAATCTGCCATATCACACCTGCACTCAGGTATCTCAACAACAGGTACTGTTATGACTCCATCTTAGTTCATGTTGGTGTGAATGACTTGAGACATACCTCTCTGGGCTAAATGAAAAGAGACATGACTGAGCTCTTGAATAATGTGTCTCGGGCAGGTATGTCCCTAGTCTTAAACAGCATTTTACCTTCACCTAGAATGATGCCTCTGTGCAAACAGAAAATGATTGACTTCAATAATTGGCTTAGTTTTTGGTGTCATTCTAAGGGGATCCAGTATCTGTCAACCTGGGATGACATGATCAACAGACCTTGATGCTTTGTCAGAGATGGTATTCATCTGTCACGCCTGGGATTTTTGCTACTGGCTTAGGTTCTTGCCACCTCCATAGTGCCTTTTTAGGCAGTGTCACTAAGACAAAACTTCCAATGGAAAAATACCAATCAAAAACAACCGAAAGGTCATGCTGCTAAACGCTATGAGTTTTAACATGAAACTACACTCACTGAAAGCAGTTCATTCCCTGGAAGACACAGACATTTCTGCAATCGGTGAGACCTGGTTCAAGGCTGTGGAGAGCACTCCAGCCATACTGGGTTATATCTCCTTCCACACATTCAGACCACAAACAGAAGACAAGTAAATTAAATCAGGCAGTGTATCAATATTCAAAGATAAATACACCTCCAGACTGGTTAAACAGTATGATGCCCTAGAGATACTTCAGGTGCAATTAACTGTCAGTAGGGCACCCATTCAACTCATTGCCAGCTACAGAACCCCCTCCATGAATCAGGACACCCACTCTGCCTATTTGGATCAAATTGAGTCTATCAAGATACATCCGAACACCATGGTTTTGGATGTCTTTAACTACCCTAGCATTGAGTGGGTGAATTACTTGTACTCAAACTCACATGCCCCAAGGTTCCTCAACATTGTCAACTCCAGTGCCCTTTAACAGCTGGTTGGCACTCCCACTATGGGTGCCAATATCCTGGATCTGCTACTTACAAATATTGAAGACCAATGTAGCACTCCTGCCCCCCGGTGAGATCTAACCACAAATCAGTCTAATTTAAAGTAACTATCACACCTGACCCCCCCACCTCAGCAGCAGCTAGACTAAAAAACTTCACCAAAACAGATTATAACCTCTTATGAGATGGTATAAATAGCTTCACTACCTCATAACTATGCTGAGCTCTACACCAGTGCCCTATACACGCACCTGTATAACTGCATTGACTCGACAGTACCTGCTAGGACCAAAACAAGCTCTTCAAGGAAGAGGAAACCTGGCTGGTGGACAACCGCCATTAACAGGCTGTACAATAAAAGGAAGAAACCGCTATCTAAGAGTAACAAGGAAAGGGCATTAAACTGGAGACACTCCCTCCTCAGCTTAAATAAGCAAATAAGATTTCTTGTGAATTCCTCCGAGGCAAACTTTGAATCCAAATTAGCTTCATTAACAAAGGAGAACCACGAGGCATTGTTTAGTTACATCTGTAAACTCAAAGGTAAGGCCCTGATTTGTGCCAAACTGGTAGTTAATGATAACACATATACTAAGCCGGTGGATATAGCTAACCAGTTAACTGACAGGTTTAGTGAAAACTTCACTCCCCTGTCCCCACCTCACTTACCTTATGACATCCCTACCACCTGTACCCTACCTTGTATCTCTAAAGAGCAGGTCATAAACTCCCTCTCTAAGGCCAAAAACACAACATCAGTGGGACCCGATAACATCCCAGGCTGCATCCTACATGGGCTCAAACAAGAATTAGCAACACCATTGGGCACACTTTTCAATCACCCTCTAAGCACCAGCTTAATCCTAGTTAAATGGAAAACAGCCACTGTTATCCTCTTGCATAAAGGTGGTGTTTATAATGACCCCGGGAAATACAGACCCATTATCCTGACTAGCTTTATCTGCAAGGCCATGCTGAGAATCAGTATGGACTTTATCAGCAAAGATATAGGTATTCTCCAAACACTAGATCCTACCCAGTTTGGATTTGGCAAGGGGAAACTATGCCTGATAAACCTGGTGGACTTCTTCAAGACATTCACCAGGGCCCTGGATGATGGGAAGTCTGTACATACAGCCTACCTAGACCTAGCCAACACATTTGACACTATCCCTCACTCAGGCATCAGTGACAAACTCTCCTAGCTAGATATCAACCCTTATATCATAAGGTGGGTTGCAATCTGGCTCACTGATAGAACCCATACAGTCAAAATAGGGGAACCCACCTCCAAAAGCAGACCCATAACCAGTGGTGTTCCACAGGGATTGGTCCTGGGACCTCTACTGTTTGGAATCTATTTCTCAAAAGTACAAGCTAAAACCAAGGGACTGTGTCTGACAAAGTTTGCTGATGACTGCAAACTGGGTGCAGTCATAGAATCTCCAAATGATGTCAACATCCTTCAAGAAGGTCTTACACAAGCAGATGACCGGTGCCAATGTCATGGCCTCAAACACAATACAAAAAAATGCATTATCATCCCTTTTGGTAAGAGCGATGTTCCTGCAAATTACCACATCAATGGCAATTCCTAAGTATGCACTCAGCGATGAAAGGCATGGGCAGTCAGGTTTACAGCAGTCTTGCCATTGATCCCCATGTTACCACAGTGGTAAGAAGGATATTCTATACGGCTCATCTCATAAGTAATGGCATTGCCTTGAAAAAAGGAGAAGTTATCACCTCCCTGTACTCTTCACTCAGGCCAATAATTGAGTACAGCGCCTCTTTTGGTATGTACCTTTCAAAGCACCTGCAGCAATTGGAGGGACCACAAAGGTTTCTCACATGGAAAATTCAAGGTCTACAGCAGCTATCCTAAGTGGATCAGCTGAAATCACTGTCACTTTATTCTGTTTCATACAGACTACTCAGATGTGATCTCTGCCTTGCATATAAGGTGATCTCTGAATCTGCTTTATTGGAAATGCATATCTGCAAGTCAAATGACACAGGGGTTACTTGCTCTAAGGACCTAAACCTGGTATGTGACATCAACTGAACCTGCTAAAGGGACAGATCTGTCTCCAAAAGGTTACCACACCTTTGGAATAGACTCCCAGTTCACATCAAACAGGGCAACTCATTGACCCTCTTCAAATGCAATCTGAATGATTGGATGGGTAACTGTAAATTCACCCCTGTGGTTCCATCTGTATCCCTGTTGGACAGAGCAATTTGTACTGATCATGAAAATAAGGGTAGAACTTGGCTAGGCTTGTAAGGGCCCTAGGGCCATTTGTCTAGTAACTTCCTATGATCCTATCATCCTATGATTTGTTGTATATCTGGAAACTCCTGGATACTCTCCATGAATCTGTACTGGATATTTGTCCATGGTTCTACTGTACTCTATGGAAATAATCTGATGAGGAGTGCGACACAATAAAGGTCTCTTTACCTTAGCAACTCTAGTCACTATCTATTTGTACATGTTTCACAGCTGCTACTCATTCCTTAATATGACATATAAGGTTGTAAATCACTAATTGCACCAGCTATAGCTGTGTTTCTCTTTTTACATTAATTTTCTGACGTTTGTTATTAGTATATGGTATGTACCTATGCATGTATACTAAAAAGATGTGAAGAAGGGACAAACAAAGTAGAGACATGACCTATGACCTTAGCTTTCGGTGCTACAGAAAAATATAACAGTTGCTAGGTATAACTTAAAATGCCAAAGATAAGACAATTATGATATGGTGGATGTAGCAGAACTAATTCAGACCACAGAATCCAGAGCTGAGTAATACAATCACTTGAAGATATTTTTTACCCACTGAAATGAAGTTTTCCAAATACATTAATTACATAATGTCCATGGCTAGGGGAAAATTGTGAGCATTTTCAAAATTTGTAGGCAGAAGAAACCCAGCAATTCTGATACTATCATATACAATTATGGTAGGGCATCTTTTGAAACAAGGTAATTTGATCTGGAATCTAATGGTGAAAATCTACTCAATAAATATGGAAAAGTACAGAGAGCCTTTACATACATATGTATGTATGTACATAAACATATAAAAACATAATCAAGCACAGAAATAAATAAGTGAAGTAGGCTTTGCAGATGTTCCCTTTGTGGTTAGATCAAGGTAACTAGGACTTCTCTCTGATCTTAACATGCCTTTAAAAATAAACTTGAGGAATAATTCCAACTAGAAAAGATCCACCATTGAATAAATGTATCAACATGAGCATAAAAAAGTGATTTAGTTTGAGGGTAAGAAAGTAATAGAATAAGCCCCCCAAGTGTAGTTTGAAACCACAACTTCAAGTTAGGCAGTAAAGTGGGAGTGTGGCCAAGATGGTAAGCAGGTAACATCTCTGTTGTTTTAGCTCTGCTTCATTTTAGCATCTCCAACAGGATTTTTTTATTAAAAAACTCAAACAGAACATTTCAAAACTTGATGGTTTTACAGCTGAACATCTGCTGAAAGATTTACTAAGAAAATAACAAGTCTGAAACTCTTTTACTTGCTTTTTCCTGTCAAGAAAACTGGAAAGAACTAATTGTTTCAGAATGAGCCAGTCTAAGCCCAGTATACGGGACAGTGCTATGAAAAAAGACATACAGGCTATACTAAATGACATCAGTGAGTTATCTGTAAAGATAGATAAATTAGAAAGCAAATTGAACAATTTTAAAAAGGAATGTAAAAAGTTGAAGCGCTGGGTGAATCTCTTCAACAACAATCATCACAAATCTCGAGTACAGAAGAGGCAATGTCTGATTTTGATGGAAGATTCCTTGAAAATGAGTAACACTGAATTTATTCTGAAACAAAACAACTTATTCTGGAAAAAAGTAGAAGATGTAGAGAACAGATCTATAAGGAATAACATCAGGATTTATGGAATTCCTGAAAAAGAAGAGGGAGATGGTATGAGTCAATTCCTTAATGCCTGGCTGCCTAAAACTTTGAACCTGCCTGAAGCTTTTTCCTTTGGCATCAAAAGGGCACATAGATCACTTTTTAACTCATCTTAAAAAAAAAAAAACACTTTCACCAAAGTTAGTGATCTTGAGATTTTTCTAAAGTCAAGATAAAGCTGCATGGACTACTTATCCAGTTAAAATTAAAGAAAATGCTATAAGATTTGACAATGACTATTCCACATTAATTATATCAAAGAGGAATGTATGAGTGCGACTTGTTAAAGGCTTAAAGAAAAACAATATTAAAGCACAAATCTTGTTTCCAGCAAAAATAAGGATTCACCTTCCAGAAGGAAAGAAGATTTTTAACACCTTGGAAGATGCAATGGACTTTATACAAAGAAATAAAACCCTACAAAAACAGAAGAAATGGACTGAAATCTATCAACTTCTTTGAAGAGAAGTGTAGCAAGTGATGGCTGGTTAATAAAAGACAAAAAAGTAAAAAAAAGTGAAGGGCAAATGAAAATCAATGTATTTCATGATTATGAATTCTTATTAATTTAAGGAAGTGCTTGAATACTTATGAACAGGTGCGGAATATTACTTTTTACAAGGTAAATCATTTATTTATTTCTTTGCCCACTTCTAATGGTTATTAGTTCCCTTTCACAAAGTTGGAGTTTGATTCTTTAACCTATATATGAAATTAAAGCCACTTATTTTCATTCAGAATTTAAAAGGTTCAACTATTAATGTTATTAAAAGTTAATTATTATTCTGATGAAACTTGTGTTGGGTGGCACACTTTCTGATATCTTTGTATAGTTGAGTAATGTACTATTAAATATAATACAAGATGCAACAAATGCCACTATAGAGGTATGTTAAGTTACATTCTGGGTTCTTAAAATGGTTCAGTAGTGTGCTACTGATAGTATACTTGACATGCAATAGCACCCAGGAAAGACATGCTATGTTATAAACAAAGTATAAAAAATACAGTCTTTTACTAAAAAGTTACTATTGGATTATGTCAAATAATTAGAGTAACATTCATAATTTAACAAGTTAAACCTGGATCACATACAACTGTCATTCTTCTAATGGAAGTTTATATGCTATGTCTCTTTTAAAAATGAAAGCCTGCTTTATATTAAACACTGCATACAAATAGTGCTTTCTGAATCATTAAAATGTTATTTCCTTATGTGCAATGGCTTTTCAGTGGTTGGGATACTTTGAGATTTTTTTTTTTTTTATGGTAGTTTGGAAGGGTTTGAGGGATTGATGTGTGGTGTGGAGGTGGCTTGGATTCACTTGTGAGTGTTTTTGTATGAACTGTAACTGATGGATTGTTCATTTTCAAGCCCTTATTACGAAAACCAGCTTGAAACAACTTAGAGCCAAGAGCACTTTTGTGATTCTGTGGGAGTTCTGAAAATTCTAAGAACTGCCTAGTTTACTTTTCCTGACTAAAAGTAAATGACCATAATATTTTGAATCGTGCTTAATATCAGAGCTTTGGCCATCTAACATCTACCTGAAACAGCTGGACGTATAAGTGAATTTAAGTACACTTTTTTCTGCTCTTCTGCATATAGTACTGTATTTCATTTATTTATTTGTGTTTTTCCCCTGAATATTAACACAACTGAAGTTGTGGCTATCTCTCTACAGAGTACTTTTTAGAATTTCTGTGTAGCCATTGCTAGCAGTGGGGGATAGTTTCAGCTCATCACTGACATTCTGTCTTGCCTTATATAAGTGGTACATTTTGAGTTATCTCTGCTTAATATCAGAGCTTTGGCCGGCTAACATCTACCTGAAATCAGCTGGACGTTATAAGTGAATTTAAGTACACTTTTATCTGCTCTTTTGCATATAGTACTGTATTTAATTTATTTATTTGTGTTTTTCACTGAATATTAACTCAAATGAAGTGAGGCTGTCTCTCTACAGTTAGTTTCCCATCCACCCTCCCTGTTCTTGTTTTGTTGTTAATGTTGGTGGCTTTGAAATTGCCCGCCCCTCTTGTAGATTTGTATTTGGATACTCCTTCTCGGCCCATTTCATTTGCTCACTCAACTGAGTGCAGTGAGATCATATTCTGATTTCAGGTACTCCTACTGTGTACAAAGAGAGCATTTGGGAAAGACAACCCCTGTAGTAGCCTCTTAATCCTGCTCTGTTCCCTCCCTCAAAAAAAAAAAAAAAAAAAAAAAAATATATATATATATATATATATATATATATATATATATATACATATACATACACATATATATATATATATATATATATATATATATATATATATATATATTATTCAGCTGCTATTACTGTAACTGTCTTAGTTGCTGTTCTGCGTGCTATCTGTTCAGACACTCTTACTCTGCACTTATTACTGCTTGTTAGTAGCCTTCTAATTTACTGCCTTCTGCACTTGTTTTTTTAGGCATTTGTTAATTTAATTGCATTTATTTGAACTGTATTTGCCATAGTGTTGCTACACACTCGGGTGTGCTGGCCTGCACTACAATTTGAATTGTATTTACTGTTGTTTTAGCTGCTTTTCTGTAAAAAAAAAAAAAAATTCTAAGCTTGTTTCCTGCCTTTCCTGTAACTAGTTAAGTCCAGATGCAGACATGCTGTATCCAGGACTGTTAGCAAGCTTCTGAGCCCCCCAAGCCTTTCTGTGTTGGAGGGAAGCCTTCTAGCTTAACAGTGGGAGTGGTAAGCGCTAGGTAGCCTATCTACCATGGGAAGAGTGGGTTTTGGCCCTGAAATTGTAGTTCATTGGCCATTTGGGCAGTTTTTCCATCTCTTTCTACTTTCTGGTTAAAAGCCCATTTTGCGTTTGGTCCCTGCCTTTCCTATAACTAGTGTAGTCCAGGTACAGCTTTGCTGTATCCAGGACTGTTAAGTGTATTTTTTTACTGTTTTTGCTTTATCTTTTCAAAAAAAACAAAAAACAAAAAAATTCCTTGTTTCCCTCCTTTCTAAACTAGTATAGTCCAGTTTTCAGGCTAGTGCTGAATTCAGGGCTATGATACTAGTTTCTGAGTTGCCCATACCTTACTTGGATAGAAGGAAGTTTCTCTGTTCACCTGTGAGAGAGGGGAGCTTTGAGCAACCTATCTGTCCCTGGAGGAGCAGTTCCAGCCCAGAAGTTAGTAGTTTATTGAGCATTTTGGGCTAATTTTTATCTCTTTCATGTCCCTACAGTTTTGCGCACTGGGCAGTGCCGGTTAGCTACAGTTAAATTATTCCTGGCTCCACTAAGTCTCCTCTTCAATTTTTCCCTTGAAACTAGTCTAACTCACAACTTAAGCACTCAAAAAGCATCTTACAGCCCAGCACTTGCTCAGACCTAATAGCAAGCACTAATATACCCTGACACTGATTGCCCAGCTGGGCAAGGCTCTTTATTCACCCCTCACCAATCAAGCGACTAAGCAGCTCACCCTACTATTCAGGCATAACCAAAGGGCAACTTCAGGTGCACTCTCCAGTCCAGCTGGTGAATCTGGGTATTCTGAGGCAATGTTACAACTGTCTCATGTACACAGACAACCCTCTCCTCCTACCACAAAACACTAACATATGCGAGAGATGCAGTTATACAGCCAAACTGGAAGCTAAGCTGTCTCACACCCAAGACTGGAACAGACAGTCAAGAGGAGAAGGTTAACACTTGTACCACACCTCCAGCCACACACAGACCTACTAAAACAGCACTGACAAATAAATACACATAAATACACAAAATCATACTTGGAGGCTCTAAATAAAAACCTGTAAAAGCATCGGAGACCTCCAAAGCAGACCCCCAAACAACCTGCACTTCCTGTCACAAACTAGACAACACATAAAACACAAAATCAGTGTGCCACACAATCACAGCCCTTAAGGCGAAATAACATGCCTAACACAATAGTAATAGGTGACTCTATAGTCAGGTACACTGACGTCCCACTCACTAGGCTGGACAAGCAGAAGGTTACTGTTAGCTGCCTGTCGGGAGCCAGAATCCGCCACATAACACAAGCACTCAGGTCACTCCAGAACAAGTACAAATATGACTCTGTCATTGTTCATGTTGGTGTGAATGACCTCAGACGTACCTCCCTGGACAAAATGAAAAGAGACATGGTAGAGTTCTCTGATCATGCAGCCCAGTTTGGTATGAACCTGACCCTGAGTAGCATCCTGCCCTCACCAAGAATGATACCTCAGTATAAAGACAAAAATTATCAATGTCAACAATTGGATAAGCTTCTGGTGTCATTCAAAGGGGATCCAGTGTCTGTCAGCCTGGGATGACATGCTAGACAAGCCGCGTTGCTTCACAAGAGACAGCTTGCACCTGTCACCCCTAGGCATTTGAATACTGGCCAAGGCTCTTGCTGCCCCCATAGTGCCTTTTTTAGGCAAGGCTCAAAAGTCAAACCCACCTCCGTAAACGGCACAATTAACAAAACCTGAGAGTTATGCTACTCATCGCCAGGGGTTTAAATCTCAAAATGCACATGCTCAAAGCACTCCTCAGTATGGAGAACGTCGACATCTGTGCAGTAACTGAAACCTGGTTCAAGGCTCCAGAGAGCACCCCAGCACTACCGGGCTACAACTCATACCACACGTTTCGGCCACAGAACACGGACTGAAACACAAAAGGAGGGGGTGTATCCATATTCATCAAGGATACCTACACCACCAGGTTAGTGACGCAGCATGATACCTCTGAGATCATCCATGTGCAACTAACATCAGGCAAATCTGTAATGCAAATTGTGGCCTGCTACAGATTAGCAAGTCAAGAAAAGAGGAAACAGAGGTTAGAGGTTTGTTTTGTGATTATTTTGTTGTTTGATACAAAGGAAAGGAGGGCTGTGGTGTAGTAGTAAAGTGGGGAAATTTGAAACCCATGTTGGAGTTTACACACACAGAGTTTTAGAAAGGGTGAGGTGGTGTAGGAGTTGCTTATGAGCACACCTTTCCATAATTTTTATATATTTTGACTATATTGCCTATAGGTCTGTATTTGATGTTTTTTCCATTAGAAACCTTGCTTCCCTGGTGGGGTGGCCATCATGATGATATTTGGCAGATTGAGGGGATGTTCTATTGATCAAGTTGGAGATGATCAGGGATTGAGATGGGATATGCTATTACATCAGATATTATTTGTAGGTATTATCAGCCCGATAAGATTGGATGGTTTGATTTGGATACTAATAAAGTTCTTATAATAAAGGTGGATATTGGTGGAAGAAGACAGAAGAAGCATAATTTTTGCCAAGGGACTGGTTGAGAGGGTGGAAGAAGTAGGTAACTAACTGGCTGGCTGGCCTGCCTGAGAACGGGAAGTGAAAAAAGAGAAAAGCGAGTTTAGCTATAACTTCAGGATCTTTACCTATAAGTTTAGGGGGGTAGGGTAGTTGATTTCGTGAGGTAGGAGAGGTTTGAAGCCTGTGAAAAACTTCTTTACTCTTACTTTTGTGTTCTTTGGAGAGATGACAGAAATAATTCTTTTTTGTCTCGGGTAGTGTTTTTTTTTGTGTTTTTTTTGATTTGCTGAGAATTTGATCTGCGATCTAGGGGTTCTCTGCTTTGGTGATGCATGGCCTGGTCTCCAGGCCTGGTCTTGGTTTGGTAGTTTGGTTTATTTGGCCAATTGGCCCAGTCCCACAAACTGACTTTGGCTCAGAAAGGATAAAGCTTAGGAGCATGAGATATATTTATTTAGGAATGTAAAATTAAAGTATGTAACACTATGGGGGGGGTTTTTTAGCATGGACCAGTTGCAGATTTTAAGTTCTGCTAGGAATTCCAGTCCAGAAATTCTTCTGTTTTCTAACTAATATATATATGGGATGGTTTGTACACGTCAATTTATGTTTTATGATGAATGTGATAAGGTGGTCACTAAGATCATTTCTGAGTTTTCACCCTCCATGACCCAGGACCACCACTCCACCTTTCTGGAGACACTGGAAAACATAAAGATCCTACTGAACACCCTGATATTGGGCGATTTCAATTACCCTACCATTCACTGGGAAAACTACTCGAGTACAAATTCCCAGGCCCAGCGCTTCCTGGAATTCATCAACTCAAATGCCCTGGATCAGCTGGTAAACTCCCCTACTAGAGGTGGAAACATATTGGACCTGGTCATCACCAACATGGGCGACAGGTGTTCCACACCCGAGGTCAACCCATCACTGGTTAGATCAGACCATAAACTAATCACTCTGGATGTCCACATCCCACTACCACCCCCAACTAAGGAAACCACAGTAAAATACTTTTTTAAAGCGAACTTCACCTTACTTAAGA
Organism: Protopterus annectens; assembly: GCF_019279795.1. Taxonomy (NCBI): domain Eukaryota; kingdom Metazoa; phylum Chordata; order Ceratodontiformes; family Protopteridae; genus Protopterus; species Protopterus annectens. The sequence continues at coordinate 597,242,691 of NC_056736.1, read as the reverse complement.
CAGAGGTGGTAAGTTTCACAGCCCCCATGCTAAAGGATAACACTGCCCAAGATGCAGAAACCTTTACAAATGCACTCTATGAGCACCTACAAGGATGCATGGATCATGCCATCCCTAGCAAAACCAAGACTCACTCCTCTAAGAGAAGGAAACCAGTTTGGTGGACCCCTGCAATAAACAGGCTATACAACAGAAGGAGGAAGCTAGTTCAGAAAAAAAGCAAATCCCAGGAAGGAAAGACATCCCTGATCAGTATCAGTAAGAAACTAAGGTCCCTCATGAAATCATCCAAGGCTAACTTTGAAAGAAAAATAGCCAAAGATTCAAAAGATAACCACAAAGCCTTCTTTAGCTATGTTAAGAATTTAAGTGGCAACTCGCAGATATGCACTGAATTAATGCAAAATAGCACAAAATATACTGAACCTACTGATATTGCCAACATCCTGGCAAATAGATTCAGTGCAAACTTCACCCCCCTCTCACCTCCAAAAGGGCCCACAACAATACCAGAAAAGTGTAGTGTCCCAAAAATCACAGATGCACAGGTGAAAACAGCCCTTTTAAAAGCCAAAAACACAGCTTCAATGGGACCAGATGGTGTTCCAGGCTGCGTCTTGCACGAACTACAGAACAAACTAACACCCCACCTAAACACGCTGTTCAACCTCAGCCTCTCCACAGACTAAGTGCCCATAGAATGGCGCACAGCAACAGTTATTCCTCTCCACAAAGGAGGGGCCAGAACTGATCCTGGTAACTATCGCCCCATACGCCTGACTAGCCTGGTCTGCAAGGCTATGGAGCGCATCATTATGGAAATCATTAACAAAGACATTGGGAACCTCCAAACACTTGACTCGACCCAGTTCGGCTTTGTTAAGGGCAGGTCATGCCTACTAAACCTGGTTGACTTCTTTGAGACAGTCACCAAGGCCATTGATGAGGGAAAGGTGGTTCACACAGCTTACCTTGACCTCGCCAAGGCTTTCAACACCATTCCCCACTCAGGTATTACAGAAAAACTCACCGGCTTGAACATAAACCCCTACGTCATGAGATGGGTTGCCAACTTACTTACAGACGGAACTCACACGGTAAGAATAGCAGGCTCCAGGTCCAACTCTAAACCAGTCACAAGTCCTGCAAGGCGCTGTCCTAGGACCCCTACTGTTAGGCATATACTTCTCAGAAGTAGAGGCAAACACTGGAGGAATATGGCTAACCAAGTTTGCCGATGACTGCAAACTGGGAGCCATAATTGACTCTCTGGCTGACACGGACATCCTCCAAAAGGGCCTTACTAAGACGGACACCTGGTGTCAAATCATGGCCTCAAACTAAATGCCAAAAAATGCATAGTCATTCCATTTGGGGAAAAACAAAACACCTACAAATTACCACATAGGTGGCAGCCCCCTTAATACAGAAGAGGTAATAAGAGATCTGGGGACCCAGGTAGATAGTAATCTCTCCTTTGAGAATCATACTGCCAGAGTAGTTAGGAAATCCTTCTATGTGGCCCATCTAATTACTAAAGGGTTCACATCTAGAAATAAAGAGGTTATAGTGCCCCTCTACTTGTCACTCATTAGACCCATCATAGAGTACAATGCTCCATTTGGGATGTACCTCACAAGACACTTCCAACAGCTGGAAAGACCACAACAGTACCAAACCAAGAGGATTACTGGCCTCAAGCATATGTCCTATGCAGCCTGATTGAAAAAACTCTGGCTGTACTCAGTGGCATATCGGTTACTTAGAGATGATCTCTGCCTGACTTACAAAGCCATGTCCAACTCAGAATTGATGGACATGCTCCACCTAAAGAAATCCAAGTCACTGCGAGCCACACGCTCTAGTGAGCTAAACCTCACCACAATAATAAATAGAATATGCTGGAGGGATAGATTCCTGTCACAGAGACTCCCCATGTTTTGGAACAAACTTTCAAATTACATCAGGCAGAGCCCCTCACTAGTACTCCTGAAGAGAAACCTTGACGAGTGGATAGGTAACAGAAAATACACCCCTGGGATCACTTCATTGGCTGTGCTTGACAGAGGATCAGTTAATTAATCAATGGGGCGGTGAAATCCGACACACCCTGTCTAGGCATATAAATGCCCTTGGACAGATAGCCTAGTACCTACCTATGAACCTATGAACCTATATGCTAAGATGTGAATGAATACAACTTAGATAATAAGCAAATGACAGTGAATTGCATTCTAAACCACTGTTCGTTATTACATAGTTCTGAATGCTTGCTACTGGTAGCATACTTGACATGCAATAGCACTCAGGATAGTTATGCTATACTATAAACAACGTATAAAAAAATATAGTTTCTTACATATATAAAAATTATTATTGGAATGTTATCAAATAGAGTAACATTCACAATTTTATAAGTTAAACCTGGATCATACATAACTGTAATTCTTTTAATGCAAGTTTGTATGCTATATCTACTTTAAAAAAATGACAGTCTGCTTTATATTAAACATCTCATACAAATAGTGCTTACTGAATCATTAAATGTTATTTCTTTAAATACAATAGGTTTTCAGTGGTAAACATACTTTGAAATGTTTTTTGTTGTTTTTTTTTGTTGATTTGGAGGGTTTTGAAGGATTGGTTTATGGTATGGAGGTAGCTAGGATTCACTTGTGGGCATTTTTGTGTGAATTGTAATTGATAAACTGTTCATTTGCAAGCTGTTGTCATGAGGACCACCAGCTTAAGTAGAGAGCACTTTTGTGATACTGTGGGAGTTTGGAAACTTCTAAGAACTGTCCAGGTTACTTCTTCCTGTCTAAAAGTAAATGATCATAATATTTTGAATCATATGCTAAGATAAAAAATGCAAGTTATATAATAAGCAAAATACAGTGAATTGCATTCTAAACCACTGTCAGTTATTAAATAGTTCTGAATTCTTGCAGTATACCAAACATCTAAGAATAAATAGGACTGATTCTAATAGCAGTACTAGTAGCAAATATATAAGGGTAAATATACATTTTCTATTATAGCAATAACCCACTGCTGGGTATGAGTAATGCCAGATTTACCCATGGGTGGTGTGGTTAGGTCATGAGGGCGAATGAACTAAAAAATTGCAAAACTAAATTATTTATTTTTAGATAATAATTTATCCTGTTCAGTGTCAAAGCCTAGCCTAGTAACTAATGGCTATAAGACACTCAAACAATTTTAGATAGTAGACCAGTGCATTACAGGGCACAAACATGTACTGCACTTACATATATGTACAGTTTAGGGGCTCACTAAGTCATCTAACAGAATGTCTTTGGAATGTAGGAGCATACCAAAATACCCAGTGAAACCCACTATGACACAGGGAAAACATGCAGATTCCAAACACCATACACCAGTCATTCCAGATGGTGGTTAAAATGCATTATATGGGGAAAGCAATGGTGTACTGGATCAGCTGAGTTTAAATCAGTGTAACTGCAGGTTGTTTATCTTGTCCTGCAAGAATTAACTGAATATTTTTTTTTTGCTCACAGGTTATAAAATATGATGTACTGTTAGCTGCAGGAAGGAAATCTAGAACATTGTTCCCAGTGTAAGTGCTATCCAGAATTGCATTGATGAAGCAAAAACAATTGTGCTCCATGGTGCACAACTTACTTTTTGTGCATGATATTATTCTCTGTAGGTAGATTGGCAGGTGGCTACAGAGACAACTATATATATATATATATATATATATATATATATATATATATATAGACAGTCAGGTAAAGTAGCCATTAATGCCATCTGTAAGGGTGTTACTGCCTCCTCATAACCCCGTGCACCCAATATATTTTTTTGCTGGAGAGTGGGATTAAGTAGGGCAATGATCCACCTAATGAAACAACTTAATAAAAAAGAATAAGATATTCATCTACACAAAAATAATGCATTGTATTCTTCTGCTTGAAAAATGCTAAACCAATTTCCTCACCTGTCAAATGATGCCGTAGCTGTCACTGTGCTACTGAAATAACACATGGCAGGTATGGAGAAGCAATAAAAACATTTCAAGTGCCCTACAATGCTGATAGCTGATGGTTAGAATTGTCTCCCCAGTAATTAGAACACTTCACTATTAAATGTCTTCATGAACATAAGCTTGGAAGTGAAAGAAACTATACAGATCTGGTAAGTATCAAATCAGTTAGGTTACCAAGATGGGTATGGCACATTGACATATTTGTTTTTTTTTCTTACTGTGAGAAGCTACAAATAGGCATCAGAAAATGAAATGACAAAATATTATACAAGCATAACTAGATCAAAGTAAGATGAAATAATGTCTTACATGAATGAACACAACACTGAGACATGACATATATATGCTTAAACACTTCAAGTGCAAGAGTTGTTGTCCATCACATAAAAAAAAGATGGATATCTGTAATATTTTGCTTCTTAAAAGTCAATGCTATGAAACAGCAAACAATATAAATGCAAAATTAGACAATCAGCTTAAAAATAGTTTCAGCAAAATAACTTTTTCTTCTAGTATATCTCTCAAATACCTAATGTTCATGCAAAGTTCATGAAGCAAACCGATTTTTTTCCTTCTTTCTTATTTCCCCAGGCTTTATGTCATTTTATCTTCTTTGTTTTCATTCTTACCTTCTTTCTTTATATTTTATGCATTTACTTACCAGGTAAGGCCAAAAGGCACCAGGTGCTTCTTTTCAAGCAGTAATATATGTTTAAACGACAACATATTATAAAATGAAAAAAAAAATAAAGGAATCATGCTTCATATTACAGGAAGAAACTTATGAGTAATTCATAACCTTAAGAATCTGTACCATTTGAATAGCTAACAGGATAGTGACCACTCTTGTCTTATACACTAAAGCAGTTTTTATTTGAATTAGTGCATTCACAATAATTACAGTTCAGAGCAATCAAATGACTTGTCAGGCATCCAATGACACAGAAGTGCCTGGTATTTCTGTCAGTATACCATATTTTAGTAAGGATTCTGAGCGTATTAGAAAGAGGAGTCTGGATGACGTCAGTTTTCACCTGTGAAAGTACACTTGCTGTTTTCATTGCCTTTCTGGAACCTGTCTGGGGGCTGGGCATAGCTCCTCCTATTATCATTTTAGCAGACAAAATAGAGCTGTTGTCTAAAGCATGGTAATATGAAAGCCCATAGACAGAAGTAAACTGTAGTAACAGTATTGTTACTGCGCTGTGATACCAGCTAGCACAGAGTACTTAATGTCAGATAATACTTATAATATCTTATGCTGCCAAAACTGCTTTAATATGATTGGCGTTTACAGACATTCTAACTTTCCTTCTTCTGTATAAACAGCTTCTCATATTTCTCCCTCTGTTCACATATGTCATTTTCCTGTTTATTTCAATTTTTAAGAAATCTGCAAGCCTTGTTCTTATTTATGTCGATTAGCATAAATAGATATTTTTTGTCCTTGGCTGATAGAAAAAGTTAAGAAATGTTGTGCTGATCCACTAACAGCAAGCACAAAGACACTAGAACACATATTTGTGTTTGGATACTCCTTCTGGGCCCATCTCGTTTGCTCACTCAACTGAGTGCAGTGAGATCATATTCTGACTTCAGGCACTCCTACTGTGTACAAAGAGAGCATGTGGGAAAGAGAAAAAAAATTAAGCTTGTTTCCTGCCTTTCCTGTTAAGTGGTCTAGACTGTTTGTAGGCTTCTGAGCCCCCAAGCCCTTCTGTGTTGGAAGGAAGCCTTCTGGCTTAGTTTTGTTTCTTATAACTAGCCAGTTTTTTAGTTTCAGCATGCAAATCTGTTTCTTTGAACTCAGCACTTGTTCAGAACTCATTGTAAGCACTACATAAGCTGCAAATTACTACAGCACACAACTTTCCTCACTTGTCTAGTGGAAAGCAGTTTTTAGTACTTAATAAATAAGCACCTATCCAGGCATGTCTAAGGGTCAGCTCCCAGTGATTTCTCCTGTCTACCTGATGAATCTGGGCATCTTGGGGCAATGCAGCAATTGCCTCATGTACACAGACAACCCTCTCCTCCTACCATCCAACACTACAACCTCTGAGAGATGCACTTATATAGCCAAACTGGAAGCAAACCTCTCTTCACCCACGACTGGACTAGACAGTCAAGAGGAGAAGGTAATCACTTGCACCACACCACACTCATCACATAGTCCCTCAAAACCTACACCACCAAAACACACACATAGAAACACAAAACACACACCTACATTCATGGAGGCTCTCAATAAAAACCTGCCCAAGCATCAGGGACATCCAAAGCATAAACGCAAGCAAACTCCACCCCCCTACACAACCCAAATGACACATAGCCCACAAACTCAGTGTGCCACTCAACCACAACCCATAAGGCATAACAACGCACCCAACACTCTAGTCATAGGTGACTCAGGCACACTGATGTTCCACTCACTAGACTAAACAAGGAGAACGTTACTGTCAGCTACCTGTCAGGTGCCAGGATCCGCCACATAATGCATGCACTCAGGTCACTCCACAATAAGTACAAATATGACACTGTCATTGTCCATGTTGGTGTGAATGACCTGAGACGTACCTCCCTAGACTACATGAAAAGAGACATGGAGGAGCTCTCCGATCTTGTATCCCAGGCAGGTATGACCCTAACCCTGAGTAGCATCCTGCTATCACCCAGAATGATACCACAGTACAAGGACAAAATGATTGACTTCAACAATTGGCTAAGCTTCTGGTGTCATTCTAAGGGGATCCAGTATTTGTCTGCCTGGGACGACATGATTGACAGACCACGATGCTTTGCCAGAGATGGCCTGCACCTGTCGCCCTTAGGATTCCGGATACTGGTTAAGGCTCTTGCCACCCCTATAGTGCCTTTTTTAGGCAAGGTTCAAATGACAAATTCACCACCGTAACAAGTACAAGCAAGCAAAATCTGAGGGTAATGCTACTCAATGCTAGAAGTCTAAACCTCAAAATGCACTCACTCGAGGCACTCCTTAAAATGGAGAACATTGACATCTGTGCAGTGACAGAGACCTAGTTCAAAGCTCCAGAAAGCACCCCTGCATTACCAGGCTACAGTTCATACCACACCTTTCGGCCACCTAACCCAGAACAAAGCACTAAAGGTGGAGGCGTGTCCATATTCATTAAGGATATTCATACCTCCAGGCTAGTTGCACAGCATAATGCATCCGAGATTATCCAAGTGCAACTAACTCTGGGCAAGACCGCAATCCAAATTGTAGCTTGCTACAGACCCCCACCCCCCACCACCATGCCCCAGGATTCCCACTCCTCATTTCTTGATACACTGGAAAATATTAGGGTACAACCCAACACCCTAATAATGGGCGATTTCAACTACCCCACCATTAACTGGGAAAACTACTCATGTACCAACTCTTTTGCTCAACATTTTCTAGAATTCATAAATTTCAACACCTTGGATCAACTTATTCACATCCCCACCAGGGGCAACAATATCCTAGACCTGGCCATTACCAACATGAGAAACCAGTGTTCCACACCAGAGGTCAATTCCATGTTGGTCAGATCCGACCACAAGCTAATCAGCCTAGACATCCACATCCCATCCCCAATTAGGGAAACCATCGTAAAAAACTTCTCCAAAGCCAACTTCACACTTCTTAAGACAGAAGTGGCAAACTTCATGACACCCATGCAGACGGACAATAGAGGTATGACTGCTGAATCCTACACAAATTCACTTTATAAGCACTTACACAAGTGCGTGCTATCCCTAATAGAACCAAGATGTTATCTTCCAAAAAAAGGAAGCCAATCTGGTGGTCCTCTGCCATAAACAAACTCTACAACAGAAGAAAGAAACTGTTGCAAAAAAGAGTAAAATCCCATGACTGCCACTGACTCTAAAGACAACCACGAAGCATTCTATAGCTATGTCAAGAATCTCAACGGGAACACTCAGATCTGCTCTGAGTTACAGCACAATGGCACTAAATATACAGAACCAACTGATATTGCCAACATCCTAGCAGATAGGTTCAGTGCTAACTTTACCCCCCTCTCACCCCCTAGAGGGCCCATCTCTATACTGGAAGAATGCAAAGTTCCTATAATCACAGCTGCACAGGTAAAAAACACACACTCCAAAGCCAAGAACACAGCATCCATGGGACCTGACAATATCCCAGGCTGCATTCTACACGAACTACAGAATGAACTGGCACCCTACCTGAGTACCATGTTCAATCATAGCCTCACCTCAGGCTTTGTACCCACTGAATGGTGCACCATTCGACAGTTATCCCGCTCCACAAAGGGGAAGCCACGACGGACCTCAGGAACTACCGCCCCATTAGCCTGACGAGCCTGGTCTGCAAGGCCATGGAACGTATCATTGTGGAACTCATAAACAAAGACATTGGTAATCTCCAAACTCTGAACCCTACCCAGTTTGGATTTGTAAAAGGCAGATCATGCCTCCTAAACCTGATTGACTTCTTTGAAACAGTCACCAAAGCCATAGATGAGGGTAAAATGGTTCACACAGCTTATCTAGATCTCGCCAAGGCTTTCGACACCATCCCCCACTCTGGAATTATAGATAAGTTCACTAAACTAGGTATAAATCCCTATGTCACAAGATGGGTTGCCAACTGGCTCATGGACAGAACCCACACTGTGAAAGTAGTGGATTCCAAATCCGACTTCAGACCAGTGACAAGTGGAGTACCACAGGGTTCAGTCCTGGGTCCTCTCCTGTTTGGTATCTACTTCTCTGAAGTGCAGGCTAACACAGAAGGTCTTTGGCTAACAAAGTTTGCAGATGACTGCAAACTAGAAGCCATAATCTAAACTCCTAATGATGTGGACAAACTACAAAAGGGCCTCACTGAGACAGATCCCTAGTGTCAAAGCCATGGCCTGAAGCTCAATGCCAAAAAGTATATTGTCATCCCCTTTGGTAAAAACTATGTACCCATGAACTACCACATAGCTGGTAGTCTACTTAATGCCAAAAATGTGATGAGACCTTGGGACACAGGTGGACAGTAGTCTCTCCTTTGATAATCACATTGCCACAGTGGTCAGGAAATCCTTCTATGTGGCTCATCTCATCACAAAAGGATTCTCATCCAGAAAAAAAGAGGTCATTGTTCCCCTCTACTCATCACTCATTAGACCCATTATAGAGTACAACACCCCTTTTGGTATGTACCTCACAAGACATCTACAACAAATGGAAAGACCACAGAAATACCTCATAAAGAGGATTACTGGCCTCAAACAAATGCCCTACGCAGACCGTCTCAAAAAACTACAGCTTTACTGTATCGCATATCGCCTACTCAGGGGCGATCTCGGCCTAACATACAAAGCTATGTCAAACCCAGAGCTTTTGGACATGCTCCACTTAAAGAAATCCCAATCCTACATGCTCTAGGGACCTAAACCTTGTCACCACAATAAACAGAACATGCTGGAGGGATAGATTCCTGTCCCAGAGACTTCCCATACTCTAGAAAAGACTACCTATCTATGTCAAACAGAGCTATTCATTAGCACTCTTCAAGAATAATCCTGATGATTGGATGGGAAATGGGAAATTCATCCCAGGGATCACTTCTGTGGCTCTGCTCGACAGGGGCACAGGAAAATAATTTTCTTGGCTGGCGAAAGCCAGGGTACATTTTTTGGCTAGGCTTATACAGGCCCTAGGGCCAATAACCTAGTACCTACCTATGAACCTATGAACCTATAATACCTTGCACTGGACCAGCAAAGGTTTTGCAATGCTCTGTTGGTCTAAATTGTTGTGTCTTTTGGCTTTTCCCGGTTAGGGGTCGCCACAGCGGAACTCTGGTCCACTAATGATTGGCAGTGGAGTTTTACATGCTGAGTTGCCAGTCCTGATGCACAACCTTCAACGAAGGCATGCCCATTCATGCATGTCTCCACATAGAAGATGCTCTAACTGGGAAGTGAACAGGACAACGTCCTACTGTGAGGCGACAACGCTACCACGGCACCGCTACTGCAGGCTCTGTAAAATTATTAAATCAGCATGTGTACTTTGTGCTGACCTTGGGTGATGATTGCTAAACTAATTATATCTACATGCCATTCGAACTGTCTTTTCTTGAAACTTTAGACAATATTGTGGAGACATGCATGCCTCAGTAGTTACACCTTATTGTTGAAGTGCCTTTTGCTCATTCTAAAATCACCAGCATGAGTATCCTACTAGGAGATGAATGGTTCATTTCAATAACAATTTTGGGTTTGCTTCTTCCTAGGACTAATGATGTTTAGGAGGTTTTTTTGTCATTATTTAAAGTCAAGTGTTTAGCATATATATTTCTTGCTTTTTACTTTAATCTAACAAGATGTTAAGCTAAAATACATTTGTATTCCATATCTGTCACTTTGTATTCATCTATTTGGTGATCTTAGAATTATAATTAGACTGTAGCTGAGAAAGCCCCCCCCCACATAATTCTAATGATCTTTACCTGCTAAGGGAGTTAGCAAATAAATACATAAATAATTAAAGAAAAACAAATATAATTCATCAGTTCTGCTTAAGTTTCTTATTCACATACCTTTCACTATCAATGTTTTTCTTCAAAAGATCTTTATGACTTATAATACATAATTAACTCAGGCATAAGAAAAAACAGCCTACATGTGTATAGTTGTTTTACCATCAGCAGAAAAAAGTGGTCTAGTATGACCATAAGGCACTGATAGAATAAGTTGTCCTCCACACACATATGTATGAGTCTTAAAATTTAGGTTGGCATCTGATTTTAAAGCGTTCCTATCAGCTTTGAACTATTAACACTAGCGCTGTGAGGTGGGATTTCTATGCATAGGGCCTGTTTCATAAAACTTTGTAGCATAGTGCTAAGTGAAATTGTCAGATGAGCGGCCATGTGCAGGTTGGGTGCTATTTAGAAAACCCAGGTACACAATGTATCTAGTCCAAGTAATGTAATCAGTGATGCTATGTGCTAATGACTGTATACTGAAGTGCCATTTATGATAATGAGACAAAACAAGATGGTGAAGTAATTCATAAATGTTTAAGTGCCATACAGCAAAGCTGCACTTACTTTGGATTTGAACTCTGCCATATGCTTATGCTCAGATGAAGGACATCACACAAATATGCTTAGGGGTTGTCAAAAACATTTTAAATGTGTATCGTCAGGAAGCTGTCTTTGTAGCTGCTTTGCCAGATGGTGCACAATGTCACCCCTGGGCATTCAGGGTCATCTCAGCACACTTAACATTTCATGCCTCATGACATCAACATGTAGCAGGTGAACATTCATGAGGACAGCATCTTACTCATGGCAGATGATCCACTGATGACATTGCAAAAGTCTAATGTGCGAGTCAGTCTATCCAGTGATTTACACATATGGTCTGGTCTGTGGAATAGATGGTGTAGAACAATTGTTCATGCAGATGGAATGCCACCAGTGTCATTTCAATCTCCTCCTCTGTATACTTTGATTTATAGGAGTATGTAGAAGCATCTCCTCATCTGTATACTTTGCTTTGTAGGAGGATGTGGAAGCACCACCAGATGCAGTACTTTTCTTTGAGCCCTGCATTTTAGATACAGCTGTGCTCATATGGAAAATAATGGAATTAACAGCCTTGTCCAGCATGGGCCTTAATATTCTTTACACTACTGCTATTATCTGTATAGTATGTTGTAGTCGTGCCTGGCAGTGAGACATCTGTATGTACAATCTTTCAGTGAATTTCAGACATGTGTTGTGTACTGAGCATGTATTTTGATAACCCAAGCAGATAAATGCAACTCAACAACACCTGACCATTATGCTACCAGTGCTAAAAAGGGTGTCTAATAACATATGTGCAAGCACCCATTACTGCACTAATATTGAACATTACTCTCAATAGAACATCAAGGGTGTGTCAACCATCTACACTAACAATCCTGCATGGTACTCTAACCAGTACACTTCCAATGTAACCCTTACTGCACTTTTGGACAACACATGTGCAAGTGTTGACAAAATGACATTCCTCATAGACCTTAGAGTAAATTGCAGACAAAAAACTAATGATGTACAAAAACAGATGTGTAAAAAGTAGCACTTATCTTATTTAAACAGTATCTTCTTGACAAGAATATTTTGTGAAGTATACCCTTTGCAGGATTCAAACTACGGTTACAGAAGTTTTCGTCCTTAGTACAGTGAGGCTCTGTACTTCTCATTGCTCTTATATCATGTAAAATCGTCCCTCTGGGCATGATGATTATGCTAATTAGAGCTCATCTCATTATTGTTTCTGAATCACTCAGTTTGTGCAATGAGCAAACCTGATAAACATCATGGTGAATTTTACACAATGATGGGCACATATCTGAACACATGTAGAATGCACTGTGCATGTGTAGGCAGCCAATCATTTTAGGGATGATATAATTGTCAGCCCATATTTAACTATTTTCAGATGGAGTTGGCATAGAGCATGCATTCTCAGCAGCAGATGCAGGGATGGAGGGATGCCATCTTTCACACCTTAAAGTGCCACTGGAACCATAAAAATACAGTACCTATATTTTCTATATTTGCCATCATTGCACAGATAGGTGCTTGCTAATGCCTTTCATTGCATGGTGATACTATTTTGGGTACCAGTTTTCTGCCATTTTTCCTAAGGTATTTCAAGGTGAGACAAGTATGCCTGGAGGAGAGTGTAGTGCTGCCTTTAGAGCACAGAAGCTGTGTGAGGAAGAGTCCTAAATTTTTCTGGACATCCTTTATAAGCAGTATAACTTTGTGGCTCCTGCAGGATGGCTATATCAGGTTATAGCATATGGCTGATGCCTGGACTAGTTTGACTAAGGCTGTGGCCCATGTTACTGGCATATTAAGCATGGGGAAACAGTGCTGTCATCACTACAGTGACAGGACGCATGGAACAGTGTCATCATCACTATAATGACACAAGTTATGAGAACAGTGCCGTCATAACTACAAGGACAGGAGTCATGGGGTCAGTGCTGGCATCACTGCAGTGACATGAGTCATGGGAACAGTGCCGCTATCACTATTGTGACATGAGTCATGAGAACAGTGCTGTCATCACTACAGTGACAGGAGTTATGGGAACAGTCTCATCATTACTACAGTGACAGGAGTCATGGAACTGTGCTGTCATCACTACAATGACATGAGTCATGGGAACAGTGCCATCATCACTGCAGTGACATGAGTCATGGGAACAGTGCCATCATCACTACAGTGTCAGGAGTCTTGGGAACAGTCTCATCATCACTAAAGTGACAGGAGTCATGGAACAGTGCTGTCATCACTACAGTGACATGAGTCATGGGAACAGTACCATCATCACTACAGTGACAGGAGTCATGGGAACAGTCTCACCATCACTACAGCGACATCAGTCTTGGGAACAGTGCCATCATCACTACAGTGACAGGAGTCATGGGAACAGTCTCATCATCACTACAGTGACTTGAGTTATGGGAACAGTCTCATCATCACTACAGTGACAGATGTTATGGAAAGTGCTGTCATCACTACAGTGGCAACAGTCATGGGAACAATGTCATCAGTGATGTGACATGAGTCATGGGAACACTGCTGTCACTACTACAGTGACAAGAGTCACGGAACAGTGCCATCATCACTACAGCAACATAAATCATGGGAAGAGTGTCATCATCACTACTGTGACAGGAGTCATGAAACAGTACTGTCATCACTTCAGTGGCAACAGTCATGGGAACAATGTCATCACTGCAGTGACATGAGTCAAGGGAAAAGTGCCGCTATCACTACTGTGACATGAGTCATGGGAACAGTGCCATCATCACTATAGTGACAGGAGTCATGGGAACAGTCTCATCATCACTACAGTGACATGAGTCATGAGAACAGTGTCGTCATCCCTACACTGACATGAGTCATAGGAACAGTGCTGTCATCACCACAGTGACATGAGCCATGGGAACAGTGTTGCCATCACTACAGTGACATGAGTCATCACAAGCCTGACTTCCTTCCTTGATGGGAAGAAGAAACTAAGACAAAGACCATACTGTAGGTATACCTTCTTTTAGCGGCCCAAATAACAGGCCACTGTGGGCCACCATCAAACTTTTCATTATGCCTTTTTATATCTGTAGATCCTACAGAGACTGGAAGGAATAGGCAGATTAATAGGAGCAAAGTGGATTACATAAGAAAGTACTGGAATGAGTAGACATGCTGCAATAAAAATATCTAGCTTTTAATAGTGACAGTAGCAGGCATTACAAAATAATACGTAATATTAAGAAACCAATTTCACATCTGTCATTACTGGCATAGAACAATAATATTACTATGACTGTGCAATGTTAGAAATGTTGTTTCATGAATAGGTGGACAGATAGATCTTCAAGTTAAATGTTTTTGCTTTTACATTTATGGGGATGTGATTGGGTTCAATTCCCACCCCCAACCACTATTGTGATCATGACACACATTTCATTAATATTTTTTGTCCATTAGTAGCACTGCAGTAGTACAACATCCATATATGGAAGATCATCATGACTAATTTCACAATCTACCATAGGATTGCCTGCCTTTTGCCTATCACCTGTGACTGTTATTGATATATATGTGTCTCAGCAGCACATTTACTTTGTATATGTTAAGTATTCCATGACATCAAAATACATCACTTACTATAGGAACTTGCTGGTATATGTAAATATCCCTAGCAGGGACTGTTCTTGTAGATCTCAGCTGCTTTTTAATATAGCTATATCTATATATATCTATGTATATATCTATATCTATGCATCTTTCTATACTTGTGGATCTACTTCACAAGTTGAAGTTTCAAAACCTTGAACTGCAAATGGTCGAGACCATAAGATCAAAGTTGTAAAACTTCGAAACTGTAAAAAAATATATATAAACAAGATTTTTTGTTATGTTTTTGCAGGGGGGCAAGCTCCCATGCACCCCCCACACCCCCTTGCTGAATAAATATAGCAACTCTGAGATTACAGTACAGTGAGGAAAACAGCAATTTACCTGTTTCATGCTGTACGGTGATCTCAATCCAAAATGTTTTAAGTTTCAAAATGTCTATCTTATCATCCCGATCATTTGCAGTTCGAAGTTTTGAATACATGTTTATATATGGAGGGGTAGATGGTTTATGAAAAGTAGAAAACCCGAAACAGATAATAGCAAATAATACAAAAAAAAAAAAAAACGAGAGAGAGAATAAAAAAAAAAAATAGATGCATCTCTCCAACTAAAAAGGCCTCTGTCAGTAAACGTCAGCTACAAAACAGAGAACAAGTGTTATCTTGTTAGTGATGATTTTATAGAAAGGGTTTTTAGTAAAGTAATATGTAACATTAAAGGCAAAGACTGGGTTAGGGTTAGCACACATGAGTAAGGTGGGCAGGGGCTTCTTCTTTGACTTTTCCTAGAACATGCTACTAGGGAGCCAGTACCAGATCTAGAAATATACTAAATATAAATATCAGTAACAGAAAAGGGTGACATTACAGTGGTGTGGAATATTTTGAGACAGTTTCAAATCTTCTTGGGATACAAAATTAATGATGCTAAAACAAATGCAATAGTGGTAAATTATGTACCCACATATGAACTGGTTCAGCAATATCCATATTTATGGGGACATGATAAAATTAAGTATTTAGGAGTGTGGATTAAAGATGATTCTGGTGCGGCAGCTAGGGATATGTGGAAAGAGACTAAACAAAAGATAATACAAAACCTGAGAAATTGGAATATCTGTTATATGGATATGGATAGCAAGATACAAGCAGTTAAAATATTTGTATTTAGTCCCATTAGTCTTATACACAAGTCAGGCATATTTTTACCAGCCTGAGGAGAAGTTGTGGACAGCAATTAATAAAAAGATAAAGGATTTTATCTGGGAGGGGAAGACAGCAAGGGTCAAGTCAGATAGGCTAATTCTTCCAATAGAACAAGACAGATCGGGATTACCCAATTCGAAGGGGTATTTCAGAGCAACACAGTTAAGTCTCTTATACGTAGCACAAGCAGAACCTATAATTCAAAGTGGAGAGGGATGATGATGAAACAGGGGGAAAGCTAAAGAAATAAAGAGAGACTGGGATTTTGGATGCAGGCCTTTAAGGAGAGCAACAGTAATCATATAGAATATTATATTCATAAAGCAGCAGAAAGTATTCTAAGAACTAAGCAAACACAGGAATGGAGAAAGGAGATTCTGTCAATACAGATGACTGCATTTAGGAATACAGACAAAAGGCAAGAGGGTCTGGAATTTATTGAAGAAAAGTGGCAAAGGAACCAGGGTATTAGAACCAAATAACTAGAGATGGAAAGGTAATAGAATGTGAAAATGCCAAGAATATATTTGGACTGCAGGTTAGAGATTGCCTTCCCTATCAAGGATTGATATCAGAGTATCAGCAAAGAGAAAGAAAGAGGAGGGCTCTAACTGAAAGAGCAGCTCTTGTAGAGTTTTTAATAGACTCGAGAACATAAGCTGCTATTAAAAATGAATAATTAGAAGAGCATATAAAATATTGCATGATAACTATAAGAATCTATTAGAGGAGGTTAGAAAGGATTGGGAAGAGAGTTGGATAAGCAATTCACAAAGAAACAATGGGGGCGTTATATGTTTGTCTCCCAAATGTACAACAAAATCTGGAAGATTTAAGATTTTTCCTTAGAAATGCTTGCATAGATATTTTTATACCACAAGTAGACTATGGAGAATTTTTTCTCATATAGACAGCAAATGTTGGAGGTGTGATGGGGAAGAAAGAGATAATTGGGGACATATTTTCTGGAAGTGTAATGGCAGACTTTAAAGATTCCCTGCAGACTACTCTATCAGGGATCTTGGGTGAGGAAATTGGCGTAACTAGGGAAATTATTTTTCTGAGCTATGATACAGAATCAGAATTGCCTAGACATAGTAAGGACTTGCTGAGTCTAATTATGATGGTTGCCAAAAAAGCAATTACTAGAAAATGGAAATCATAGTCTAAAACAACTAAACTAGAAGTGATGAATACAGCAACAGAAATAAAACAACTGGAATTGGGATCTTTAGAAAAGGTTAGGAGCAAATTACATAAGATAAAATGAGGATTGTGGGAACAATACATACAGGAGAGCAATGATGTTTAAAAGAAGGCAGGATTTGAATAAGCTATGTAATGTTTGACTGACGATTGGGTAGATTATAAATGATGTATAGTGTTTGCAACTAAAAATGTGTCACTATGGTTTGTGATGTAAAATGGTTGCAACTGGGATAATGTCAATATGGTTTGTTTTCATTTATATAAATGCATGATTGCCTTTGTCATAAGTGATAATTTAATAAAGATGCTTCTTGTTTTAAAAAAAAGATGATTTTTATCTAATTTGAATTCCTTTCTGATGACATGTTTTATTTTAAACTGTGAACTAAATCTGAATCAGCAAGGCTGCACCCTTGGTATAGCATGATCTATCATTTATGCTCTGGTAGAATTGTATTACCAGTTTGCAAATTTTCTTTATCGACCATCATTGTTTAAAGAGGCACTATCAATGTTTTTAAAAGTCATGTGACCTCATTGTTTACCAATGATTAACCTTTACCAAGTGCTGTTTTGATCATGTTTCTGCTTTGGATGATGTAACTTGACTGGGAAAGGGGTGTATGCAAAAAGCCTATAAAAACAGTTTTTATACTAACATCTTAGTTTACTGTTTCTACACTGAAATGTGCTTCTTTAAGCTTTGAATATCTTGATCAGACAGGCTGCACTGACACCCAGAAATTTAATTTTATATATTCTGCTATGGATTTGCTTTGTATGGCTTTGGTAACCAGTTATTACCATTGAAAACAAAGCAAAAGTACAAATCTCAACAGAAATGCATTGCTTACTGATGTATTTATTGTGAGGTACAATATCAAGGAACATATCTGTGTGACTTCCTGGTGGGTGAGTTTGGCACAATGGTTAGGGTTTTCACCTCATAGACACAAGGTACAGAGTTTAATTCTAACCTCAGGCTACTAGCTAAACTCAAAATGGCCCTATGGGGTCATTAGAGTTAACAACCATTACTAAAGAGGGCAGGTGAGCTCGGCCCCCTGCACCACTTTAGTAACAGATGCTAATCTAATGCTTCCCCTTCCCTCAACTCTAACCCTTTACCTGACCTTCATAAAAACCTTACCATAACACTGCTACTAAATGTCACAACTGGACACACAAACACACACACAGAAAACATTGTATTGATCCCCTAACCTAACCCTGACCCTAAACCTAAAATATGCAAACTCACACACAAAGATACAGCACCTATCCTTCACCCATCCCTGACCCTAACACATACACATGCACAAGCACTCTCACCCCTCCAACCCCCCTTACCTGTCTTGACATTACTCACCACTGGCATTTCAACTGCTCAGCTATCCATATCATCGACATTAAACAACACCCCCTGCATCTGACGAAGACATGACATTCGACAAAATGCAAGAGAGCCCTATCTATCTTTCTATAGGTTCATAGGTAAGTACTAGGCTAGCTGCCCTTTCAGGCCATTTTTAAGCCTATCCAGTTTCCTTTTTGTGCTTGAAATTACCCATCCCATTTGGTTATAGACTGGCCTTACCCATCTCATGGTTGATAATTATATATGAACCCTAATAAGGTAAACTGGGATCATACCATAGTTAATTTGAGGGGACCCATGCATGTTATAAAGCATTTAGGAGCTTCCACTGTCTATTGGGGCAGACCTGGGGCAAATTTTCTCTTTGCCACCCTGAGATCTAAGTTGTGTTGAAAATGGACAGGCATGAACTTTATGTGTATATGTGTATTGGGAGTCTGTTCCATGGCATTGGTATTCTCTGCAAAATATAGCTGTCCTTCCAAACTGTTCTGCTGATGTTGTTGAAGAGGTTTAAATCCCTAGACTGAGTATTTGTTATGACATTTGACTTGCTGATGTGCAGTAAATCCACAGTAATTGGTCAAAGGATGCCCCCTATACCAGACACATGTCACCTCTTATCAGTCTGTAAGATACCGAGTAGAGTGACAGAGATTTGAGTTGGTCCACTTATGACATGTTCTTTAAGCCTTGTATCCTTTTAGTAAGATATGTCTGTGGGAGTTCCAGTTGTTTAATGTGTATGGATAGATACATGCCAAAGGGGGCATTATATTCAATGACTGGCCTAATGAGGGCTGAGTAAAGGGGGACAATGGCATCCCTAGAACTAGGCACAGCTCCTTTGTTTATAAGTTGTGCAATATAGAAGGACTTTCTTACAATTGAAACATGTTAGTCAAAAGTTTGACCACTGTCCACATAGGTTCCCAAATCCCCAATAACTGCATCAACTCTTAGGGGAGTATTGTCAATATGGTAGTTCCCTGGGGTCAGTGACTTCCCAAAGGATATGATAATGCATTTTTGGCATTTAGTTTCAGACCATGATTTTGACACCAGTTATTTATTTGAGACCCACCTTTCTGCAGGATGGCTAAGTCATTTACAGTCATTTGCAAACTTAGTCAGACAGAGCTGTTTGGTACTGGCTTTTACTTCAGAAAAGTAGATGCCAAACAGGAGCAGTACTAGCACAGAACCCAGGAGGACTCCACTGGTGACTGGTGCCTTTGTGAAGGTAACCTCTCCTGTTTTGATTATCTGCATTCTATCTGTGAGTCAGCTGGCAATCCAACAGGTGACACAGGGGTCTATTCCCAGTTTATTTAACTTTTCTATAATGCCTGAGTGGGGAATTGTGTCAAAAGCTTTGGTCAGGTTGAGGTATGTGCTGTGTACCATTTTGCCTTCGTTTATTACTTTGGTGACCTTTTCAAAAAAGCCACCAGGTTGAGTAAGCATGGCATGCCCTTGACAAATCCAGTCTGAGACAGGTCCAGTGTTTGGAGGTTCCATATGTCCTATTAATTTCATGATATGTCTTTCCATGGCTTTACATATGAGGCTGGTCAGACTTTGGGTCTCTAATTGCCTGGGTTTGTGGAAAGTCCTCTCTTATGCAGGGGAATGACTGCAGCTGTTATCCATTTACTTAGTACAAAACCTGTATGGATGTTGAGATGGAACAGTGCTGTTAAAGGTGTGGCTAAATTGTGCTTCATTCTATCTAAGAAGCACCAGGGATATTGTCAGGACCCATCAATGCAGTATTTTTAGTTTTTTATAGCACTTTTAGGACTTGTCTTGTGTGATAGCTGGAGGCGAGCCAGTTTCAGGTATATCTTGAAGGACAGATGGAGGAGAGGGGAAAGGGGGTAAAGTTCTAGTTACATTTATTGGCCAGTAAGCTCACTATATCTTCAACCTCAGTGCAGGTAACATTGTTCACAATTAGCTCAGTATATTGCTGCAGTGTGTTTTTGAGATTACAAACATGACAAAAACGCCGAGTGTCTTTGGCTTGGATAGCTATTTTAGTCTCAATCTTGGCTTTGGTGGATTTTAATAAGTTCCTGAGTTGTTTATTTATTTCATTGACAACAGCTCTAACATTCTGGGAATGACTCTTCTTACTTTTGGTCAAAATGATTTTCCTTTTATTATAATGCTTATTGATATTATGGTTCCACCATGTCAGTTTGTTTCTGGGGTTTTCTCTGTACTTGTTCCTATGGGATACAGCTGCATCTATGCAGCTATTTAAATGCTGCTATTGTCTGGTGGTATATATTTCTGTGTATTCAGTGGAGTTAACTTGGTTTGGTGGGGATTTGAAGCTTGCCAATGTATCACTCAGAAGTAGGTAGTTTGTCTTAAAGAAATTTCTAAAGGTACCTTGGGTGGAAGGGATCCCTGGTTTTACTTTTATTTTGAAGGAGTCTGTTTTATGGTCAGACCTAACAAGTGATGAAGATAGGCAATGGATGGTGCAAGATGCTATCAGAGTAACATACACGTTAGCAAAGACTTCAGAGCAAGAACCCAAACAAAATTTGACTAAAGTTAAGCATTAATTACTTGCGTTAATGATGTATGTAAAATTGTACACAATCACCATGGTGACTTCAAACTATATAATTTTAGTGAAGTAGAAGTAAGTTGTTTATGGGCGGACTTGTTTGAGAAAGGTCTAACTTTTCTTCTGGACAGATGTTCTAGTATTGATAAAGTTTTATCACATTTCAAAACTTTTACCAGGAAGTTAAACTGTGCTTTTTACTTTAGAAATGGCCACAGTGGTACTTTTGTTCTGAGTACGAACATAAAAAAGACTAGTGAATCTATCCCTCCACCTAATCCTATGGTACTCTTGTTCGAAAAACGTTGTGAGGCTGATTTCAGGGATTACTTTAAAAACAGGTTCAGGGGGAATATCTGTAACAACATATCATTGGATGAAAGGGCCTTATTAAAGGAAATCACTCAGAATAAAAAATTAAGGTCAATGAAACCTGATAAAGGTGGAAGTCTGGTAGTCATGGATACTAATGATTGCGTATCAGAATATTTAATATTCTATACTCTGATACCTATGAGGAGGTTTCTGTTAATGAAGTTAACATAGCATACAGGAACATTGTTCTAACATTAGGAGACATGTATTTGGAAATTTGATTACTACAGATGTATACAATTTTGTAATGGTCCATGACCCCAGAATCCCCACTATCTTCGGGATCCCTAAAATTCATAAAAACTTGATTGATCCACTCATGCGCCCGATTTTTGATACTAAGCCTCTTGCTGTGAGGTGACAACGCAACCACTGCACTATTGCGCCATTTTTTAAATATCTTTCTTTTTTTATGAATTTAGGGAACGAACTGATAAACAACTTGAGGGTCTTTATAAACTTAGTACTAGAAAATAACTAGTATTGCCATGGGGGCAGTAGGTGCTCCAATGTTTGCTAATGCTGTACTTTCGTATTGGGAGAACTGATTTAGTTTGAATTCTGAATTTAAAGATAATTGGGTGTACTACGGCCGCTTTTTCGATGACATGATTTTCTTTTGGACAGGAGGTATAGATAAATTAGAAGAATTTTGTTAACTACTTACACTCCTTCGCTGATTTTTTAAAGTTCATGATGGACATACAGTCAGATTCTGTTAACTTTTTAGATATTACTGTTAGAAAGAACCAAGAGAAAAGATGTTTCAAATCGACTATTTATCGTGAGCTGACATACACAAATTCTTTTTTACATTTTGATAGTATGCACCTGGTTCACCAAAAGAAGTCAAAGGTCAAGGGACAATATGTCAGACTGTCTAGGATGATTATGGGTGATATGGAATTTTTTAGGGAATGTGACAAATTAAACAATATGTTTAATGTGAGAGGTTACCAATATTTCTTCGTATGTGAAATCCTAGCTGAAGTTAAAGAAAGAAGAAAGAAGAAAGTCTGGCCATTTTTTACCACTTTTGGGTTCTTCAGGCAGTAACCTGATTGGAGTAAACAGGGCACAAGCTTTTTCTAAAGATTATAATAAAGCTTGTGTTCTAACATACAACTACAAGGATTTTTTTTAACTGAGACGAGCAGCACCACGGGGCTAAGGTTAAACTATTCCCGGTGCCCGAAAGTCTGCTCTTTGAATTTTCCCTTAGAACTAGCTAGTTAATAAGCAGTGGCACTAAAATTATTTGCATACCTGTGACTAGCATTTGCTCTAAAACTCACTAAAAAGCACTAGGAAACCTTAATTTGTTAAAAGTACTCTCCTCTCCTTGGTAATAAGGAGAAAATAGTCATAGGCACTAGACAGCCTACAATTGCAAGTACCTTGCCAAAAAGTAAGGGAAAACAGCTCTTGTACTACACAAAGAAAGCACCTAATCGGGCATGTCCAAGGGTCAGCTTCCAGTGATTTCTCCTGTCCACCTGGTGAATCTGGGCATACTGGGGCAATGCAGCAATTGCCTCATGTACACAGACAACCCTCTCCTCCTACCATCAAACACTCCAACCTGTGAGAGATGCACTTACATAGCCAAACTGGTAGCAAAGCAATCTCCAGCTAAGATTGTGCTAGACAGTCAAGAGAAGAAGGTTAACATCCACGCAACACCTCAAACACACAGTCCTTCAAAACCCACACCACCAAAACCCACACATAGCAACACAAAATATATATATATATATATATATATATATATATATATATATATATATATATATATATATATATATATATATATACACACACACATATATATATATATATATATATATATATATATATATATATATATAAATACACAAACACACATATATATATATATATATATATATATATATATATATATATATATATATATAGATATATATATATATATATATATATGTATATATATATATATATATATATAGAGTCTCTTAACATTAACCTGCCCAAGCAACAAGGACCCCCGAAGCTGAAACGCAAAGAAACACCTTTTTTAGGCAAGGCTCAAATTCTAAACCTACCACCCTAGAAAACAAAAATGGGAAGAAACTGAGGGTAATGCTGCTCAATGCCAGAAGTCTAAATCTCAAAATGCACGCACTTGAGGCCCTTCTCAGTATGGAGAACATCGATGTCTGTGCTGTAACTGAAACCTGGTTCAAGGCTCCTGAGAGCACCCCAGCACTATTAGGTTTTACCTCATATCATGCGTTCCGGCCCCAAAACCCTGACCACACCACAAAAGGAGGGGGTGTATCCATATTCATAAAGGATACCCACACCTCCAGGTTGGTGGCAATGCACGGCTTCGGAAACCATCCAGGTGCAACTAACCATAGGCAAAACTGCTCTACAAATTGTAGCATGCTACAGGCCACCCTCTCAAACTCAGGTACCCCACACAGCCTTCCTGAAGACACTGGAGGGTATAAATGTATCTCCAAACACCATCATATTGGGTGACTTCAACTACCTGAATATAGACTGGGAACATTACTCAAGCCCTAACTTTCTAGCCCAACGGTTCCTGGAGTTCATAAATTCAAATGCCATGGAACAGCTAGTCACTGTTCCCACGAGAGGAGAAAATATACTAGATCTCATTATCACAAACATGGGGACAAAATGCTCCACACGAAGTATATCCCTCATTGGTGAGATCTGATCATAAACTAATCTCACTGGAAATCCACATCCCGCCCACCCCAAACAAAAGACCACAGTGAAGAACTTCTCTAAAGCAAACTTCACACTACTCAAGACTGGTGTGGTATCCTTCAAGGCCCCTGAGCCAGTGGAAACCACAACCAAAGCTGCGGAAGCCCTTACAAATGCCTTCTATGAACACCTCCAGGACTGCATGGATCAGGCAATCCCAAATAAAACCAAGACTCTTTCCACAAAGGGCAAACATCCAGTCTGGTGGACCCCAGCCATTAACAAACTTTACAATAAGAGGAGAAAGCTATTACATGATAGAACAAAATCCATAAAAGGGAAGTCACCCCTGATCATTATTAGTAAAAATACGAGCACTCATAAAATCAACTAAGGCCAATTTGGAGAAAAATTGCCATGGATTCAAAGGACAATCATAAGGCCTTTTCAGCTATGTTAGGAACCTGGGTGGAAACTCCCACATATGCTCAGAATTAGTCCAAAATGATACAAAAATCACTGAACCCACAGACATTGCCAACATACTGGCAGACAGGTTCAGTGCAAACTTCACCCCTCTCCCCTAAAGGAGAGATAACTATCCCGGCGGAGTGTAGCCTCCCAGACATCTGAAATGCGCAGGTGAAAGCTGCTCTCTCTAAAGCTAAAACACAGCATCAATGGGACCGGATGGTGTCCCCGGCTGTGTGCTACACGAGCTAAATGAGGAATTAAACCCGCACATAAGGCAGCTGTTTAATCTCAGCCTTACCACAGGATACGTGCCCAAGGAGTGGCGTGACGGCAACTGTGGTCCCACTCCACAAAGGTGGTGCCTCTACGGACCCTGGTAATTACCACCCCATAAGCTTAACAAGTCTAGTCTGCAAAGCTATGGAGAGGATCATAATGGAGCTCATAAACAAAGATATAGGGGACTTGCAGACATTAGACCCGACCCAGTTTGGCTTCGTCAAGGGCAGATCATGCCTTTTGAACTTGGTCGACTTCTTCGAAACAGTCACCAAGGCCATTGATGAGGGAAAGGCAGTCCATACAGGCTACCTTGACCTTGCAAAGGCCTTCGACACAATACCCCACTCGGGTATTGTAGAAAAACTTACCAGCTTAAATGTAAACCCATATGTCACAAGATGGGTTGCAAACTGGCTTAAGGACAGAACCCACAGGGTTAGAGTTGCTGGCGCTATGTCAGACTCCAAGCCGGTCACAAGTGGTGTCCCACAGGGCTCAGTCCTTGGCCCCCTATTGTTCGGCATCTACTTCTCAGAAGTACAGGCCAACATGGGAGGACTTTGGCTGACAAAGTTTGCAGACGACTGCAAACTGGGCGCCATAGTGGAAAGTGCATTGGACACGGATATCCTTCAGAAGGGACTCACAGAAACAGATAGCTGGTGCCAGAGCCATGGCCTGAAGTTAAACGCCAAAAAATGTATAGTCATACCCTTCGGGAAAAACAAGGTAACCCCAAGCTACCATATAGGTGGCAATCCACTAAGCACAGAAGAGGTTATCAGGGACCTGGGGACCCAGGTTGACAGTGGCCTTTCTTTGACACTCATGTTGCTAAAGTGGTTAGAAAGACCTTCTACATTGCCCACCTGATCATGAAGGGATTCACATCCAGATCTAGTGAGGTCATTGTTCCCCTGTACTCTTCACTTATCAGACCAATGATCGAGTACAATGCCCCATTCGGGATGTATCTCACCCGACATCTGCAGCAATTGGAGAGACCCCAAAAGTTCCTCACCAAAAGGATAAAGGGACTCCAAAATCTGTCATATGCTGCCAGATTGAAGAAACTCCAGCTCTATTCAGTTGCATACCATCTGCTCAGAGGTGACATGTGCCTGACATACAAGGCCATGTCCAACCCAGAATTAATGGACATGCTCCACCTCAAAAAATCCAAATCCACCAAAACCACTAGAGCAAGCGACCTAAACCTTAGCACGGATATAAATAGGACGTGCTGGAGGGATAGATTTATCACTCAGAGACTCCCTATGCTGTGGAATAAAATCCCGATCCATGTGAGGCAGAGCACCTCGCTGGCACTGTTCAAGAGAAATCTTGACCTGTGGATGGGAGATCGTAGGTTTATCCCAGGAATCATCTCTGTGTCACTGCTGGACAGAGGCACAACAAACTAATGGGCACAGTATTTTTTCATATAAGGGGTGGCGTAAGCCACAAAAATTTGGGCTAGGCTTATAAATGCCTTAGGGCAGATAGCCTAGTATAAACCTATGAACCTATGAACCTATGAACCACCCCCAAAGACAACCAAAGCATCACATAGCTCACAACACCAGTGTGCCACCCAACAGCAGCCGCTAAGGCAAGACAATGTACCCAACACTTTAGTCATAGGTGACTCTATAGTCAGGCACACTGATGTACCACTTACCAGGCTGAACAAGGAGAAAATTGCAGTTAGTTGCCTGTCAGGTGCCAGGATCCGCCACATAATGCATGCACTCAAGTCACTCCACAAGAGGTACAGATATGACTCTGTCATTGTCCATGTTGGAGTGAATGACTTGAGACATACCTCCCTGGACTACATGAAAAGAGACATGGAAGAGCTCTCGGATCATGTAGCCCAGGCAGGTATGACCCTAGACTGAGTAGCATCCTGCCATTGCCCAGAATGAGACCACAGTATGAGGACAAAATGATTGACTTCAATAATTGGCTAAGCTTCTGGTGTCATTCAAAGGGGATCCAGTATCTGTCTGCCTGGGATGACATGATCAACAAACCACAATGCTTTGCAAGAGATGGCTTGCACCTGTCACCCCTGGGATTCAGGTTACTGGCTAAGGCTCTTGTCACCCCTATAGTGCCTTTTTTAGGCAAGGTTCAATGGACAAAACTACCACCTTGTAATGGGTACAAGCAAGCAAAATCTGAAGGTAATGCTACTCAAAGCTAGAAGTCTAAACCTCAAGATGCACTCTCTCGAGGCTCTCCTAAAAATGGAGAACATAGATATCTGTGCAGTAACTGAGACCTGATTCAAAGCTCCAGAGAGTACCCCTGCAATACCAGGCTACAACTCATACAACACTTTTCGGCCACCAAACCAAGACCAAAACATTAAAGGTGGAGGAGTGTCCATATTCACCAAGGATATTCACACCTCCAGGCTGGTTGCCCAACACAATGCATTTGAAATTCTCCAGGTGCAACTAACACTAGGTAAGACTGCAATACAAATTTTAGCTTGCTACAGATCCCCCACCATGCCCCAAGATTCTCATGACACCTTTCTAAACATACTGGAAAATATTAAGATACAACCAAACACCTTAATACTGGGTGATTTCAACTACCCTGCCATTAACTGGGAAAACTACTCCTGTACCAATACCTTTGCTCAACGGTTCTTGGAATTCATAAATTGCAATGCCCTAGAAAAACGAATTCATAGTCCCACCAGGGGTACCAATATTTTAGACCTGGTCATTACCAACATGGGAGATCAATTCTCCACACCAGTGGTCACCCCCTCGTTGGTCAGATCAGACCATAAGCCAATCACCCTTGGCATCCACATCCCACCCCAACCCCCCCCTTTAAGGAAACCTCCGTAAAAAAACTTCTCCAAAGCCAACTTCATGCTTCTCAAGTCATAAGTAAGAAACTTCATGACACCCATGTAGATGGGAAGTGGAAGTTCAACTGCTGAATCCTACACTAAGGTGCTGTACAAGCACATTCACTCATGCATGGACCGAGCCATCCCAAATAGAACCAAGATGCTGTCCTCTAAAAAAAGGAAGCCAATCTGATGGTCTTCTGCCATAAACAAGCTGTACAACAGAAGGAAGAAACTGTTGCAGAAAAGAGGAAGAACCCAGAATTCAAAAAAACTCCCTCACCAGCCTCAATAGAAAGCTGAGATCCTTCATAAAATCTTCCAAAGCTAGTTACGAAAACAAAATTGCCAAAGATTCCAAAGACAACCACAAGGCATTCTATATCTGTGTCAAGAATCTAAATGGCAATACTCAGATCTGCTCTGAGCTACAGCAGAATGGCACTAGATATACTCATCCCAAGGATATTGCCAATATCCTGGCAGATAGATTCAGTGCCCACTTCACCACCTTCTCATCCCCTACAGGGCCCATCTCAATACCAACAGAATGCCAAATTCCAGTAATCACGGCCACTCAGGTAAAAACCGAACTCTCCAAAGCCAAGAATACAGCATCCATGGGACCAGAACACATCCTGGGCTGTGTACTGCATGAGCTACAAAATTAACTTGCACCTCACCTATGTGTCATATTTAATCATAGCCTCACCTCAGGCTTCATGCCCACAGAGTGGCGCACAGCTACAGTCATCCCACTCCACAAGGGGGATCCACTTTGGATCCTGGTAACTACCGTCCCATCAGTCTGACGAGACTGATCTGCAAGGCCATAAAATGTATTATCATGGAACTTATAAACAAAGACATTGGCAACCTTCAAACACTGGACCCCACCCAGTTTGGGTTCATAAAGGGCCGAGCTTGCCTCCTGAACCTGATCGACTTCTTTGAATCAGTCTCCAGAGCCGTGGATGAGGGTAAGGTGGTTCACACTGCCTACTTGGACCTCACCAAGGCTTTTGGCAATATCGCCCTCTCTGGAATTATAGCTAAACTTACTAAGATGGGCATTAATCCCTACGCCACTCAATGGGATGCAAACTGGCTTACTGAAAGAACACACACTATAAAAGCAGCTGATTCCAAATCCAGCTTCATACAAGTGACAAGTGGCATACCGCAGGATTCTGTCCTGGGACCACTCTTGTTTGGCATCTACTTCTCTGAAGTAAAGGCCAACACTAAGGGACTCTGGTTTACAAAGTTCACAGATGACTGCAAGCTGGAAGCCATTATTGAATCCCCAAATGATGTGGATATACTACAAAATGGACTTAGGGAAACAGATGCCTAGTGCTAGAGCCATGGGCTCAAGCTAAATGCCAAAAAATTTATAGTTGTCCCCTTTGGGAAAAAACACATACCTGTGAACTACCACATAGGTGGCAGTACACTAAACAATGAAAGTGTGATAAGAGACCTAGGGACACAGGTGGACAGTGGCCTCACCTTTGATAACCACATAGCCACAAAAGTTAGAAAATCCTTCTATCTGGCACACCTCATCACAAATGGCTTTTCATCCAGAAAAAAGGAGGTCATTGTCCCTCTGTACTCATCCCTCATTAGACCCATTATAGAATACAATGCCCCGTTTGGTATGTACCTCACAAGACATCTGCAACAACTAGAAAAGCTAGATAAATACCTAACAAAAATAATCACAGAACTAAAGCAGATGGCTTATGCTGACCGTCTAAAAAAACTCCATATATACTCTGTTGTATATCGCCTACTCAGAGGTGATCACTGCCTAACATACAAGGCCATGTCAAACCCAGAGTTGTTGGACATGCTACACTTAAAGAAATCCCAATCCCTCTGAGCCACACACTTCAGGGATCTTACCCTTGTCATCACGATGAATAGAACATGCTGGAGGGATAGGTTCCTGACCCAGAGACTCTCCATACTCTGGAACAGGCTGCCCATACATGTCAGGCAGAGCGCCTCAATGGCCCTCTTCAAGAGGAACCTTGACGATTGGATAGAAGATAGGAAATTCACCCTGGGGATCACATCAGTGGAGTTCAGGAAAGTAAATATTTGTGGGAAGCAATACCCAGGGAATCGTTAGGCCGATAGCCTAGTACCTACGTATGAACCTATGAACCTATAAGAATTGGTGAATATTTGGGCCTGATCAAGAACATTTAGATCAGGTGGGTAAAAAGCTAATGGTAGTTTATATGAAGGCTGTATGCATTAAAGGATTATTGGAAAGACCAATGAAAGAAGCAGTATTTGGCAAAATGACTAAAATGTGGCTGTTGTTCACATTGCCCCTTTGTTAGAGAGGGTGTATCAATAGATTTGGCAGGATATGGTGGTATCAATATGAACAAGGCATTTTATTGTGGAAGTAAAGGTGTGGTATACCAAGTTTTGTGTGATGACTGTGATTCATTTTATTCAGGACAAACCAAGCTCAATTTGAGAAAAAGGATATACCAACACCTTTACAATATAAGGAGGAAAGTTTCTAAAAATGCATTATATAAGTAAATAGAAAAAAATCCATCCCACAAATTCAAGTTTGCTACTATTAACCAAGCAAGATCTTGGACAGAGAGGGGGACCATTAAATGACTTACTGAAATTTTTGGAACTTTAATGGCAGCTAAAAATGAATGCCACCATATATCCAGGATTAAATGAATCTGTTTCCTTGTCTAGTTTTTTGAAACTAAGAGCTGTGTTCTTTTTATGGTATTAATAAAACAACTTTTGAACAGTATTTTTATAATAGCAGTATTTTATTGTTGTTGGAAAGAGTTTGATTAATATTTATAAGAGACCTGCCCCCTGGATTCAGTAAACTTCCATTCAGGAATAGCTTATTCCTGCACAGAAGGGACCATTCCCGTGTAGGACGGCAGAGCGCCATGCATATTCATGAAGGCGTGCTGCTGTGCTGTAAAGTGGACACAGTTCCATGTACGAGTGCAGGGGGTGTGTCTGCGAGCAGTGCTCTCACAATACACATGCCCCCTGCACACCAGAATTGCCATACGACGATTTAAATAGAGCGAGAACTCCCATGACACCCCAACCCGTCAGGGTAAGAAATCTGGACAAAGCCATAAGGGGCAATCATCCCTACAAAGACAGAAAGTTAATAGAATAACAGGTTTAGCATAAGCATGAATTTTCGGCAGGATATGAATTAAAAACACATACCTCCCAACCCGTCAGAGTAAGAAATATGGACAAAGCCATAAAGCCAGAAAGTTGACAGAATAACTGGTTTAGCATTAGCAGGAATTTTAGGCAGACTATGAAGTCCATAACACACACCTCCCAACCCATCAGAGTAAGAAACCTGGACAAAGCCATAAGGGACAATTGTCCCTACAAAACCAGAAAGTTGATAGAATAACAGGTTTAGCACTAGCATGCATATTCTGAAGGGTATGAATTAAAAACATAACAAATATTTTTTTTTTCACATATGCAATAAAGTTTAAGTGTAGCTGTGCGGATGTGCACAGAGTGGCGCACAGCAATGGTTATTCTGCTCCACAAAGGTGAAGCCACAACAGACCCCGGGAACTATCGCCCTATAAGCCTGACTAGCTTGGTCTGCAAAGCTATGGAGCGCATTATCATGGATCTCATTAACAGAGACATTGGAAACCTCCAAACACTGGACCCAACCCAGTTCAGCTTTGTTAAGGGCAGATCATGCCTCCTAAATCTGGTGGACTTCTTTGAGACAGTTACCAAGGCTATAGATGAGGGAAAGGTGGTCCACACAGCCTACCTAGACCTCACAAAGGCCTTCGACACTATTCCCTACTCAGGTATTATAGACAAGCTCACCAGCCTGAACATAAATCCCTACGTCATGAGATGGGTTGCCAACTGGCTCATGGACAGAACTCACATGGTAAGAGTTGCAGGAGCTAGGTCTGACTCTAAACGTGTTACAAGTGACGTTCCCCAGGGCTCAGTCTTAGGACTCCTCCTGTTTGACATATACTTCTCAGAGGTACAGGCAAGCACAGGAGGACTATGGCTCACCAAGTTCACAGACGACTGTAAACTAGGGGCTATAATTGACTCTCTGGCTGACACAGACATCCTCCAAAAGGGTCTCACTGAGACAGATACCTGGTGTCAAAACCATGGTCTCAAGCTAAATGCCAAAAAGTGCATAGTCATCCCCTTTGGAAAAAACAAAGTACCCACAAACTAGGTGGTAGCTCCCTAAATACAGAAGATGTAATAAGGGATCTGGGGACCCAAGTAGATAGTAACCTCTCCTTTGATAATCACATTGCCAAAGTGGTTAGAAAATCCTTCTATGTGGCCCACCTAATCACAAATGGCTTTTCATCCAGAAAAAAAGAGGTCATTGTCCCCCTGTACTCATCCCTCATTAGACCCATTATAGAATACAATGCCCCATTTGGTATGTACCTCACAAGACATCTGCAACAACTAGAAAAGCCACAGAAATACCTCACAAAAAGAATCACAGGACTAAAGCAGATGGCTTATGCTGACCGTCTAAAAAAACTCCAGCTATACTCTGTTGCATATCGCCTACTCAGAGGTGATCACTGCCTAACATACAAGGCCATGTCAAACCCAGAGTTGTTGGACATGCTACACTTAAAGAAATCCCAATCCCTCTGAGCCACACACTTCAGGGATCTTACCCTTGTCATCACGATGAATAGAACATGCTGGAGGGATAGGTTCCTGACCCAGAGACTCTCCATACTCTGGAATAAGCTGCCCGTACATGTCAGGCAGAGCGCCTCAATGGCCCTCTTCAAGAGGAACCTTGACGATTGGATAGAAGATGGGCAATTTACCCTGGGGATCACATCAGTAGCCCTGCTAGACAGGGGTTCAGGAAAGTAAATATATTTGTAGGAAGCAATAGCCAGGGAATCGTTAGGCCCGATAGCCTAGTACCTACGTATGAACCTATGAACCTATAAGAATTTGTGAATATTTGGGCTTGATCAAGACCGTTTAGATCAGGCGGGTAAAAAGCTAATGGTAGTTTATATGAAGGCTGTATGCATTAAAGGATTATTGGAAAGACCAATGAAAGAAGCAGGATTTGGCAAAATTACTAAAATGTGGCTGTTGTTCACATTGCCCCTTTGTTAGAGAGGGTGTATTAATAGATTTGGCAGGATATGGTGGTATCAATATGAACAAGGCATTTTATTGTGGAAGTAAAGGTGGGGTATACCTAGGTTTGTGTGATGACTGTGATTCATTTTATTCAGGACAAACCAAGCTCAATTTGAGAAAAAGGATATACCAACACCTTTACAATATAAGGAGGAAAGATTCTAAAAATGCATTATATAAGTAAATAGAAAAAAATCCATCTCACAAATTCAAATTTACTACTATTAACCAAGCAAGATCTTGGACAGAGAGGGGGACCATTAAATGACTTACTGGAATTTTTGGAACTTTAATGGCAGCTGAAAATGAATGCCACCATATATCCGGAAAACCACAAATACCCCCCGCCCAGAAAACCACAGTGAAAAACTTCTCTAAAGCAAATTTCACACTCCTCAAAACCGAGGTGGAATCCTTCAAAGCCCCTGGGCCTGTGGAAAATATGGCCCAGACCTCAGAATCCTTTATAAACGCATTCTATGAACACCTTCAGGAATGCATGGATCATGCGATCCCAAATAAAACCAAGACCCAATCCTCCAAAGGCAGACGTCCTGTCTGGTGGACCCCAGCCATAAACAAACTATACAATGGAAGGAGGAAGCTACTAAATGATAGAGCAAAATCCCAAAAAGGGAAGGCATCACTGATCAGTATTAGCAAAAAACTACGGGCACTCATAAAATTGTCTAAGGTCAGCTTCAAGAGAAAAATTGCACAGGACACTAAGGATAATCACAAGGCTTTCTTTAGTTATGTTAGAAACCTGGGTGGTAATTCTCAAATATGCTCAGAATTAGTCCAAAATGACAAAAAATACACTGAACCCACAGACATTGCCAACATCCTAGCTGACAGGTTCAGCGCAAACTTCTCCCCGCCACCAAAGGGCAAATATCTATCCCAGCAGAGTGCTGCCCCTGACATATCAGATGCTCAGGTAAGAGCCGCCTCCAAAGAAAAAACACAGCATCAATGGGACCAGACGGTGTCCCGGGCTGCGTCCTACATGAACTCCAAGAAGAGCTAAACCCAAACATAAAACTACTATTCAATCTCAGCCTTACTACAGGATATATGCCCAAAGAGTGGCGTACAGCAACAGTGGTCCCTCTCCATAAAGGTGGTGCCTCAATGGATCCTGGAAACTATTGCCCCATAAGCCTGACTAGCTTGGTCTGCAAAGCTATGGAAAGGATCATCATGGACCTCATAAATAAAGATATTGGGGACCTACAGACACTGGATCCTACCCAGTTTGGCTTTGTTAAGGGCAGGTCCTGCCTCTTAAACCTGGTTGATTTCTTTGAAACAGTCACCAAGGCCATTGGAGGGAAGGTGGTCCACACAGCCTACCTGGACCTCGCAAAAGCCTTCAATACAATACCCCACTCGGGAATTATAGATAAGCTCACCAGCTTAAATATAAACCCCTATGTCACTAGATGGATTGCAAACTGGCTCAAGGACAGAACCCACATGGTTAGAATTGCTGGAGCCATGTCAGACTCCAAACCAGTTACAAGTGGTGTCCCACAAGGCTCAGTCCTGGGACCTCTCTTGTTCAGTATATATTTCTCGGAGGTACAGGCCAACACGGAAGGACTGTGGCTGACCAAGTTCGCAGATGACTGCAAACTGGGCACCATAATCTACTCTCCAGCCGACACAAGCATCCTCCAAAAGGACCTCATAGAAACAGACAACTGGTGCCAGAGCCATGGCCTCAAGCTAAATGCCAAAAAGTATATAGTCATCCCCTTTGGCAAAAACAAAGTACCCACAAATTACCACATAGGTGGTAATCCATTAAGTACAGAATAAGTAATTAGGGACCTGGGGACCCAAGTTGATAGCAATCTCTCATTTGGCAACCACGTGGCCAAAGTGGTTAGAAAAATATTTTATATAGCCCACCTAATCATGAAGGGATTCACATCTAGATCAGGGGAGGTCATTGTGCCTCTTTACTCATCCCTCATCAGGCCCATAATTGAGTACAATGCCCCTTTTGGGATGTACCTTACCAGACACCTACAGCAACTGGAAAGACCCCAAAAGTACCTCAGCAAGAGGATCAAAGGGCTCAAACAGATGCCATATGCTGCCCGGTTAAAGAAACTCCAGCTCTACTCAGTGGCATACCGCCTGTTCAGAGGTGATCTTTGCCTGACGTGTAAAGCCATGTCCAACCCGGAATTAATGGACATGCTGCACCTCAGAAAATCCAAATTCCATCGAGCTACACGCTTGAGAGACTTGAACCTCAGCACTGAAATAAATAGGACATGCTGGAGGGACAGATTCATAACCCAGAGGCTCCCTTCACTCTGGAATAAAATCCCAGTCCAGGTTAGGCAGAGTACCTCATTGACTCTCTTCAAGAGGAATCTTGATGAGTGGCTGGGAGATTGTAGGTTTACCCTGGGTATCACTTCTGTGTCACTGTTAGACAAAGGCACAGTATACTAACCTCGAAAAAGGGCATAGCAAAATAAGTTTAAAATGGGTGGTGAAAGCCAAACACATTCTGGCTAGGCTTATAAATGCCCTAGGGCAGATAGCCTAGTGTGAACCTATGAACCTATGAACCTAAATGAATCTGTTTCCTTGTCTAGTTTTTTGAAACTAAGAGCTGTGTTCTTTTTACGGTATTAATAAAACAACTTTTGAACAGTATTTTTATAATAACAGTATTTAATTGTTGTTGGAAAGAGTTTGATTAATATTTATGAGACCTGCCCCCTGGATTCAGTAAACTTCCATTCAGGAATAGCTTATTCCTGCACAGAAGGGACCATTCCCATGCAGGATGGCAGCGCGCCATGCATATTCATGAAGGCATGCTGCCGTGCTGCAAAAAGTGGACACAGTTCCATGTACGAGTGCAGGGGGTGTGTCTGCGAGCAGTGCTCTCACAATACACATGCCCCCTGCACACCAGAATTGCCATACGACAATTTAAATAGAGCGAGAATGCTCATGACACCCCATCCCGTCAGGGTAAGAAATCTGGACAAAGCCATAAGGGACAATCGTCCCTACAAAGCCAGAAAGTTAATAGAATAACAGGTTTAGCATAAGCATGAATTTTCAGCAGGATATGAATTACAAACACATACCTTCCAACCCGTCAGAGTAAGAAATATGGACAAAGCCATAAAGCCAGAAAGTTGATAGAATAACAGGTTTAGCATTAGCAGGAATTTTAGGCAGAGTATGAAGTACATAACACACACCTCCCAACCCATCAGAGTAAGAAATCTGGACAAAGCCATAAGGGACAATTGTCCCTACAAAACCAGAAAGTTGATAGAATAACAGGTTTAGCACTAGCATGCATATTCTGAAGGGTATGAATTAAAAACATAACAAATATTTTTTTTTTCACATATGCAATAAAGTTTAAGTGTAGCTGTGTGGATGTGCACAGAGTGGTGCACAGCAACGGTTATTCTGCTCCACAAAAGTGAAGCCCCAATGGACCTAGGGAACTATCACCCTATAAGCCTGACTAGCTTGGTCTGCAAAGCTATGGAGCGCATCATCATGGATCTCATTAACAGAGACATTGGAAGCCTCCAAACACTGGACCCAACCCAGTTCAGCTCTGTTAAGGGCAGATCATGCCTCCTAAATCTGGTGGACTTCTTTGAGACAGTTACCAAGGCTATAGATGAGGGAAGGGTGGTCCACACAGCCTACCTAGACCTTGCAAAGGCCTTCAACACTATTCCCTACTTAGGTATTATAGACAAGCTCACCAGCCTGAACATAAATCCCTACTTCACGAGATGGGTTGCCAACTGGCTCATGGACAGAACCCACATGGTAATAGTTGCAGGAGCTAGGTCTGACTCTAAACCTGTTACAAGTGACGTTCCCCAGGGCTCAGTCCTAGGACCCCTCCTATTTGGCATATACTTCTCAGAGGTACAGGCAAGCACAAGAGGACTATGGCTCACCAAGTTCACAGATGACTGTAAACTAGGGGCTATAATTGACTCTCTGGCTGACACAGACATCCTCCAAAAGGGTCTCACTGAGACAGATACCTGGTATCAAAACCATGGTCTCAAGCTAAATGCCAAAAAGTGCAGTCATCCCCTTTGGAAAAAACGAAGTACCCACAAACTAGGTGGTAGCCCCCTAAATATGGAAGATATAATAAGGGATCTGGGGACCCAAGTAGATAGTAACCTCTCCTTTGATAATCACATTGCCAAAGTGGTTAGAAAATCCTTCTATGTGGCCCACCTAATCACAAAAGGGTTTGCATCCAGATCAAAAGAGTTCATTGGGCCCCTCTACACATCACTCATAAGACCCATCATAGAGTGCAATGCCCCATTTGGGATGCACCTTACAAGACACCTGCAACAACTGGAAAGACCACAGAAGTTCCTCACCAAGAAGATCACTGGCCTCAATCAGATGCCCTATGCAGCTTGACTGAAGAAACTCCAGCTGTACTCCTTTGCATACCATCTACTCAGAAGTGATCTCTGCCTGACATACAAGGCCATGCCCAACCCAGAATTGATGGACATGCTCCACCTAAAGAAAACCATATCCCCTTGAGCCACATGCTCCAGGGATCTAAACCTCACCACAACAATAAATAGGATGTGCTGGAGGGATAGATTCCTGTCCCAGAGACTACCCATGCTCTGGAACAAGATTCCAATCTGCATTAGGCAGAGCTCCATGCTAACCCTCTTCAAGAGAAACCTTGACGAGTGGATAGGAAACAGAAAGTTTACCCCAGGGATCACTTCAATGACTCTTCTGGACAGAGGCACAGGGAACTAATCTAAGGGGGTGGTGAAAGCCAACACATTCCGGTTAGGCTTATAAATGCCTTCGGGCAGATAGCCTAGTACCTACCTATGAACCTATGAACCTATGTGCCCGTTGCTTAGCTATGCTTAGCCCAACTGAAATGGCATGATAGGTTAAATAGCAATAGACATCCAGCATAAACATGAGTGCAATAGTGTAGGAATAAGAGTGTACACCTTGCATGTATTCATTATGGTTCGAGCCCCACCAAAGCTATTCCATTTTGTATGTGTAAACATTACAATTTTAATTTATTTGTATATTTATGTAGGAAGTGACTTATATTTCTCAACCAGAGTAGTGTATTAGGCCCATATGTCAGGAGTCAGTGTAATAAAGTAGTGAAACCCCCATATAAACACAGGTGCCCCATACAGTATAGTCACACAAGAATAAATGTAATTACAACACATTGGGGGATGTCAGGGAAGGTAAACAAAATTATAATATGTAATGAATGAAGATTCTATCCCATACTGGTGGTAGTCCAATAAAATAAGACATAAACAATGTTAAGCATTGCACAGCTATGCTAACCGGGTGTAAGCATACTGTACATATGATTGCTAAACAATGAGTAGCCCAGCTACGTAGATTTGCCCATTGGTAAGCAGTGCTGAACCTGCACCTTTAAGCACTGCCAACCTTAGCTAAGCTGGATTGCCCATTGCTTAGCTCAACTCAGCATATTCAAAGCCATCCAATCATGGCAAAGGATGGCTGCATTTAAACCCCGCAGGTGGGAATACAGATCACAACTGGTTGCAGCTCCCCACTGTAGGCAGTATGGCAGGTGGTGGAGAGGGCATGTGCTTTTGGGCGCAGCGCTGGGGCATACAGGAGTCCAGGGTCATGGTAGGACTCCAGGTAAAAAAAAACACGTGCGACTACTGCAGTACCAGTACCAGGGTTCCCAATACAAAGTGGAAGCCTGGGAAAGTCTTGCCCATGATCTCACCAGTGCCACTGGTATCCCTCGGACTGGTGAGCAGGTCCGGCACCACTATGCCGACTTGAAACGGAGGAAGAGGGAGCTCTTGGAACAGTGGGTTTAAGAAGCAAGAGAGAGGAGAGATGTCCCAGCAGTGTGTAAGTATTCATAGCAATACATTTCCAGGCTTGTTGGCTGTTGGTGAAGCACCCACCAAGAGGAGAAATCGCAGAGAGAAGAAATGAGCCACTTTTGAGATTTTAAGTATTTTTCCTCTGTTTATTTGCTAAGTTTTTCTGCATAGCCGCCTATTTTGAGCATTTACTGGCTTGTTAAACTTGATTTCTGCATTAGTAACTGTATTTAGAGCACAACCTAGAGCTGTTTACTGAATTTCCTGTTTGCACTTATTTTTAAAATCTTTTTTTCTCAAAACTTGCATTTTATCTGTCTTTGGCCTAGCACTCTTGTGTGGGGTCATTTACTGCACTGTTATAACTTGTTGATACTTGTGAACCTCTGCTATTTCTGAAAAAACAAAAAAAAAAATCTTGCTTTTTTCCCACTTTTCTGAGATTTAAAAAGTTCAGTTACAGGCTTGCTGTTCTTGAACTGTTTGTAAGTTTCTGTGAGGCCATTTTTTGCTTGGGCTAAAGGGAAGTCTCTCTGTTGATCAGTGGCAGTGAAAAACATTGAGCAGCCTGCCTGTCCCTGTGGAAGTGGTTACTGACTTGAAACTGTAGTTTTATTGGCCATTTTGGGTCAATTCCAAAACTTCTTCATCTTCCTCTCTTAAAACCTGGTTGCCTTGTGGTTTTGGCGCATTTTCAGGCTTGTTGGCTGTTGGTGAAGCACCCACCAAGAGGAGAAAATGCTGAGAGAAGAAAGGAGCCACTTTTGAGATTTTAAGTATTTTTCCTCTGTTTATTTGCTAAGTTTTTCTGCATAGCCGCCTATTTTGAACATTTTCTGACTTGTTAAACTTGATTTCTGCATTAGTAACTGTATTTAGAGCACAACCTAGAGCTGTTTACTGAATTTCCTGTTTGCACTTATTTTTAAAATTATTTTTTTTCCTCAAAACTTGCATTTTATCTGTCTTTGGCCTAGCACTCTTGTGTGGGGTCATTTACTGCACTGTTATAACTTGTTGATACTTGTGAGCCTCTGCTATCTCTGAACAAAAAAAAAAATCTTGCTTTTTTCTCACTTTTCTGAGATTTAAAAAAGTTCAGTTACAGGCTTGCTGTTCTTGAACTGTATGTAAGTTTCTGTGAGGCCATTTTTTGCTTGGGCTAAAGGGAAGTCTCTCTGTTGATCAGTGGCAGTGAAAAACATTGAGCAGCCTGCATGCCCCTGTGGGAGTGGTTACTGACTTGAAACTGTAGTTTTATTGGCCATTTTGGGTCAATTCCAAAACTCCTGCATATTCCTCTCTTAAAACCTGGTTGCCTCGTGGTTTTGGCATCTTTTCAGGCTTGTTGGCTGTTTGGTGAAGCACCCACCAAGAGGAGAAAACGCTGAGAGAAGAAAGGAGCCACCTTTGAGATTTTAAGTATTTTTTCTCTGTTTATTTGCTAAGTTTTTCTGCATAGCCGCCTATTTTGAGCATTTTCTGGCTTGTTAAACTTGATTTCTGCATTAGTAACTGTATTTAGAGCACAACCTAGAGCTGTTTACTGAATTTCCTGTTTGCACTTATTTTTAAAATCGTTTTTTTCTCAAAACTTGCATTTTATCTGTCTTTGGCCTAGCACTCTTGTGTGGGGTCATTTACTGCACTGTTATAACTTGTTGATACTTGTGAACCTCTGCTATCTCTGAAAAAAAAAACAAAAAAAAATCTTCCTTTTTTCCCACTTTTCTGAGATTTGAAAAAGTTCAGTTACAGGCTTGCTGTTCTTGAACTGTTTGTAAGTTTCTGTGAGGCCATTTATTGCTTGGGCTAAAGGGAAGTCTCTCTGTTGATCAGTGGCAGTGAAAAACATTGAGCAGCCTGCCTGCCCCTGTGGAAGTGGTTACTGACTTGAAACTGTAGTTTTATTGGCCATTTTGGGTCAATTCCAAAACTCCGTCATCTTCCTCTCTTAAAACCCTCTTTTGCATGGTTTTGCGCGTTTTTGTGCATAGCGCAACAGTGGGCAGCGCCGCCTAATTGGATTTAAACTATTCCTGGCTCCACAAAGTCTGCTCTTCACTTTTTCCCTTAGAACTGCTCTATCTCTCAATTTAAACACCATATTCTCATTCTAAGGCCCTTCGCTGGTCCAATTAAGTAATCCTACAAGTTAGCACTATTAAACCATAAGCACTACTTACTCTTATACTCTCTACGATTACCCTGTCCTCTATTGGTCCATCTTAAATTCAGTTTCCCTATATTACTCTAGCATGTCCAAAGGTCACTCAATGGTT
This sequence comes from Protopterus annectens, assembly GCF_019279795.1. NCBI lineage: Eukaryota > Metazoa > Chordata > Ceratodontiformes > Protopteridae > Protopterus > Protopterus annectens. The sequence goes on along the minus strand of NC_056736.1, from coordinate 597,201,448 downwards.
TCCTCTCCAGTCCAGCTGGTGAATCTGGGAATTTTGAGGCAATGTTACAACTGTCTCATGTGCACGGACAACCCCCTCCTCCTCCAAACAGGTTCAAATATATGTGAGAGATGCAACTATTTAGCCAAACTGGAGGCTGAGCTCTCTCATCTCAAAACTGGTGTAACCAGTCAGGAGGAGAAGGTAACCTCACACAACACAATTCCAGTATCACATAGTCCCACCACATCAGCAAACCAAACACATAAATACACAAAAACATACTCGGAGGCTCTAAATAAAAATCTACCTAAGCAACAGAGACCTCCAAAGCAGACATCCAAGCAAACGCTACCTCAATCAAAACACACACAACACATAACCCACAAAGTCAGTGTGCCAAGCAGCCACAGCCCTTACGGCTGAATAACACACCTGATACTCTTGTTATAGGTGACTCTATTGTCAGACACACTGACGTCCCGCTCACCAGGCTGAATAAAGAGAAGGTCACGGTGAGCTGCCTGTCGGGTGCTAGGATCCGCCACATAATGCAAGCACTCAGGTCACTCCAAAGCAAATACAAATATGACTCAGTCATTGTACATGCTGGTGTGAATGACCTGAGGCGTACCTCCCTGGACTACATGAAAAGAGACATAGAGGAGCTCTCTGATCATGTAGCCCAGGCTGGTATGACCCTGACCTTGAGCAGCATCTTACCCTCACCTAGAATGATGCCACAGTACAAAGACAAAATGATCGATTTTAACAATTGGCTAAAATTTTGGTGTCATTCAAAGGGGATCCAGTGTCTGTCAGCCTGGGATGACATGCTCGACAAGCCATGTTGCTTCACTAGGAATGGCTTGCACCTGTCACCACTGGGCTTTCGGATCTTGGCAAAGGCTCTAGCCACCCCCATAGTGCTTTTTTAGGCAAGGCTCAAAAGTCAAACCCACCCCCATAGACAGCACAAGGAACAAGAAACTAAGGGTAATGCTGCTAAACGCCAGAAGTCTTAACCTCAAGATGCCCGAAGCTCTCCTCAGTATGGAGAATATCGATATCTGTGCAGTGACAGAAACCTGGTTCAAGGCTCCAGAGAGCACCCCAGCACTACCAGGCTATACCTCATATCATGCTTTTCAGCCCCAAAACCTGGACCGAACCACAAAGGAGGGAGTTTCCATATTTATCAAGGATATCCACACCTCCAGGTTAGTGGCATTGCACGAAGTATCGGAGACCATCCATGTGCAACTAACAGTGGGCAAGACTGCATTTCAGTTTATTGCATCCTATAGACCACCCTCTCAAAGTCAGTAATCCCACTCGGCTTTCCTGAAAACATTGGAGAACATGAAGATCTCTCCGAACACCATTATATTGGGCGACTTCAGCTACCCAAACATTGACTGGGAGCACTACTCAAGCCCCAGCACCTTAGCCCAAAGGTTCCTGGAAATTATAAACTCAAATGCTATGGAACAACTCGTCACCACTCCCACAAGAGGGGCCAACATACTAGACCTGATCATTACCAACATGGGGACTCTATGCTCCACACCAGAAGTATATCCCTCATTGGTAAGATCAGACCATAAATTAATTTCACTGGATGTCCACATCCCGACCCCACCTCCAGCCCAGAAAACCACAGTGAAAAACTTCTCAAAAGCGAACTTCTCACTTCTCAAAACCGAAGTGGAATCCTTCAAGGCCCCAGGGCCAGTGGAAACTACGGCCCAAACTGCAGAATCCTATTTAAATGCATTCTACGGACATCTCCAGGAATGCATGGATCATGCTATCCCAAACAAAACCAAGACCCAATCATCCAAAGGCAGGCGTCTAGTCTGGTGGACCCCTGCCATAAATAAACTGTACAACAGAAGGAGGAAGCTACTACATGATAGAGCAAAATCCGTAATAGGGAAGGCATCTCTGATCAGTACTAGCAAAAAATTACGATCCCTCATAAAATCCTCCAAGGCCAGCTTCGAGAGAAAAATTGCACAGGACACCAAAGACAATCATAAGGCTTTTTTCAGTTATGTTAGAAACTTGGGATGCAACTCCCAGACTTGTTCTGAGTTGATTCTAAATGACAAAAAATACACTGAACCCACAGACATCGCCAATATCCTGGCAGACAGGTTCAGTGCAAACTTCTCCACCCCCAAAGAGCAAGTATCTATCCCGGCAGAGGGCTGCCTCCCAAACATCTCAGATGCTCAGGTGAAGGCTGCCCTCTCCAAAGCAAAAAATACTGCTTCCATGGGACCAGATGGCATCCCAGGTTGCGTCCTACATGAACTCCAAGAGGAACTAATCCCTCAAATAAAACAGCTATACAATCTCAGCCTCACTACAGGATATGTGCCCACAGAATGGCGTACAGCAACAGTGGTCCCACTCCACAAAGGTGGAGCCTCTATGGACCCTGGAAACTATCGCCCCATAAGCCTGACTAGCTAAGTCTGCAAGGCTATGGAGGGGATCATCATGGAGCTCATAAACAAAGACATTGGGGACCTACAGACACTAGATCCTACCCAGTTCGGCTTTGTCAAGGGCAGATCCTGCCTTTTTAACCTGGTTGACTTCTTTAAAACAGTCACCAAAGCCATAGATGAAGGGAAGTTAGTCCACACAGCCTATCTGGACCTTGCAAAGGCATTTGACACAATACCCCACTCGGGCATCATAGATAAGCTATCCAGCTTAAATATAAACCCCTATGTCACAAGATGGGTTGCAAACTGGCTCAAAGACAGAACCCACAGAGTGAGAGTTGCTGGAGCCATGTCAGACTCGAAACCGGTCACAAGTGGCATCCCACAGGGTTCTGTCCTGGGACCACTCTTGTTCGGTATATACTTTTCCGAGGTACAGGCAATGTGGGAGGACTATGGCTCACCAAGTTCGCAGGCGACTGCAAACTGGGCGCCATAATCAACACTCCAGCTGACACAAACATCCTTCAAAAAGGTCTCACAGAGACAGATAACTGGTGCCAGCACCATGGTTTAAAGCTAAATGCCAAAAAATGTATAGTCATACCCTTTGACAAAAACAATGTGCCCACAAATTACCACATAGGCGGAAACCCATTAAGTACAGAGAAAGTTATTAGGGACATGGGGACCCAAGTTGATAGCAATCTCTCCTTTGAAAACCACATTGCCAAAGTGGTTAGAAAGACCTTCTACATAGCCCACCTCATCACATCTAGATCAAGAGAGGTAATCATGCCCCTTTATTCATCCCTCATCTGGCCCATCATAGAGTACAATGCCCCTTTTGGTATGTACCTTATCCGACACCTGCAGCAATTAGAAAGACCCCAAAAGTATCTCACCAGGAGGATCAAGGGTCTCAAACAGATGCCATATGCTGCTCGGTTAAAAAAACTCCAGCTCTACTCAGTTGCATATCGCCTACTTCGAGGCGATCTATGCCTGACATACAAAGCTATGTCAAATCCAGAATTAATGGACATGCTCCACCTCAGTAAATCTAAATCCCTTAGAGCCACATGCTTGAGGGACTTGAACCTCAGCACAGAAATAAATGGAACTTGCTGGAGGGACAGGTTCATAACCAAGAGGCTCCCTTTGCTCTGGAATAGAATTCCAGTTCATGTGAGGCAGAGCACCTCACTGAATCTCTTCAAGAAGAATCTCGATAAATGGATGGGGGATCGTAGGTTTGTCCCAGGGATTACTCCCGTGTCACTATTAGACAGAGGCACAGTAAACTAAACCTTAAAAAGGGCACAGTATACTCAAATCAAAGGGTGGTGTAAGCCATACAGAATCGGGCTAGGCTTATAATTGCCCCAGGGCAGATAGCCTAGTATGAACCTATGAACCTATGAACCTAAATGTTTACCAAAGTCCAGCCTGTGTATGTGATGGATAGGTATGCCTAAATGTTTCTCTGTTTTCATTATAGCTCCAGCTGAGCAGGCTGTGAAACAGGAAGCCCATGCCAGTAGGCTGCAAAGGCTGCGTTGCGAGGCTGGTGAGTAACAATCCTGTTTGTAGTAATCAAACCAAATAAATATAAAGGAGTGAAATGTCACCTGGCAGTATACAAAATGTGTATGGTTTCAACTGAATAAGCCAGACAATATGACAGTAATAGTCCCATATAGGTCATATTTAAATAAAAGTGTAACTGCCTGGTGATAAAGTTCTAAATCCTGGACTGGTTGAGTTTATGCTGGCATTGTATGGCATGAAATGTTGCATTCACCAAGATCTGATATCTCAATAGTAATGTGTTAACCACTGTTTCCCACACTGCGCTACATAAAAATATGTCTAGAATGTCTGTATAAGAATGCTGTAATTACAAGGTCAGATTGTACAACCAAGAGAGACTTAGATGGAAAACAGTGAAAAAAAAAAGATAGAAAACACAGCCATGGTTTGAATCCTGGGAGTGGTAGTAAACTGTATGCATAATTTCAACTAGGATTTTGTGAATATGTGTAGAAACAGTCAGGTAGTGTTAACAACCATTCCCCCCACAGGTCTTCCAGGTAAGAAAAATAGAAAGTAGCTGTAAAAAGGTTGAATTATACACTGTGTACGAACATACCACTGGCCAAACCAAGGACATAGGGTATTGTAATAATACCTGTAGAGTAATGATTCGAGCAATGATCATTAAATTTGTGAGTACTGCAAGGATATACAAGTTGCTAAATGACATCACCCCCCCACCATATCTGCAACAATAATCTAAACACAGAAATCAATGGGTATGTTTTACACCAAACCTACTGTTGGGACATATGTCCTATTGTTCAAAAAATATTGAAATGTGTTTCTATTAATGTTCCATGTTGAAATACTATCATTAGTGGCCTGTTGCCGTTGTAATGACCACTGTTGTTCCATATATGCATGTGTTCTCTTTGCTATGCAACTGTTCCACATCTGTTGTTTTGGGTTAATGGGAATATCTATGCATGCTCTTATAAATAATCCTGGATTGTGTTGACTATTACTAGCCCACATATGTTCTAAAACTGCAACACCATAGGACATTTTGGAAGGCTTGTCCCTTCAGACCCACCTCTCCCACCTTATCTGGCCATGGCACCGGGCCCCAGCACATCTGGGACCCATCCTGGGACCTCCTCATCTGCTGATCCTACACCACCTTTGGGTGGGACAGCCTCAGGGGATGGGGCTCATCCCCCCAGGAGGGGGTGCAGACAGGATACCATCACCTGAAGCCAGGTCCGGGAATTGGTGCATAGCGAGCTCCAAAAGGAGTTTGGAGATCTGCTACTTCAGCTTGAGGGCCATGTGGCACAATTAGAGGGTCCTGCTGCTCACCCCCCAGCACAGCCACCTTCGGGGACGTGAAGGTGCAGTGGTGAATGCCCATGGGTGGGGACCTCAGTCCCACTGTTTCCATTTGGGGACTCATAGGCTTCTGATTTCCAAACACCCCTTCCAGTCCAAGGTGTTGACCCCCCACATGTATCATATACCACCCCTGTATGCTGTCTTGTCTGTCTTCCTACCTCCCCAAATATACCTACTATCCTTTCCCAACATCCCACTCTCACCTTAAAAAAAAAAAGCAATCTGTTCCCCAAAAAAATCTTGCCCCATAAATAGCTGTCCATTTTGAACATGTGTCCAGTGGACACATGTAATCTGGTCTAATTGGCTTCAAAACACATTATTGTTGTCCTCACCCCTCTCTCAGCAGTTTGAGTGTCCAAATATACCTCCAAATTCAGTATATATACACAGTTGTTGCTGTAGAAGAAAAAGACAGCTATGAACTTTCCCTACACCCGTCCTGCACATCCCTAGCTACTTTTTAAATTGACTTTCCCTCTGGGTGCCCCATTTTTCACCACTTTCCTATCACCTTTTTTTCTTTTGTTTTAAAGAAATTAGCATGAGGGTAAGTGGGAGTAAGCTGTTTATAGTAGTAGTAAGTGGGATTAAGCCTGTTTGCATGGCGCTATGCAATGCCTACACAGATTAAGCACTTTTAAGGCTAATTGTCTGTAAGCACATTTAACTGGAAGTTGGCATTTCTTACTGCCGGGAAAACCCGCACAAACCTCCTTCCAACTGCTTAAAAGTGCCTTAGTCACACTGTATCCAACAGCCCTTGTTCTGCTCAGCAACAAAATAAGCAGCCCTTACAAGTCTTGAATCCAGGACCTGCATACCATAGCCACAGCAATATACCACTAAGCCATCTGAGCTGTAGATATGTTTAGTGTTTTTTCAAACTTATCATGCAGCACAGACATTCAACAGTAGGGGAAATGTATTTATATATGTATATGTGTATATATATATATATATATATATATATCTATATATATATATATATATATATATATATATATATATATATATATATAATGTATATGTAGATATATATATATATATATATATATATATATATATATATGTATATGTGTGTGTGTGTGTGTGTGTGTGTGTGTGTGTGTGTGTGTATATATATATATATATATATATATATATATGTATGTGTATATATATATATAGATATATATATATATATATATATATATATTATATATATATATATATATATATATAGATATATATATAGATATATATATACATACATCAATCATCATCTTCTTTTGGCGGCTGTTCCCATTAGGGGTCACCACACCGGATCATCTGTTTCCATTTCTTCCTGTCCTCTGCATCATGCTCTTTCACACCAACCACCTGCATGTCCTCACTCACCACATCCATAAACCTTATCTTAGGCCTTCCTCTTTTCCTCTTACCTGGCAGCTCCATCCTTACCATCCTTTTCCCAATATACCCAGCATCCTCCTCAGCACATGTCCAAACCACTGCAATCTCGCCGCTCTTGCTTTGTCTCCAAACTGTCCAACCTGAGATGACCCTCTAATATATGTTTTCCTAATCCTGTCCATCTTAGTCACACCCAGTGCAAATCTTAACATCTTTAACTCTGCCACATCCAGCTCTGACTCCTGCCGTTTTGTCAATGCCACCATCTCCAACCCATATAACATAGCTGGTCTCACTACCCTCTTGTAGACCTTCCCTGTCACTCTTACTGGTACCTGTCTATCGCAAATCACTCCTGACACTCTTCTCCACCCATTCCACCCTGCCTGTACTCTCTTCTTCATCTCTCTTCCACACTCACCATTACTCTGAACTGTTGATCCCAATTACTTAAACTCATCCAGCTTTACCAGCTCTACACCCTGCATCCTCACCATTCCTCTACCCTCCCTCTCATTTACACACACATATTCTGTTTTAGCCCTGCTGACCTTCATTCCTCTCCTTTCTAAAACATATCTCCACCTCTTCAGGGTCTCTTAACCTGGTCCCTACTCTCACTACATATCACAATGTCATCTGCAAACCTCATAGTCCACAGGGCCTCCTGTCTGATCTCATCTGTCAACCTGTCCATCACCACTGAAAATAAGAAAGGGCTCAGAGCTGATCTTTGATATAATCCCACCTCCACCTTAAACTTATCTATCACTCCCACCGCAGTCCTCACCAATGTCACAATACCCTCTTACATATCCTGTACCACTCTTACATACCTCTCTGCCACTCCCAACTTTCTCATACAATACCACAACTCCTCTCTATGCACCTTGTCATATGCTTTCTCTAAGTTCACAAAGACACAATGCAACTCCTTCTGACCTTCTCTGTATTTCTCCAACAACACTCTCAGAGCAAACATCGCATCTGTAGTGCTCTTTCCCGGCATGAAACCATACTGCCGATCACTAATCATCACCTTCCTTCTTAACCTAGCTTCAACTACTCTTTCCCATAACTTCAAGCTGTGACTGATCAATTGTATCCCTTTGTAGTTACTGCAGCTCTGCACATCACCCTTATTCTTAAAGATACGTACAAAAACACTTTTTCTCCACTCCTCAGGCATCCTCTCACTTTCTAAGATTTCATTAAACAATCTGGTTAAAAACTCCACTGCCATTTCACCTAAACACCTCCATGCTTCCACAGGTATGTCATCTGGGCCAACAGCCTTTCTATTCTTCATACTCTTCATAGCTGTCCTTACTTCCTCCTTGCTAATCTGTTTCATTTCCTGATTCATTATCCCGACATCATCCAACCTTCTCTCTTTCTCATTCTCTTCATTCATCAGCCCTTCAAAGTACTCTTTCCATCTACTCAACACACTCTCCTCACTTGTTAGTACATTTCCCTCACTATCCTTTATCACCCTTGCCTGCTGCACATCTTTCCCAGCTCTGTCCCTCTGACTAGCCAATCAGTACAGGTCCTTTTCTCCCTCTTTAGTGTCCAATCTCTCATACAACTCTCCATATGCCTTATCCTTAGCCTTCACCACCTCTCTCTTTGCCATGCTCCTCATCTCCTTATACTCATGTCTACTTTATTTATCTCTTTGACAATCCCACTTCTTCTTCACCAGCCTCTTCCTCTGTATACTCTCCTGTACTTCCTCATTCCACCACCAGGTCTCCTTGTCCTCCTTCCTCTGTCCGGATGTCATACCAAGCACCTTTCTAGCAGTCTCCCTTACTAGCTCTACTGTAGTTAACTAGCTATACGGTAACTCTTCGCTGCCTCCCAGTGCCTGTCTTAACTCTTCCCTGAACTTCACCTCACAATCGCCCTTTTTTAACTTCCACCATTTAATCCTTGGCACTGCTTTCCAACGCCTCCTCCTCTTCTTGATCACCAACATCATCCTACAGACCACCATTCTATGCTGCTTAGCTACACTTTCTCCTGTCACCACTTTACAGTCTCCAATCTCCTTCAGACTGGCCCTCCTACATAGGATATAATCTACTCTTGTACGCCACCCTATGCTCCTCCCTCTTCTTAAAATATGTATTCACCACAGCCATGTCCTTCCTTTTTGCAAAATCCACAATCATCTGACCTTCTGCGTTCCTCTCCTTAACACCATACCTACCCTTGACTTCCTTATCCCCTCTGTTCACTTCACCAACATGCCCATTGAAGTCTGCTCTAATCACTAGTCTCTCACCCTTGGGTACACTCACCACCACTTCATCCAACTCACTCCAAATTTTTTCTTTCTCATCCATCGTGCACCCATCTTGTGGAGCATATGCACTAGCAACATTCATCATTACACCATCAATTTCAAGCTTCACAACACTCTTGGCATACTGTTGCTTTAGGATAACCCCTACCCCATTTCTCCTACCATCCACACCACGATAGAACAATTTGAACCCACCTCCTATACACCTGACCTTACTTCCCTTCCATCTGGTCTCTTGCGCACACAATATATCAACCTTCCTTCTCTCCATCATATCAGCTAGCTCTCTCCCTATACCAGTCATACTGCCAACATTCAAAGTTCCTACCCTCACTACTACACTCCTAACCTTCCTCCACTCTTCCTGCCTTCGGGCATGCCTTCCCCCTCCTCTTCTCCTTCGGCCAACAGTAGCCCAATTTCTGCCAGCACCCTGTTGGCTAACAGTACTGGTGGTGGTCATTGTTAACCCAGTCCTCGACCAATCCGGTATGGAAATATGAAATGTTCTCCATATAAGTCATTTGGCAGAGATTTTATGCCGGATGCCCTTCCTGACACGACCCTCCCCATTTATCTGGGCTTGGGACTGGCACAAAGAAAAGCACTGGCTTGTGCATCCCCAGTGACTGGGTTGTGTGTGTGTGTGTGTGTGTGTGTGTGTGTGTGTGTGTGTGTGTGTGTGTGTGTATATATATATATATATATATATATATATATATATATATATATACATATATACATATATATATATATATATATATATATATATGTAGGCATGTAGTGCATTCGGACATCGGATCCATACTCTGAACCTCTTACTGCAACAAATCTGACCAAAGGCTGTATAAATGGGGGTGAAGGGGCCCAAACTAGGGACCTCTCATAATTATTGCCCATATCCCTTCCTCCACAGCAGAACTGTTCTGCCTTGCAAAAAAAATAATAAGGCCTGACAAGTCCTGGACCCAGGGCCTTGTAAACTATGATCAAAGCAATGTACCATTACACCATCTGAGCCCTACAAAATAGTGATGACATCTAAAACATATCAGTTAGTACAGTCATCCAACAGCAGGGATAGGAGTCTGTAGAATCAGTCAGGTAGTCTATATATACATGTATATATGTATGAAGATTCATATATGTGGACAAATATATGCACGATACATAGATATATAAATATATATATATATATATATATATATATATATATATACACACACATGTATATATATATATATATATATATATATATAGAGAGAGAGAGAGAGAGATACATCCACATTCATATCTACTTACATGTATATATATATATATATATATATATATATATATATATATATATATATATATATATCTATAAAGGTTAATAAATAAACATATATATATATATATATGTGTGTGTGTATACATAAATATACAGAAATATATGACAGCTACAAGGACATGCGATCACAGGGTCATGCTGCTGCACACTGGAATTCTAAATCTCTTGGAACACAACAGTAAGTAACCGTTCTTGTAACTGCAGAACCAATAAAACTGAGAGAATGCTTACTTTCTCTGTGTCTTGAGACGCCAACTCCTTAAGAACAGCAGTTCAAACCAAAAATAGGATGTAAAATGATAATGGCTGAAATCCGCATAAAAACAAAACGTTTTAATGAATAAATATTCAAGCAAATCCAATGGTTAAGCGCTTTCACTTGCTCAATAGCAAGCTTCATCAGAACAATACAAACAGGACTCTACAACATTTAAATAAACTTTTTGGCGCTAAGAGCGCTAAATGAGATCACAACACTTTTAAAGACATATTACATTATAAAAAGTTATTTGTTTTCTACATTTAAAACATTTATTTTATATATATATGTGTGTGTGATATATATATATATATATATATATATATATATATATATATATATCATGCCTCAAATGGCAAGCTACTAAACAAACAAAATAGTTAAAATAACAAAATAGTTAAAAAAAAAAACAATGATCGCATCCTGCATCTAAATGTTATACAACCCATAATGAAACACTACTACTATTATAAATTATAATTGTATTCCAGAAGCACAAATAGCTGATACATAAAGTTAGCAATCCACCGATTGCTACAACCTCGTCAAATGACCACTTCACTTATAGTATCAACTCAAGTCGCGAGTGCTATTCAAATGTAAATAAGTGATGGTCGTATAAATATTAAAAACAAATTAGCAACTGAAAATAAATATGTGAATATAAACTGGTCTGTCATGTGTATGCCTAACTAAACTGAACTAAACTGAAATGTATTTATTTTCAGTTGCTAATTTGTTTTTAATATTTATATGACCATCTCTTATTTACATTTGAATAGCACTCACTACTTGAGTTGATACTATAAGTACTGGACTGGCTTCGGACATCGACGATGTCACAATGTTTTTCGGGGGCGAAGAATCACCTTTGCTGGTACATAATCCAAGTAAGCAGAAATTAGACACTGATATGGAAACATGCTTTAAACATTTAACTGAGCGCTCAAAAAAATTTAGAAGTAATGTTTGGCATATTAAGTTGCTGAAAGCATATTTGTCTGGAAGTATAGCGCCGAGGGGCCTACGAGTGTATGTAGAACCAGGCGTGGGTCAGGATGATGAGTCATTTATGAATAAATGGCGTGAAATACAAAAAGTAACATCTAAAATGTTTTTGGAACTGCTTATAGATCACTATGACAAGAATATGGCGACTTACAGTCGATTTAGATGAGTGCTACAAGGACTTACAAATGTTTAAAGATGATTGTGACTTTGTGGTTAGGAATAACAAATTTAAACAGGAAATGGAAGGTTATGAAAAAGAATTACAGATGCGTAAGATTAAGAAATACACAAGGGATATAAATGACTTTAAAAATGGTGCCATGTATAGTTGGAAACAAAAAAAGCAAATGGTACGCTTTAATACAGATAAGAGCGAAAAGAAGCAAATGGTAAAAAGAAAAAGGGTGCATTCAATTTTAAGAAGAAATATTGCTACTACAATACATGGGGATTCTAGTACTTCTGAATTGTCTTCAAATCTAACTGATACTGATGTGGAGGTTATAGAACAGGGGGACATTATTTCACCAAAAATGAAGCGTTCTAAAGGCCCTTTAGACGAGGGGGCAGAAAGCATAAAAATCGGAAGTGTGGAGAAGGAGTTCAGGAACAAACTTGGGACATAAATGTATCTGATGATATATCTGAGGATATATTTGATGAAAATAATTTGGTAGCAAATTTAACATCTTATGCTTTGACAACAAGTGAAAAGAATGTGCTTAATAAAGGTTTGAATTATGTACCTGCATTCTATGTATCTCATGTATCTGTGGTATCTGATGTTAAAAGTTTTTGTCGTTCCTTAAATTTAAAGTTCTTTTTTAAGGATAAAGTGAATGTAATGTCAACAAGTGAATTGAAAGTGAAAAAATCTGTTTTTTTGCCACCTTATTATCCAGTAGTAAAGATGTTTGAAGATCGAGTATTGTGTGATTTGCAGAATAATCACGATACTATATTTAGAAACTACAATAATAATATTAATGTAAAACAAAGGGCTGCTTTAAATAAATTACGGAACGATGATAAGTTAGTGGTGGTTAAAGCTGACAAGGGAGGGGCAACAGTGCTGTGGGAATCACAAGATTATGATAAAGAAGTGATGAGACAACTTAATGATCCCATTTCTGATATGAGATTGCCTTTGGACCCAAGTAAGGGATTTATGTAGATGCATTTTTAGATGATGCAGTAGTTAAGGGATGATGACCAAGGAAACCTGTGAACAACTTAAGGTTGTAGATATGGAACTTTCAATTTTTTATATACTTCCGAAAATACATAAGACTATTTTGAATCCCCCAGGTAGACCTATAGTATCTAGTCGGGGGTCATTAATTGAGCCACTATCTATGTATTTAGAAAATAAATTAAAATCATTGTTGTCATTGATAAGAGCACGAATTAAGGACAGTACAGAATTTTTAAATCTTATGGATGATATAGAAATTCCGGTACATGCATACTTGTGCACTCTAGATGTGAAATCATTGTACACTAGTATTCCTCATAAAACTGGTTTAGCAGCAGTCAATTATTGGGCTGAATATTCTGGAATTTATACTAGGGCACAGATTGACTTTATACTCAAAATGCTTGGTATGGTGTTAGAACATAATGCATTTATGTATAAAAAAGATTGGTATTTGCAAATGAGGGGTACAGCAAGGGGTACAAATTTTGCACCCATTTATGCCGACCTCTTTATGGGTAATGTGGAAGCTAGAATGATTTACAATGATAGCAATAAATATAAACAAGATATGAATATGTGGCGAAGATTTTTAGATGATTGTTGGTGTGTCTGGGTGGGAACATCTGAGAAATGGTATGAGTTTAATCAATACCTAAATAATAATCCTTATGGGATACAGTTTACTAGTAAAACTGAAAAATTTAATATTGATTTTTTAGATGTAAATGTTACTAAATTGATTGATGTGTCGGTTATGACGAATATATATAGAAACCCATTCACTAAAAATTCAATATTAGAAGCTACGACTTGCCATCCTGGACACATAACAAAAAATATACCTAAAGCACAATTTGTTAGATTAAGATGTCTTTGCAGCGATGAGAAGGAATTTGATAAAGAGGCAATACATATGCAAGGGAGATTCATCCATAGAGGGTATAATAGTAAGTTGGTTTCTGATGCCCTTAATTATGGCAAATAGCTTCCGGTGATTTCTCCTGTCCACCTGGTGAATCTGGGCATACTGGGGCAATGCAGCAATTGCCTCATGTACACAGACAACCCTCTCCTCCTACCACCCAACACTACAACTTGTGAGAGATGCACTTACATAGCCAAAATGGAAGCAAAGCTCTCTCCACCCAAGATTGTGCTAGACAGTCAAGAGGAGAAGGTTAACACCCACACTACACCTCAAGCAACACATAGCCCTTCTAAACCCACACCACCAACACCCACATATAGCAACACTAAATCCACATATGCAGAGGCCCTTAACTGTAACCTGCCCAAGCAACAAGGACCTCTGAAGCTGAAACACAAACAAACACCAATCACAACCAGTGTCACATAGTTCAAAACACCTGTGTGCCACCCAGCAACAGCCCCTAAGGCAAGACAATGTACCTAACACTTTAGTCATAGGTGACTCTATAGTCCAGCACACTGATGTCCCTCTCACCAGGTTGAACAAGGAGAAAATTACAGTCAGCTGCCTGTCGGGTGCCAGGATCCGCCACATAACGCATGCACTCAAGTCACTCCACAACAAGTACAAATATGACTCTGTCATTGTCCATGTTGGAGTGAATGACTTGAGACGTACCTCCCTGGACTACATGAAAAGAGACATGGAAGAGCTCTCAGATCATGTGGCCCAGGCAGGTATGACCCTAGTCCTGAGTAGCATCCTGCCTTCGCCCAGAATGATATCACATTATAAGGACAAAATGATTGACTTCAACAATTGGCTAAGCTTCTGGTGTCATTCAAAGGGGATCCAGTATCTGTCTGCCTGGGACAACATGATTGACAGACCACGATGCTTTGCCAGAGATGGTCTGCACCTGTCACCTCTGGGATTCAGGTTACTGGCTAAGGCTCTTGCCACCCCTATAGTGCCTTTTTTAGGCAAAGTTCAAAGAACAAAACCACCTCATAAAATCCTCCAAAGCTAGTTACGAAAATAAAATTGCCAAAGATTCCAAAGACAACAACAAGGCATTCTATAACTATGTCAAGAATCTAAATGGCAATGCTCAGATCTGCTCTGAGCTAAAACAGAATGGCATTAAATATACTGATCCCAAGGATATTGCCAATATCCTGGCAGATCGATTCAGTGCCAACTTCACCCCCCTCTCACCCCCTAAATGGCCCATCTCAATACCGGAAGATTGCCAAATTCCGGTAATAAAGGCCACACAGGTAAAAAACACACTCTCCAAAGCTAAGAATACAGCATCCATGGGACCAGATGACATCCTGGGCTGTGTACTACATGAACTACAATATGAACTGGCACCTCACCTAAGTGTCATGTTTAATCATAGCCTCACCTCAGGTTTCGTGCCCACTGAGTGGCGTACAGTTACAGTTATCCCACTCCACAAAGGGGGATCCACCTTGTATCCTGGAAACTACCATCCCATCAGTCTGACAAGCCTTATCTGCAAGGCCATGGAGCGTATTATCATGGAACTTATAAACAAAGACATTGGCAACCTTCAAACACTGGACCCCACCCAGTTTGGGTTCGTGAAGGGCCGATTCTGTCTCCCGAACTTGATTGACTTCTTTGAATCAGTCTCCAGAGCCATGGACAAGGGTAAGGTGGTCCACACAGCCTATCTAGACCTTGCCAAGGCCTTTGACACCATCCCCCACTCTGGAATCATAGATAAACTTACTAAGCTGGGCATTAATCCCTACGTCACCCAGTGGGTTGCTAACTGGCTTACTGATAGAACCCACACTGTAAAAGTAGCCAACTCCAAATCCAGCTCCAGACAAGTGACAAGTGGAGTACCTCAGGGTTCAGTCCTGGGACCGCTCTTGTTTGGCATCTACTTCTCTGAAGTACAGGCCAACACTAAGGGACTCTGGATAACAAAGTTTGCAGATGACTGCAAACTGGGAGCCATTATTGAATCCCCAAATGATGTGGATACTCTACAAAAGGGCCTTACAGAAACAGATGCTTGGTGCCAGAGCAATGGGCTCAAGCTCAATGCCAGGAAATGTATAGTTATCCCCTTTGGGAAAAAACATGTATCCGTGAATTACCATATAGGTGGCAGTACACTAAACACCGAAAGTTTAATAAGAGACTTAGGGACACAGGTGGACAGTGGTCTCACCTTCGATAACCACATCGCCACAACAGTCAGGAAATCCTTCTATGTGGCACACTTCATCACTAAGGGCTTTTCATCCAGAAAAAAGGAGGTCATTGTCCCACTGTACTCATCCCTCATTAGACCCATTATAGAATACAATGCCCCATTTGGTATGTACCTCTCAAGACATCTGCAACAACTGGAAAGGCCACAGAAATACCTCACTAAAAGAATCACAGGCCTAAAGCAGATATCCTATGCTGACCGCCTTAAAAAACTCCAGCTATACTCTGTCGCATATCGTCTACTCAGAGGCGATCTTTGCTTAACATACAAGGCCATGTCAAACCCAGAGCTGTTGGACATGCTACACTTAAAGAAATCCCAATCCCTCAGAGCCACATGCTCCAGGGATCTAAACCTTGTCATCACAATAAACAAAACATGCTGGAGGGATAGGTTCCTGACCCAGAGACTCCCCAGACTCTGGAATAGATTGCCCATACATGTCAAGCAGAGTGCCTCTTTGGTCCTCTTCAAAAGGAACCTTGACGATTGGATGGGAGAAAGGAAATTCACCCCGGGGATCACGTCAGTTGCCCTGCTAGACAGGGGTCCAGGGAAGTAAACAGTGTGGGAAGAAATAGCCAGGAAATTGTTATGGCTAGTCTTGTGTAGGCCCTAGGGCTGATAGCTTAGTACCAACCTATGAACCTATGAATAGAATGTGATTTATTACCACCTATGGTACCAACACGTTTAAAATTAAGTATGTTATTGATAAACATTGGTCTATTTTAAAAGATGATCCTTATTTTGGGCAAATATTGGAGGACCATTGTAGTTTTGGATACCGTAGAGGTAAAAATATAGGAGAATATTTGAATCAATATAAAAAACCTACATTTATGAACAAAATAGTGAAAAAAGATGTTTTAAAAGGAAGTATATTTTGTGGTAATTGTGTGTATTGTACGTTGGTATCAAAAACTAAATCTTTGACTTCGGTTAATACAAGTAAAGTTTTTGATATTAGGGTTCTAGTCACATGTAATACTGATTTGGTCATTTCTATGGTGGTTTGTAAATGTGGAGCATTCTATATAGGACAAACGTCTAGAAGTTTTAAAAACAGGATTGCTCTTCATATCAGTGATATTAATTGTAAAAGAACTCGAAGTGCTCTATATAAACATCAGTTAGAGCACAGAGCTGCACATTTCATTTATGTAGGGATAGATAGGGTATTGGGAGATAATTTGACTTTAGTAAAAAAACATAAAATATTAGATCAAAAAGAAAAGATGTGGATTTTGAGGTTGGGTGGATTATATAAGCCGGGCTTAAACAAAAATTTATAATATATGTGGATTTCATTTATTTTTATTTTTATATTTTTTACATTTATATATATAAATATTCTTTTTCATATATATTTACATTTTTTATAATATTAGATTTGTATACATTTGTGGAAGATATATTATTTGATATTAATGTAATACTTTAATGGGTTATGTATTTTTGATTTTTTGAATTGTTTAGTGCCCCTTTAAGATTTTTTTGAAATAAATATCAAGAACGCCAAACGGGACAAACCAGTGAAAAACAGGCAGATGGATCACAGAAATAACACACCAGGCAAAAAGTCCTAAACGCGATTTATTAAAATAAGTACACACAGCGTTTTCGCTACTCAAACAAGGTAGCTTCTTCAGAGTGAATGGAAAACATAAAAATAAGATTCTTTAAAAACCATAGGGAGTGATCACGTCACTTCCTAACCACACTACAAAGATTTAAAGTGGTATTTACATCCAAATAAGTTATGAATAAACACATTTACAAGCAAAAAGTAGATGTATTTTAAGTTATAGAAAAAGATATATTGTCAGCCAGTCATCTACTAAAAAGTAAACAAAATGACATCACACTCAAAAGTAATAAATGTAAAAAATACTCGAAAGTGAAATAAAAAAGATGTTTAAATATACTACTATTAAAGCATATAAAAACACAAGCAATTCTAAGTAAATATAAAATCAATTTATGTGAAAATCAAGCACCAAACCGCTAAAAGGCTACTCTATAGAAAATAAAAAGGTATAATAATTAAAACAAGTAGAAAAGGACTACCTGAAGTATGACTTATATTTTAAATGGGCAGAAATATTACAACTATCATAAAGCCCTGGTGGGTTAAATGCGTCAAGTTTAAGCTGCCATAACAATTCACAATTTTCTAAGAAAATAGATGTAGGTCCACCTCTGATAGAATCACCAATGTGGTCGATGCCCATGAATAAAAAAGAGTGACCAGGACAGCTAACAACATGTTTTGCCAGAGCATTTTCACAGTTCAATTTTCTGATGGCATAAACATGCTGATAAATACGATCTTTAAACCTTCTGCTTGTTTTGCCTACATAATAAGCAGAACAACAAGAACAGAAGGCTAAATAAACGATCGATTTAGAATTACAAGTAATCTTGTGAGAAATACTATATTTCCTGTCTCTTACAGAAAAAGTACTACCGTTCTTGATGTAGTGGCAGTAAGAACAAAAACCACAAGCATAACAACCCTTGTTCCTAGTCTGAATATCAAGACCTGGGTGCTTCTGCAGGAGTTCCTTAAGGTTAGGGCCCCTTTTATAAACAATGCGAGGTTTGCATCCTAATTTCTCAACCAAAGACGGAGTACTTGATATGAAAAACCAATTTTTGTTCATCATATCTTGAATCAAACTTGAACTGATGTTGAAAGTAGTAATAAAACTACATGGATATTGCAAAGGGCAATCCATCACAGCCGAAGTGGCCGTGAGCTGCATAGATGTAAGAGGTTGAACATCAGATTGAGAAGTGGAAGAATCATCTGAATTGCTAAACAAGGTAAGAATGGGGTTAAAAAAGCCATTCAATTTCTTACTAACCACTTCATGGGTCAAGTCATCTATTAGTTGGGAGGGATATCCACGGTTTAAAAATAAATTCTTAAGAAATGTACATTCATCTAAAAAATCTAAGTGGACAGTATTCATTCGAGAGGCCCTCACTAACTGGCCCTTAACTATAGCTCTCTTGACCTTGAATGGATGTGCACTAGAAAAGTGCAGGAAGGAATTTACATAAGTTTTCTTTCTGAAAATGGTAGATTTTAAACAGCCAGAAAAGGGGTCCCTAGTCAACCTAACATCCAAGTAGTCTATGGCATCTATGGCAAAATTATGGGTGAAACTAAGAAAAGTAGTGGTCTGATTGAGAAAATCCAAAAATTCCGACGCTCGATCAGATGTTCCCTTAAACAAGATGAACATATCGTCCAAGAAACGTGTGTAAAACACGAGCTCATTTCTCCAGTCATTATTACTTAAGATGAATTGTTTCTCCCAATAAGCCATAAATAGGTTGGCTACTGCCGCCCCACAAGGGGAGCCCATCGCAACACCTTGTTTTTGGATGTACACATCCTTTTCAAATAGGAAAAAGTTGGAAGATAACACGATATCAAGGAGTTCCGTAATATTCATGATATCATTTTTAGGGGCTCCTAGAGCAGTCAGTAATAGATCAATCCATTCCAATGCCTCCTGATGCGGTATGGAGGTGTACAAATCCACAACATCAATTGTTAAAAAATTGATGCTGTCATCCATACTAATCTCATTCAATTTGGCCAAAAAGGACCAGGAGTCCTTGCAAATACTTGGAATACGTTCCAAGTAAGGGGAAAGCAGGGAATCAATACATTTAGAGGCAGGGTAAGACTGAGAAGCCCTCCCATCAACCAAGGCACGCATCGGTGGATCATTAAGACACTTATGCACTTTAGGGATGCCAAACATTACTGGCACCCTAGGTTGCAAAATGTCTATATAGTCAAAAGTGTCCTTATCAATTCTCCCTTGAATAAACAAATCACTAAAATACCCCCTAATCTTTTTTGAAGAGGTATTCAGCTGGTTAATAGTAGTAGGTTCATACGCCGGAGAATTTAAGACCTTTTTCATCCTCTCTACATAATCAATATGTTCGAATATGACTAGACCACCCCCTTTGTCAGGCTTAATAAGTCTGACAGTTGTAGCACATATATTATTAAGGGCTGCTAGTTGTTCCTTGGTGATATTAAAATGGCTGCTCTTGGCTGTAAAGGTATTGCCTATATGTCTGATATCTAGTTCACAGGCGTACTCAAACATTTTTAAGGCAACATGTAGGGGGGGATTGAACACACTGGAAAGTTTTAACTTGCCAGTCGCAGGCTGTGAGGAGTCGTGGAACAAAAGCTTAAGATTTAATTTTCTGACATAGCATTTTAAATCTAAGAGGACTCTAGCCACATCGCATTGCCTACTTGGAACAAAAGTATTGCCCAAGGACAATAGTTCAACTAATTCAGGTTCCAATGTGAGAGCAGAAAAATTATATATAACAAAATCACCCTTTACATTAGTAACAATGGAGGGACTGGTCAAGTCACGACTAACAAACTCAGAATTCAATGATTCCAATTCTTGTTCGCCCTCCACGTACGATTGTTCCGAGCCCCTAAAAAAGAAGAAGTTGATTGTTGATTCCTGTTATTAGTCTTGTTAGTATTATTATCCAAAGGGCAATCTGATTGTTTGTTCTTATTTTTATTTCTGTTGCTTCTCCTAGGACCATTAGAAGTGTCATCAATAGGAGTAGCAGGGTGTACATTAGTGATGGTATCAGTGTCACACCATTCAGTTTCATCAACATGAACTTCGTTCCTTTTATCATGTTGCAAAACACTTAACTTAGGATAGGCTTTATCTTTCGCATATGCATGCCTGTCCCTATACAGTTTCTTTGATTTATTTGACTTCAATTTCACTAAATAAGTGTCTATGCTAGAGAAAATGCGTGCATAGTCAAACTTAAATTGGTTAAAAGAGTCACATAGTTTAATTTCCTCATCTAATACACAGACTTCCCTAGTCAGTTCAGCAATACACAAAGAGTAATGTTTCACAATTAATTCTATGAGTTGTAAACCCTGTTTTTGAAACAACTCTTTCAGTTCAACAACAAACAAATTATTGGAAACCAAGTTGGAAGGAGAAAAAGAACTTCTAAGACCCTTTGGAACAAGGCCTTCCTCTAAGCATTGTTTAAAGTAAGCTACTTCTAATTGTAGCTTACGAAGTTTAAAAGTTTTAGTGTCCAATAATTTAAGTTTGTCCGTAACTGTTCCTTGACAATCAGGGGCCTGAGGCACATCAGGCACCGGCGACACATCAACTGAAGGTTTAATAAATGTTAAAAAGTCACCTGTATTGTTGATCCAATGCGTGATAGAAGTGTCGCCAATAAGTGCAACATTATTTCCCTTCTGTTCTGTAGTGCCAGTAGTACAAGTCCCTGATACAGTCGGAGCGGCCGATGTAGAAGCTGAAATGAATGCCCTTTGTGGCTGTGCAGCCGGAATAAAATCTGATGAGCTAGTTAGAGAATTTCCAGCTTTCGCCCCTCTTTGCTTTGCTTGTGTTTTTATATGCTTTAATAGTAGTATATTTAAACATCTTTGTTATTTCACTTTCGAGTATTTTTTACATTTATTACTTTTGAGTGTGATGTCATTTTGTTTACTTTTTAGTAGATGACTGGCTGACAATATATCTTTTTCTATAACTTAAAATACATCTACTTTTTGCTTGTAAATGTGTTTATTCATAACTTATTTGGATGTAAATACCACTTTAAATCTTTGTAGTGTGGTTAGGAAGTGACGTGATCACTCCCTATGGTTTTTAAAGAATCTTATTTTTATGTTTTCCATTCACTCTGAAGAAGCTACCTTGTTTGAGTAGCGAAAACGCTGTGTGTACTTATTTTAATAAATCGCGTTTAGGACTTTTTGCCTGGTGTGTTATTGCTGTGATCCATCTGCCTGTTTTTCACTGGTTTGAAATAAATATGACGTGATTGATCCGGGCACCTTGAACACTGATGACGCCGATTAGGTGAAACCTGTATGTGGTGCTTGTGGCTGATTATGGCTGTCCGAAGCCATGATGGATGTTAATAAATGAAAAGCAACTATTACTCGCATTGTCTGCTTATATTTTGCTGAAAAGCAACTATTATTTGCATTGTTTGCTTGAAATACGTGATGATGGATTTTTATTCTACACCGATGAGTGCTGGACTTAGTTGGTGATTGTGTTTTTGGTCCAAGCAGTATTGGTGTTTTTCGTTGGACCGCATTTACGTGGATAGTATATATATAAATATATATATATATATATATATATATATATATATATAAAATAAATGCTTTATATTTAGAAAACAAATATCTTTTTATAATGTAATATGTCTTTAAAAGTGTTGTGGTCTCATTTAGCGCTCTTGGTGCCAAAAAGTTTATTTAAATGTTGTAGAGTTCTGTTTGTATTGTTCTGATAAAGCTTGCTATTGAGCAAGTGAAAGCACTTAACAATTGGATTTGCTTGAATATTTGTTCATTAAAACTTTTTGTTTTTATGCGGATTTCAGCCGTTACCATTTTACATCCTATTTTTGGTTTGAACTGCTTTTCTTAAGGAGTTGGCGTCTCAAGACACAGAGAAAGTAAGCGTTCTCTCACTTTTGTTGGTTCTGGAATTCTAAATCTGGAAACTCACTCACTGGAAGTATTCCTTAAAATGGGGAACAATAACATCTGTGCCATAACAGAGACCTGGATAAAGGCAGTAGGAAGCATCCCTGCAGTACCAGCCTATAATTAATTCCACAACTTTTCGCTGCAGAATGTGGACTGAAGCTTGAAAGGTGGTGGTATTTTCATATTCATAAAGGATGCACATACCTCCAGAGTGGTAGACCAACATTATGCATTACAGATTCTGCAGGCATAGCTGACATTGGGTAAGACAGTGGTTCAGGTTGTAGCCTGCTATAAGTTCCCATACATGTCCCAAGACTCACACTCCATGTCTATAAACACCCTGGAGAATATTAGTGTCCAGCTTAACACTATCATACTGGTTGACTTCAACAACCCCACGATAAAGTGGGAAGGCTACTCATGTACCGTTGCACATGTCCATCACATTGACCTGGTCTTTCCTAACATGGACGACTGTTGATCTACACCAGTAGTTAACACCTTACTTGTTATATCTGAACACAAAGTAATCACCTTTGGAAATCAAGAGTCGTCCTACCCCCACTGCACAAGTAACCACCATGAAAAGCCTTTCCAATGCTAACTATGGCCTCATAAAATCAGAGGTGGCTAACCTCACGGCAGTCATGCAAATGGAGACTAGTTGCATGACAGCTGAATAAAACAACAATGCACTATGAACACGTACACAAATGCATGGATACTGCTTTACCCAATGCAACCAGGACCCTCACCTCCAAAAAAAGGAAGCTGATCTGGTGGTCCCTTGCCATAAAGAAACTGTACAACAATAAGAGGGAACCAATATGGAATAAGGTGAAGTCCCAAGACATGAAATAAACCCTTATCAGCCTCAATGAATAGTTGAGATCCCTCATGA
Organism: Protopterus annectens; assembly: GCF_019279795.1. Classification (NCBI taxonomy): domain Eukaryota; kingdom Metazoa; phylum Chordata; order Ceratodontiformes; family Protopteridae; genus Protopterus; species Protopterus annectens. The sequence continues at coordinate 597,177,909 of NC_056736.1, read as the reverse complement.
AATACTACAAAGTTAGCTGTGAGAACAGACTTGGAGAACATAGTAAAGACAACCACAAAGTCTCATGCAGTTATGGCAATACCAAGAATTGTTCTGAGCTACTAGACAGTGGTACCTCCCAGAATGAGCCAACAAATAATGCCAATATACTGGCTGGCATCTTGAGTGCAAACATTACCCCCCCACCAAAGGACCAATCACAATACCAGTACACCACAAGGCACCCAGTATTACTGCAGCACAGGTTACAACACCACTATCCAAGGCCAAGAATACAACTTCTATGGGACGTGAGAATATCCCTGGCTGTGTTCTACATGAACTACAGAGTGACCTAGCACCTTACCTGTGTTCCCTGTTCAAGCACAGCCTCACCTCAGGCTTTGTCCCTACTGAATTGTGCGCTGTTACAGTCACCCCTCCCCACAAATGAGGTGTAACTACAGA